>NC_051199.1:15125294-15433850 GCF_015220075.1 Falco rusticolus | reverse complement strand
AGCTCGCACCCCCCATGCAGCAGTAAATGTGTAATAAGTAGTGAACTACCCCAACTGGGGCCCCAGTTAGCTTATAGCGTGGTCTACACTCTGCCATCAATGGAGGGATTGGTTTTAATTTCTGTAAACTGTGGGCCAGGTCTCCAGTGTTTAAAAACAATATTGGCTGGGGTTTTTTTTCTTTAATTTTAATACATTGAAATAGATTAAAATGTTATGATTATCTTCCCTGCAAATTAAATTTTGTTTCCAAAAGGTCTTAATCCTAGCTGGAAGCTTTCTGGAATAACAATATTGAATGAATGTTAATGGTACTTAAAATCCATGCAATTAATATACTTAAAGACTTAGAATGATAGATATTGTCTATAAAGTCTGAAATTGGGAGAGGATTATGTACACTTTAGTCCATGTTTAACTGCATATATTTTAATAAGATTTTAAATTTCTGGCTTGTGTTTTTATTTCAAATAACAAAACGATCATGTACAAAAGGGATTTATAAACTTAAAAAAACCCAACATATAAAATTCACAATGTGCACTAATGCTTATTATCCTAATTACAGTGGTCCCTTTTGAGGCATGCTTTGGTGTAAAATAATTAATTTTGATGCCTGCAGCTCAAGATGTGTAACTTGCTTCCGCCAGTTGTCTTATTGTAGAGCCCACAAGGGTGGAAACTGATGCTTAAGTATATTTTGTTATTCTAATCAGTCTTTTCGTACCTTTAGGAGCTCTATCTGCCTTTGAGAGATCAGAGCATACAGCGTTATTCAAGGTTAATATGGATGTTCCCAGCTAAAAAGAAATGTAAGTGTTCCCTAAAGCATATAGGGATATAGAATTGGATTAATTTTGTATCTGGCTGGCTAACTGATGTTTGTATTTTCAACTGCATAACTACCTTCTTTCCCCAAATCTGGCTTAGTGTGTTACATTTGGCTGACTTCTGTACACTTGCTCTAACGTAGGTTTCAGAGTTGATCTTAGAAAGGCATTATCAATTTGAAAAGGGCTTCAAGGCACTCATGGTGATTGTGATTGATGGGGATAGATAGCAGATGATTAAAAATGCTTGAATATTGGAAACAGCTTTGAAGTAATGACAGCCCACCTGGGGTTAATGAGGTGCTGTGAGTGCTGTTAGCTTCTGCCTGCCCCACCTGTGAAAAATGCCAAACACTGGAAGTGGAGGCTGAAGTAGGAAGAGGTGATGCAACCCAGGGTTTCTTTTTCTTAGTGTGGTAATTTGTTGGTTTTGGTGTCTTTTGCTCACTAGTAAACTGGGAGGTTATAAATGTGGCTGGGTACAGCTCCAACATTGAACACCTCGCAACCTGGGCTGTCTGGATGTTGCAGGCAGAACTAGATCATGTAATACCTCATGATATACTCAGAACACTGAAATTAAAGCAGCTGGCAGAAATGTTCTTGATTAACTGCTATGTATTTGTCTTTGTTAAGTCTGCTTCACAGTCCTTGTTCCCTCCAGCCAGAAATTTCTCAATGGCAACCTGTTGTCTCAAGACCTTTAAAACTGCAGAGAAAGGATTATGCCCTTAGTAAGGCAGATGTGGTCCACTGGATTAGTCTTGCCTTAGGGAGCTCACACTTAGCTCAGTGCTGGTACAAGAAAAAACATTGTCTGACACTGGCAGGGAAAGCAGGAAACAAGGGAGGCAGAAATGAAAGCTAATGTTCCCATCTATAAAAACGGATTTGAAGGAGATTGTGGTGGGCATGTACATATAATTCTTAAATGCAGTTTCTGCCAGAGAACTTTGTATTGTTTGTATGCTTTTCTATTAGTGAGGAAATAGGCAGTGTGATTTTTTTAAAAAAAATGTTTGTAATTTAATTTGGCTCATCTGTGAGGATAAGATGCCATCCTTAATTAGTCTTTTTCTGAGAGTGGCTGGAGAACTTTGGGTCTCCTTTTCTCAGAATATGTACTTTCTCTTACACCTTTATGCATTGTGAAACTTGGACTGAGTAAGACCTGGATAGCTGAGTATGTATGTGCAATCACAGATATTTTAGCCTTATTTTAATTTATTGCCCTTCTCATTTTCTTTTCACGCATTCTTGGAGGACACAATGTTACTTAAAAACCGTAGTTTCCTTCGCCTAGACTAGCAAAATTCTAAATCTCTGTAAAATGAATGATGTGTAAAAGTTCAGATTATTACAAAAAGCCTCTCAGGAGGAAAAACTAAACACAATAAATAGGAGTTTAGAGAGAGAGCTTTTGTTTCTAACTTTGATGTCAGATTTGGGTAAGTCTTCTGGCTTTTTTGAGGTGTTTGGCTCTTTTGTGTGCTTTCAGGGTTAGGAGCCATGTGGGTAGCAAGCTGTAGAGTAACTCATGTTCTGCTGGAGGACCTCACCTCATTGCTGCCTCCTGGAGTAGGACTCTACTGAAAGAATAGCTAACTTTGACTTGAAATAAAGCAACTAATTAATGTCTTGTTACGCTTTTATTTGTACCTATGAAAAGATTAAAGTGCAATTACTTTTCTTGCACTGTAAGGTAAAATTTGAAGGTTTTTATCTAAAAATTTTAACTTATTAGCAGTGCTAGACAAGTGTCAGCTATCTAGAAGACCATCAATCCTTGGAGCCTTCATGTGGCTTATAGAGATATGATGGTCTTCTCTACTGCTAAATGTTAAAGAGAAAAGCCATTGAAAATTAAATCTGATTTTTGTTCCATAGTTTAAAATCTGTATTATTTTCATGACTTTGGATGAACAATAAGGGACTGAAGTTACTGGATTTGACAATTCCTCCCAAAATTAAGACTTCAGACTAGATAATACAAAAAGACCCCTTCAATGAGGCTGATAAAGAGAAATGTCATTTGTCTGACACCTTCAAGTTCTCTTTCTGTTGCTGGCACACAGTTGACTTTGAATAGCTTTTTATCTGATGTTGCTCATCAGTGAGGACTGTAAAAACTGAAAACAGAACTGCAGATGCCCATATGGCCATCTCTCCCAAAGCGTGCACGTAAATGGCCTGTGAAAAAAATGAAGCACAAGGTCTGGCATGTCTTGTCACTTTTTGTTATAACTGTGAAATTAAGTGAGCAAGATATGGTATCATGCAGGAGAGGGAGAGACAAGGATAGTTTTCTGTTTGGTTTACTGGAGTGGTGAAAGCACAAGACCAATAGCTAACTTGTCCTTTTGGTAAAATTGGAAGTGTTGCAAACGTGGGGTATTTAATTAAAATATTATCCCAGATTGCCTTGTGATGAGTTGCTGGTATTTTGGTTGAAGTGAACTTCACAACCTAGCTCAGTATCAATGAAATGGTCAACTGTTTTACTTGATGCTTTGTAGAAATACATTTGAGGCAGGTTGGAGTACAGTCTTGCCATGTCTTGTTTTGTATGTGGAAAAAAATCTCAAATGTGGTAAAGTGCACAGCTGTTTATTTTGCAGTAAATGATAAGAAACCTCCTTGTCAGTGTCTGTCTTGTGTCTGGCCTCCTACATGTTTCTAAGTTTGCTAATTAAAATGGATAAAGGACACACACATATCTGGTTTTAATTATGGTGTTTATTGCATGATAAGTAGCACATTCCTCTTAGTCACAACAGTTTTGTGAAAACATATGTTGCATTGTTCTTTTACTGTGTGAATATATGCAGTGGTCATAGCCACAGGAGCAGACATGCTTGCCAAGGTGGTCAGTGGCAGCACCAGCAAAAGTCGATAGTCAAATAAAAGATCCAGTGAGACTGGTTCCACTTTGAGAAATACTAGCAAATTCAAAGGGAGTAATACTGATAAATGAGATCTTGACTAAAGTTTAGAAATGCATAAACAGTATTTGCTGTGTTCTGTTCTTCAGACTCAGAAAATTAATACTCAGCCTCAGTACCTGAATGAGTGTGGTTCTTTACAATGAATTCTGTCTCCTGTGCAAAAAGTGGATCTGGATGCACTGTAAAACTGCACTTCTGTGGAAGGTGGCATGTCACAGATTATTGCTAAATCTTCTGGTCATGATGGAATGATGAAATCAGTGGTAGGAAAAAGTACTTCTCACTTATGGAATGAATTTTTGGAAGATGCACCTTTCACAATGTTGTCCTGAAAATCTGTTCCATATGGAATTGCTCAGTATTTGGTTGTTCTACAGTCCCTTGCACCGAGAACACCTTGTCAATTTATGAAAGTTATTTTGTGTTAATATGTTAGTCTACCACGCATGGATGTTAACTTTGGATACTTGTGTATTTGATTAATCCCGTCCTTTTTGTACCTGCTGTGATGAATCATTCTTACCCCATCGTTTGTCTTTTTTGATAACAGTGTTTTTTAAATATAGGGCTCAGTACATATTTTTTTTAGCAAAGAGCTGTGTGTTGTGTTGTAAGCTGTGAAGCCTTCACTTCAGGTCACCCGAGTCCTTCCTCCTTGCAATTACTTATCAGTGTTTCAAAACTGAAACACTTCAGTTGTTGTTCAGTTAAGCTCCCTCCCTCTCTCTGGACTCCTCTCTGGTCTCCAGTTGCAGACTGTTGGGTGAGTCGTTTGGTTAATTATCTACCTGTTCTGGCTTGTCTTATTAACATATTTCTTCACACTTGACCGCGGTCTTCCTCCTTCAGGAGGAAGAGTGCAATGCAGTCTCATCCTGGACACCTGCCTGCCAGCAGAACTTTAGCTTGTCTGTTTTAAACAAAGCAAAACCTGACCATTGCGAGTCCTGGCTTTCCATGAGCTAACATGGCCTATGGAGCCTTACTTGCCTTGGAGTCCAAGGTAGAATTCGATGTTCAAGCTTAGCATCAAGGTGGCTGCAGGAAAATATTCAGACTTAGCTTCTGGCAGAGCTGTGTAACACAGATGGAAGCAGACCTCTGTTACTGCTTCAGATGTCTCTGGCTTTGGCCCTTTCATCAGTTTTACTCTGGGAATTAGATTCTCTTATATCCAGGAATCATAGAAATACATATTAAAGAGAAGTTGTCTGCCTTCCTTTCTTCCTTGTGTGATGCTTTGCTGCTGTTTAACCATCTGCTTCCTAATGTTTCTATTTGCAAGGTGAAATATTTTATCTGCAGGCAAGCACTGTGTGGTGTTTACTGTTCTATATGGAGAAGATCCTGATCTGAAACACACCTGATTTCCTTCGGCCATGCTTGCTTTTAGGATTTAGGTTTCAGAAAATCACAATGCGTTAGTGAGTTTCTAGCAGAATAGCAAGTGCCTGTCTGCCTGAATCTTGCGACATCCCGTGTGCTAAATAATATTTTTGCATGTTTTGGTGCATTGACTGAAGGACAGTTGCCCTGAAGTATAAATGGTCTGAGTATGACATTTAATGTATATGTAAGTAGTGTTGATAAATTCTAATTTTACTAGATATTAGCTTTATAAATAGTTAAAATATGGCATTTGGCTCCAAAGTGAATCAGGTTGTATTCTGGGCAAATTCTTTATAAGATTATATCTGCTTTAAAAAAAGTTTTAAAAAAACCCTAACCCTCATAAAACAATTAGCCTTGCAGCATTCTCTGAATCTGTCCTTCCCATGCATGCCCTCAAGAGCGGTAATTGGGGAGAACTCACTTCTCCTCGTCACTAATATCTTTTCCTTTCTTAAGAACCCATTTAATCCCCCTGAAATACAATGGCTGACCAGCAGATTATTCTTTTTCCCTGCTGTTGGATAAATTGCTAGTAAACAAAAAAGCAAAAGGTTCTTAGCTAAAAAATATGATGTCAAATTTTTCAGAGCGTGATCCTTATCAACTATTCTGATTTTTATGAGAAGTCAGGAAAGACTGAATACTATCTAGATTTGTGACATCCCAAATTTACTTTTATCAGACCAAAACACCAACAAGTATCATCTTGTGTCCTGAAAACTGTGCTTGGAAAGTAGACAGAGAAGGGAGCATAGCTCTACGAAAAATGAGAATTACTTTTGTCTGCCATTTAGCATTGCCTAGTTAAACGAACAGTTGTGTTTTTCTGCATATTTTGCACAGGTTCTGTTACTATTGAAGAGTGCATTACATTTATACTGTTAGAATAGTACTGGGTTTTAACTGGTTGTTGATAGGAGTGAGGACTATGGGGCTGGTCTGTGTGCAATCAAATACTGACTTTGCAGGAGATCCAGCATGTATGTATGGTTTAACAACAATTTTTAGGCAGTGCTGGCCCTTCAGAAACTTCCAGGTCATTTTTCTGCTGATAAATGTGCATCAATCTGCATATTTTTGTTTGGGTTTTTTGTGGTTTGTTTTGGGGTTTGTTTGCTTGTTTGTTCCCTGTGCTTGCAACAGAAAGTAGTACCTTGTGAGCTGACAAATATCTTCCCTTATGTTATGCAGGACAAAGAGCATTTTGTTTCTAACCCAAAACAAGTTGTTATTGATTATTTTCTTCAAGCTATGTAGTATTTTAAATTAATGAATAGGTGACGATACAGAGCTGTAATCAACTGCTTTACACTTGAGGAATCATGTACCAATGATTTTGCTGGGTAATGAAAATCAGATGCATTTTGGTGAGCCTTATATCTTGCACTCCATCTCTGGCACCCTGTGCATAGTTTCTCCCCTCACAAGAGAAGGGACTTAGTGGTACCTGAGGTAAGAGGTCCTTGAGGAAGAGACACTGCACCTTCACTGAGCAGTCCCAGTGGTGCTGCACACTGGAAGGCTCATACCTGAGCTGAGCAAGGCAGCACATCCCCTTTTTGTGTATCGGGATGTGTCCTTCTTGTGTGATGAACTGGGCAGCTGTGCCTGTCCTGTTGCCTGAGGTGCTGGTTCCGATAGAACAGGAATAAATGAAAAGTCTGCCTGGAGGAGAGCATGGTTTCTCACAAGTAAGCCTGGTTACTTCTGTGGATGACTGGGTCTTTATGGCATTTCTAAATTTTCATGACCTGGATTGTTTTTGGAAAGACCTCACCAGAGAGAAGGGATAATAGAAACTAGAAAAGCTTTCCTGATACTTGCTCCCCTTCTGTGCTGGATGTGTCTTTTGGGATTTCTGGCAGTAGATTTTGCATGACCGTCTTGTTTGCTCGTATTCCACTAGAAGCTCTCAGTGGTTTCTTTGATGTAGTCATCCCAGCTTTGTTGTGTTGCCCTGTTCCCTTGTCAGCAATGACAAAAGTTTCTAATAGAAGAAAAAGGCTCTGATTTTTAACTTCCTATTTACTCACTCAAATAGAATTAAATATACAGTTGCTCTAAAGGAGACCAAAGTAGGGCCTTAGACCTGCATTTCAGTACCTAACAGCAAGGAATAATATATTATTAGACCAGCTCTAACCATGCCACTTTGGTAATCACACCACAAATCAATACTGCTTTCCCACCTGGGTAGGGAAATCCCCAATGCTTGTAGGGATGCTTGCTCCCTGGTTTCCTGTAACCCAAAGTGATGCATTTTGTGCAGCACGATGTCTGTCCTGGGGCTTCCTGGAACTATGATGTATCTTCTGTGCTCATTGAGATATAAGTCTCATTACCTCTTGAGGACAGTGTGTTGTCATTACTGTCACATACACACATTGTACTGCCAAACAGCTGTTAGGAATGCGAGATTCATGTACTGCTACATCTATTTCACACTTCATACATTTGTTCTCACCTCCGAAGTACTGCATGGTGCTGTGTCTAATCATATTTTCATTTGCGGGGAAAGGAGATTTGCAGAGCAACTTAGAGCAAATGATTTACATTGCTAATAAAACAACTTGGTAGATTTGAAAGGGCTGATAAACTGGCTTTACACGACACTAATAGACTAAATCCTAAATTAATAAAGATTCATAACTCATGACAGTATGTTGAAAAAAGCTGTTAATGCAAAAATTTAGGTGCATTGTGTGTAGATAATATATAATTTTTTATACAAAGTATATAAAAATCCTTGTTATATATATCTTCTGCATGTATACACATTCACTTCTAATGCAACTCGACAGCTACTGTTTGTATAAAGAGCTACTATTTATATAAACAAAATTACAAGTAAAAAACCTCATAATAATAATTGGGTAGGGCCTGTTTGCTTTCAATTGCAAAGCATCTTAAATACCAGTGACTCAAGTCCATTCTGCTACATGCTGTGCTAGAATCTGATTTGTCTGATTTATTTAATGAATTGCTAAACAATTTAGTTCTGAAATACAGGAGACGCTGTGCCAGTAACATTTCAGAAAGCAGAGATTTTAAATATGTTGTAATACAGCAGTATTCAACGTTCTGTAAAATAAGTCCGAAACACAAAACCTAATGGTAATTGGACATTATTTAGGACTATAACTCTGGACATTTTTATTGTGTAATCTGTCTTCATTTGTGTGAACAGCTCCATTGGTAAATAAGGATTTGATTTCATTTAACACTGATAAAATTGCTGATTGCTTTGAAGTTCAGCAAAATTAATCCATTTCCAGTATGGTGAAGGAGGAGATTGTGGGTTTTTTTTTTTTGTTTTTTTTTTTTTTTTACTAAGAATGACTTGAAGAGCACCTTCCTATTATCTGAGTTGGATAGCAAAAGGGAACTGCTGGAGAGGGACCAAGAGATCTCCAAAATAGATACAAGTACTTTTCTTTAAAATTCTTTGAAAAAATTTGCAATATCGACTGCCTTCTATGGCTCTGCTCTGTGCTTCAGCATGCTTGGTGTGAGAGAGCAGGCTTGCTGTCTTAAGAGAACAGCAAGTGAGAGGAATCCTTCCTTAGGAAGCAAAAAGCCCCCTGCAGCTCTGCTGGCTCCTTTCACTAGCATAATGGCTGTGCCCTTCCAACGGCACAGGTGCCGCAGAGATGGAGCTATAAAGTGCTGTCAAACCTGATACACTGTAGGTCACGTTCTTGATGCTTTGTTGCTTATGGGGAGCTATATCATGGGACGTGTATTTGACCCTGCTTGGTCTTAGCTGTGCGGTGTATGAACTGCTGCCCAAGCTAACTCTAGTGGTGCAGAGAAGTCTGGCCAAAGTCATGATTTAGCAATTAAAGCTACGTGTATGTATTCACTGTGTAAGTAGCTGTGGAGCTGGTGCTACCGTTCTTTTTTCAACACAACTCAATGAAGTTTTAATTTATTCCTTCAACCACAAGTCCTAGTTACTTACTGCATGAAAGGAATGACTATATTTAAATTCCTAGTTTACTAATCTGAATGAAAAATATAACAATAATTGCCTATTATAACTCTAAACAAAATTCTCATTTTTAACCAGAATAACTCCTTGGATTTTAATTTATCCATTTTTACCACTCAGTTACCAGATATTACTTGATGTGTCTGTGATATGATAGCACTGCCTTGAGTTTACTGACTCTTAGAGCAGATAGGGAGGAACTCTACAAAACTACATGGACAAAAAGGTGGTAGATAAGATTCAGCATAAGCAGTGCAGGTAATGCATTGTGGAGGGAACACACCTGCATGATCTTCGACTTGGAGCTGGCAGTTAAAACTCAGGAAAGTCTTTGAGCTATCATTGACAGTTCCCTGGAATCATTGTATCAGCGTGCAATGGTCAAAAAAGCCAACAAAATGTTGGATGTTCTTGGGAAGGCTATTGAGAGGGAGGCAGAGACCATTGCCCATATCTGTTAGGATGCTAAAGGGAATAGGCAGAGATGTGTCCTCTGGCATTCCTAATCAAGGTAAGCTGTAGATACTGCGCAAGGCAGAGTGGCTGCAGAGACCATGCTGATGTACTCTCCTCAATAGTTTTTCTTACTGCTGCTGTGTGGAGTGTGTGTGTACAGTACAATGTATGCACAGGGACCTGGTCCAATCCCTCACATAATTAGTCTAAACCTTCCTTTTGTCTTGAGTGGACAAATTGGAATAGTCCCTCAGCTGTTAGGTAGAATAATTTTGGAGCCGTTTTGTCCATATTTGAAGATAAGAGTTCATATAAACAAACTGAGGTTAATATGTCACCTCTTAGTGTATTTCCCACAGTAAGCCGGAAACATATCCTTAACAGGAGATGCCTTTTATATTTATGAAAAATGGTTAACCACTTTTCTGTATCATCATTAACATTCCCCTTGGATAAAATCCAGTGATGAACAACTTCCTGATAGAAGAGGTCGTAGCTTTTCCCTCTCCCATAAGTATTAAATGTCAGTAATATGTTTGAGAGTAGTGATGCAAACAAAGATTTGGAGCCATGGGGCCAGTGGCATTAAAGAATAATGTGAGCTGTCTGTCGAGGCTGCTTTTAAAGGAGGTACAAAGAACATTTGTTATCAGGAACAGGTCAAGAGACTAAAATTCTTTGGATTTCTTGTTGTACCTATGGTACTGTAAGCACAGTACAACTTCTACCCATGTATGGGAACTAGCTGGTGAAAGTGAAGTTCTGTGTTTGTGCTGTGTAGCCATGCAGAACAGTGGCATATCAGACACAAGATGTTAAAAGTACGCGTAAACCTTGAGGTATGCAATCTTGCTTGTTAGCTGAAAGGTGCAGAAGTTTAGTCAATTTACAGACCTTATGAATGGCCCATGCTAATGAGGGTACTTCAATCCTTCCCAGCTAACAGCAGGATGGAATCCATGCTGCGGCTTGCAATGCCCTGTAGCTGGTCTGTGTGCATGAAGGACCACCTTATGCATATAATGCATTTATAGCATCACAAAGTAGTTGATCTTCTCCAAATTCTACACTCTTGTTTCCAGTAATATTATTTATTTGAGCTGTAGTGTGGCTGGACATTTTAATTTGGATAAGGATTTTGGCTATTGTTGTACTTGTATAGTAAAGCAAAGTACATCCACCTCTCCAGCCCCCAGGAGTTCGTTTTCTGATCTTTTTTTTTGGTTGCTATCAGGGTCCTATAATAATACCTAATTTTGATTCATCAAAAGAGAGATGTTGATTTTTACACTAAAGACAGCCTCATAGGATTTTTTTTCTTGTGTTAGTAGTGGAAACTGTCATTTTTTTAATAGCTTAAATTAAAAACATTTCTTCCATTTTTAAATGAAACCTATGACCTTTATTAAAGCCTCTGAAGGAAACATTTTGGTCTTAGAAAACACTGTAAAGTTCAATTGATGCTTTTTCTTTGAGCATCAATCAGACTTGTGGTCATTTCCCCTTGGCGTCAGAGCTGAAGTATTATGAGATTTGAGTTTAAATGTGTGAAAAATGAAGGAATGAATGGATGATTCAGGACTCTTGTTATCCCTGAGACAGGAGAAAAACAACTTTCAAGAAAAGTATCTGGATCGATTACTAAATTCAGTAAGGGGGATGAGATTTAGAAATCAGAAAGTGTCTAAATTTAATTCAGAAAGTAATATTTTAAAGCTTTCTTCTTTCCCAACAGCACAATAAAGCTGGTGTTTCCAGGGAAAACCATTTAGCTCCTGAATGGGTATGTGGGGTAAATTATTCTTATTTTGTGATTAATACCAGATGTTGCATTTAAGAGAAATATAAATGTCTTGCTGATTGATAATACGAGGCGCATTTGAAACATTCAAGACTTTTTTAAAACAAACATCCCCAAGCTAAACTGAGGCCAGAGAGCTATGTGAAGAGTAGCGAATTGGGAGTTACGCCGCTGACTTCAATAGGATCAAGAATTTGGTCCAGTTGACAGTAAGTACCTAATGAATTATTGCAGAGCTGGGACTGTAGGCTGTTCTTGAGTGTTTTGCAGTACAGATCAAAAGTTGGATGTTTGTTTCCTGTTACTCTTTTTGGATGGTTACAACATTGCTGTGTCTTGGTGTGCTCTGCTATTTTCTGTAATGGTTGCTCATCTGAAACTGAAAAATTTTGCAAGCTTTTAGTCAGAACTGTGTATTGAATTTTGAGAGAATATTTTTTCTTTTTTTTTTTTTTTTTAACAGGAGGGTATATTTTAGAGAACTTTAATATTAGAGGCCCTATGCTTTGGAGCAGGATATTTCTGCATGAAAAATGGCTTTAGTCACTTTTTGCACATGCTGTTTTGTGGAAAAAGTCAAAAACGCCGGCTTTGTGAATTGCTCATGTCTGATGCCTTGCATTTGTGTGTTGGGTCTGAAGGTAGGGAATGTGTGGTCTGATGCTTCATAAGGAGAGCAGGGAGGCCATGGGTGTATTGCAGCTATCGGTCAGCAGTGCAAGCGGGGATTTCTGTGTAGATCTGAAAATTCCAAGCTTTCTCTGAATTGTATTCTCTGTTTTGTGATCCATGAACTGCTTTTCTCTTATGCGTACATCTGCAAGCTGCTGATAAACAATTTTTGTTAGTTGATGAATTTTCTGGAAAAAAATAATTGCGAAAAGCTGTTGCTAACAAATGTTGAAAGAGTGGGTCCAACCACTTTTACCTGTTCTTTGTCCTGGGTTTATAAAGCCAACCTAATAAATGTCAGGAAGCGGAGAGGCAGTTAGGTGTTTCAGCTTGACTTCTACTCTAGAATAAGGCATGGTTTAAAGCTTCCCCTCTTTCTGGGAATATACTCAGTAATAAAATTTCTCAAATGCTTGATTTCGTAAACATTACATTTTGGCCAAAATCCATGTTACAAAAGGAAAGCCTTTGCTCTACTCTTGCTTGGAAGGTGAAGTGGATTACATATGTGAAAGTTATATACCAGCCCTGGAAATATGAGACTGACATGCACAGCACAAGAGGGTGCACTCTGTTCTGCAGTCCTACAGTGCACCTGTACTTGTGGTGGGTTGACCTTGGCTGGATGCTGGGTGCCCACCAAGCTGCTCTACCACTCCTCTCCTCAGCAGAACAGGGAGGGAGAAAATAAGATGGGGGGGGTGGGTGGGTGGGAGAACCACACTTGTCGGTCAAGATACAGTTTAATGAAGGAATAGCAAAAGTTGCACACGTGGAAGTGAAGGAAAACAGAAGATGTTATTCTCTACTCCGCATCAGCAGGTGATGTTCAGCCACTTCCCAGGAAACAGGGCTTCAATATGGGTAGCGGTCGCATCATTAATAACAAATGCCTGCCCTTCCTCCTCCTTTCTCTTAGCTTTTATATCTGAGCAGAGATCATATGCTATGGGACATCCCCTTGGTCAATTTGGGCCAGCTGCCCTGGCTGTGTCCCCTCCCAAGACCTTGCCCACCCCCAGCCTACTGGTGAGCAGCCCTGATGCTGTGTGAGCGCTGCTCAGCAGCAGCCAGACCCTGGTGTGTCACCACCACCGTCCCAGCTACCGATACAAGCACAGCACTATGGGGGCTGCTGTGGGGCTCAGCCAGACCCAATGCAGTACTCCATAGCATACAGCCAACATAATTTTCTGGCTAGCAGACCTTTTAAGGGGTGTTTATATGTGCTGAGGTAGTTTCTATAAAAACAGAGCTTAAGTGTGGTGTGGCCTTTGAACATACATGTCTAACTTTTTCAGTACTGAATTATTAGATCTACTTGCCACAATATGTATCTACGTATAGTGATCTGCCTTTTTTACTAAACTCTTCAAAACCAAAGACAATGTAGAAATGGTATCAAAGGATATATTCAGCCTTTTATGAAATGGTTCTTCCTTCACTTGTAGTCCTTGTTGCTGTGCAATAAAATAGTTAAATCTAAAATCCATAAAGTCAACTGAAACGTTTTAAAGATGAAATTGCATCTGGTTCTCTTAGGCTTTCTGCTTTACTGCCTTGTGTTACCAATCTAAATCTGTTTGTGGAGGTTTTGCTTTTAGTGATAGATATATAAAATAATCTAAGAGGTATCCATGGAAGTGTTGTAGGAGTTCATCAGCTAACAGAAAAACATTCACCACATGGTAATGTTATGGTTTTCTGCCCTCCCCTATCCCCAGTCTTTCATTTAAGAACAGTCTGATTTGCAAACTGATGGAGTAATGCAAAATAATCCTAAAAAGGTCTTCAAAATGGAGCTCTTGTGGAGCAGTGTCACGTGGTTGTAATCCTGGTGTATCCAGCCAGCTCCCCCTCAGCACAGAAGCAGGAGGAGGTTTGGCACCAGTTTGCTTAGGCTTATTCAAGTGCTTCTTCCAGAAGTTATTTTGACTGAGATATCTTTGTCTGTGAAACAGCATCTGATTTTTATAGTGGAGTTAAAACACTTGGAAGGAGAGAGGGGCATAAACATTTTAAAAAAATAATTTATAAGGGCATAAAGGCAACCAATAGAAATGGCTCAGAGAATACCTGAAAGGTTTTTTGCATTGCAAATTCAGCTTAACTGAAGCATATAAAAGGGACAGAAAGATTTCATTCTTCCTACGCTGTTGACATCTTTCCAAACCTGTATTCCATTGATCTGGACAACTTTGAAATAATGTGTTTTCCTTCTTGGCACAACCGATCTCTTACTCTTAGTTATTTGGAAAAGGCATTCTTGGTGAGCTACATTCTCTGAATAAGCGTAGGCAGCATTTCTTTTTTATAAGTTAATGGTGGCTTTGTGTGATTAGTGGTATTTTTTCAGATAACCCTTTTTTTTTTTTTTCCCCTCCTCCCCCCTTTCCAGGCAATTTCTACAAATTTTACATCACTTATATGACTTGCTTGCATGACAAAGGGCATGTCCACCCAGGGACATCCTGAGGCAGTAATTAGTATAGTCTTGACCATAGGATGAGACACCCAACCTGAAGCTTGAGCTCAAAATAAGACTGAGGTGCAAATCCTCTCAGCTGCATGGTAACAGCTGATTTAATACTTGCAAAGGCATTGGTATCTTCTAAGGCATCATGTCCAAAGCAAAATCCATTTGTTAATGCACTGAAATGTTGGGCAATGAGCTAATGAAGTGTTTTGACATATGATATTTTAAAAAATGATTGCTGGACAAAACTTACCAAACTAGAACCAAATTAATGATTTAGTTTCAGTTCCTATGAGAACGTGTTTTGGGGTTTGTTTTTGTGTGTGTGTCCACTTAATGTTATAATTTGCCATCACTGAGTGGTTTCTATGGACTGTGTTTGGTATAAACACAAAAGGCTGTTCTCTTCTGTGTGTGTTATGGGATTTTAGTGCCCAACCTCCACCTGAACTCTGTGGGAGCTGAATCTGGCTTCCCTTGAAGTAATGGAAAGGCTCCCTTTATTACTTAAAGAAATGGAGCAACTTAAAGAGTAAATCTCTTAGTTCCTTACTTGAACTCAGTCAGAATGCTTTAGTGTTCCAGAACTGCTTTTTCTTTTTTCTTTTTCTTTTTTTTTTTTTTTTAAAAAAAAAAGAATTTTAGTGAAATCTAATGAAACTTTGGTTCTTATGCTGAAAAAAATAACTATCCTTGCTAGTAAGGGCAAGTGCATGGTGATTACTTTATATTGTCCTAATATTTTCATTCTTAAAGTCCATGTTGGTGCTCTCTTAGCTTCTGTCCAGAAGCAAACATGCAAATTTCTTTTAAACTAACTACTGGGAGTCATTCTGCTTTTTTTTTTTTTTTTTTTTTTTTAAGGGTTGTCCTGGTTTTTGCCTCTTTCAGAGGATATGCAACCTCCCATGCATCTCCACAGATCTTTAAGCATGTTTTGCCAGTCTTAGTCTGTCCCAACCCTCATATTCATTTAAATTGGGATGTATTTCATCAGATATCATGATGTGCGAGGATATCTGGACTCTCAGGTACACCACTTAAAAAACCCAAACATTTAATCCATGAAAGGCAAAAATAATATTTTGTTCCTATATATGTTTAGAATAATGGAGAATTAATAGGCCAGGTGCTGGCCCCCACCCTCCAAAGGTTAGAGTGAAATCTAAGCATCAATTCATGAGAGGAAAAATGTGATATGGAAAAAAACGTCAGCATTGCCAGCAGTCTTGCTGGTTCCTGGCAACATGGAAATATGAAGGGTGGCAGGCAGGCATGCCTATGTAGACATTGAGTACTGTCTGTATAATCTGGTCAATTTTCTACTCTAGGTTTCGACACTTTGTAATGTGATACAACCCTGAATATGGGTAAGGGGCTTGGGTTAATTGAGTAAATGCTGTAAAGGAGAAGAAATTATCACCAGTCATCCTGCCCTTTATCAATATGAACAGTAAAAAAGTCTACAATGTCTATTATTTCTCCTTTGTGGATTTTCTTCTGCATATAATTAGTCATATGACTAATTACTCGGAGTAATAAAACTAACAAAGCTTGGCTTCCCTACATTGTGTGTGGTATCACATTTCTCCTGCCTATGGACAGGAGGAAATACCAGGGCTGTGCATATAAAGACTGACCTGCCAATGTTCTTTCAAGTTTGCTGCTTCTCCTGACTGCTTGGAAAGTCTGTGGAAAGCCCTGACTCTTGGCTGCTGCACTTGAAATAAGTGGCTTTAGGGACACCATGGGCCTGTACAAAGCCTCCGGGCATTTGCTGCAGAATGTTCTTGTCTGAAACCTACAGGCCTTTGTCAGATTTGGTTGAACTTGGGCAGTGTGTTCTAAAGTTAGTGTGAGGTGCTGATGTGATCATGCAAGAATTACTTCCTTGGAAGACTGCTCAGAAGAGTGGGGTTTTTTCCATCTTTGATTGCCAAGCTCCTCTTCATGGTGACCTTTCTGGTCTGCTTGTCTTCACTATAGCATCCTTCTCACATTCTGGTTTTCACTTCATGTTTTTCTTAAATGAAACTGCCATGGAGAAATACATTTAGGGTGTAGGTGTGGTAAGGACCGTGAAAGGGCAAGAAAAAAGACCAAGCACCTCTTTGCAGCTGTAATGCGCTGATTTTTTGTGAACAGTTTAACTGAGAATGTTAGTGGCCTGATAACTAGTTGAATACCTCTTTCTTCTAATGACTTGTTACATGAACATTTTTTTTTTTTTTGCCCTTTGGCTGTCCCATCTGTAAACAGAACCTAGTTATAATTTTCTTGCTTTTCAGAAGCCCTTTGAGCTCTGTGAACAAGAAATAGGTGTGGAGGTGTTGCGGGGTATCTAATCACTCTCCAAGTGAATGCAGCTCCTCTCCAAGAGTGGCAGAAGTATGCTTATGGTGAATTCAGCATAATATTTTTACACTTTCTTAACAATTTTATGTTTGTCCATTGTATTGTTGATCCTAATTTTAATTAAATAGCAATCCTGATCTACATCTAATTATGCTATTTTTTTTTTTAGCACGCCTGACTGGCAAATATCTTGTAAGGAGATCTGATATACCCTATGACTGGAGCTGAGGACTTTGTCATAATAATTTGACTTGTTATCCGTTGAATAACTTGTTCCCCCTTGTATATTTGTGGTTTATTATGAAGTTTGAACAGACAAAACTTAGTATGTTGTTTCTTGTGTAATGCCAGTGCGTTTTAGAGAAACTGAGTGACAGTGCTAGAAACAAAAGTAGAGCACAGATTTTCCAATTTCCAGGTGTCTACCTGCTAAGCCACTTGGTAATCATACCATCAGTTGAACTGGTAGAGATAAAATGAAAACAGACTGTAATATGCAATGGCACGTAATTCTTCAGTTACAATTCAAGCTATAAAACCCAAGCAAAAAAATTTCTCCCACTAGCCCTATTTATATTAATTTAAAGGACAAAAAACCAGAAAAATACCCCAATAACGATTTGTAGACAAAAAATAGTAAGCTCTGAATCTGCTCCATTTTTACCATTTAAAAATATTTTTCTATTAATAGAACTTATTTGTTTTGAAGGTGCCTTTTTTTCCTTCCCAGGAGATTCCTTTAACATGGGAAAATCAAAAAATCCTTTAAATGAAATACATGATAATTTCAAAGAAGTTTTGTCAAGACAGTCAAAATAAATAGGGATTTACAGTTTAGATTTATTATTCAGTTGTGGAGGGGGTAACCATCTGCGTTATCTGGTTTAAACATAAACACAGCAAGCAATTCCAAATACAAGATAGACAAGCAGTACTCAGTATGATAAATATTGCGGTTTAGTGCATATACCCAGTATAACAGGCAATTGCATGGAAAAGTTAAAACACATTGTAAAAATATGCTATAATCTGTAACAAATGGAACGATCTATTTTTCGTTCTCTATTCCTTGTTTGTAGATGATCCCAGGCTCGGATTGGTTCTCTGTTCATTTGGCTAGTATTAGTATTTTCTCTCTGCAGTCAGAATAAGAAAAAAAAAAAAAAACCAAAACAAACAAAGCAAATATGAGACTAACATATAGTTAGTACATCTGAGTCAAATAGAAACATCTTTCACTGTAAACTCCAAAGCCCTAGTCAAACTTCAAAATGCTTTGGATCTGGTCTTAGTGAAAGCCTTGAGGTTCCAAAGAGAAGTGAATCTTCCATGAAATAGATCTTCATGTGGGAAAACCATGACTTGGCTAATAAAAAAAGTTTGCAAGTCAAATAAAGCTGTATAGAGAAGCTGCAGTGTAGGTAATAAGGATTTACAGGTACGTTTTTTTGCTAGTTCATATGGAAATCGCTTCAATATCAGCTTATTTCAAAGTAGGTAGATTTTTTTCCTTTCCAAAAGCTTCATTTGGTAGCCATTCGTCAGAGACAGATAAAGCAACATCAAATGGAAATTAAAATAGGGATCAGAATAAGAGATTTACACGACTTAAATGAAGGAAAGAAAAAATAAATACCCCCTAGCTAGAGACAACATCTGTGTCTCAATAGCTAAGAATAACTGACATTAAAGATTGTACAGGTACATTCATGTTTGGATCCATGTTTGTATAGCTTTTAAGGGGGAATAACACTTGTTCCTTTGTGTCAGAGGAGGCTGTGTGACTTCTGAACGTTTGGTTGTCGTGCACTCCGTATTAAAAGTTTATAGCCTGCTGGCAGCTGTAAATTCTACATGGAAGTTCCTGTGTATGACAGAATTGTTCCAACACCCTCACTTTTAAAGCTGGTTCTATTAAAAGAAAAAGAAAATGTTCTCTTTTGTCCCTTATTCTCTTGACATTTTTATTTACGTTTCATATTTCCAATGTCTAGTACCTGTAGGCCACTCAAGTTCCTGTAACAATGCTGGAGACCTACTTTTATGCATATTTGCTTTCACAAAGGAAATTTATTTGGGTTTTTTTATTTTTATTTTAAATAAAGCTAGATCAAGGAGTTGGAACCAGAAGAATGGCATTGCCAATATTTCTAAGTTTTTCATCTGAGAAAGACTTGGAAGCTGGGAAGATGATGCTTTGCTATTGCTTTGATTAAAATCATTGCATGACATATGCTTTGTATACAGTTGAGTGAATGGAGCTTTGGAACAGGGCTGGGATACTGCATTCTGTTTCTAGATCTGCGACTGACCTGCTGTGTGAAATGTAGGTAAATCTTTTAATTTCTTTTTGTCTGTGTTTCTCTACCTGCAGAAATAGTATTTTTGCAGAAAAGAAACATTTGAGATGAGAAGGTAGAATTATTATTACTGTTAGACTATCATCAGTTCATCTTGCATAATTCTTTCTATACAGATAAAAATACTGATGGTGCTGGAGCAATGTAAGTTCTGTTTGTCATAATGTGCCACTTGTCTGCATGTTTGGATACTAAAATGTAAAGGATATAAATAGGCATATGCAGATCACTAACTGCTGTTCTGGCTGCTTGTGGTGAGAATGGTGGCAAGAAGGGTGTTTATTCAATCTGCTCAGGATTGAATAAAATAATAAGCAGTTTACTTCAGAGTCAGAGGCTGACCACAACCATCTGTAGTGTCCTGCCAAAATCCACTCCAAACTGTTGTGAATGAAATCGGTGTTCCATTTCATTTGTACTCTTGAAAGTAGTTGGGAACGTTACAGTTAGCCAAGTGGTAAAGTCTGGATAAAGTAAGAAATCAGACAGCTTCCAGTTGTTCCAGTTTCTGTTAGTAAGTACTAGCGATATGAGACAGCCCGCAGCTAAGATCCTGAAATATCTTGTGCAGCACATTTTTTCTTTTTTTTTTCTTTCTTTTTTTTTTTTTGTTTGTTGTTGGTTTTGTTTTGTTTCATATACAGTTAACAGCAGAAATGTCCTTGTTTATTATCTCCAGTAGAGTTCACTCAGTTCACTTCTAAATGCAGAAACAGAACTGTGGTCACTGCACTAATGAACTTCATATTTAAGCCATTTTGGAAATTGAGGATATCAGAAAACTCTGACATACAATATAGAAAGGTACGCTTTTCTATAAATATGGCTTAGTAAAGTACAATGCCTTGTCCTTGACGTGGGGTAAAATAATATTTCCCATTTTTGTACCTTACATTCTATGGAAAGCGTCCACTAAAATTACTTATATGAATTCATATCTCCTTAAGGTACTCTAGAAGCAGTTTTAAAAGTTAATATTAAAGATACTACTTGTGCCATTAGATGGTGCTTTCAAGCTTCTCTAGCACAAAGACAGAAGCAAAAGAAGCACTTTGTGCAGGACGTGCTTTTGCAGGGTTGCGGAAGATGTGATAATGAAGCCCAGTTGTGTTGGTAACAGGATACAGCCGAGGGGCTGTGGGAGAAGGAGGTGGGTGAGGCTGAGATTTGGCTCATGAAAAATTTGATGGGGGAAGTCACGTGTGGTATGTGTGTGTTGTAAATCTAGAAGACGATTACGAGCCAAAGAAGTTAATGAGATTAATGCTGTTTTGTATTAGCTGAAAATCTGGCTGATTGCATGCTGACTTTGGATGCATGCTAATGTCTTTAGCTTTCTCACTTTGCTGATGGTTGCCTGCTTTGGTATGCTGCCATATTTGTTTAGAATGAGACTAAGCTCTTCCACAAAACATCCACACTTCTGTTTCCATGAAAGGATTTTAAAGGTGTATATGGGCTTTGGTGAATGGGTAGGAGTATCCTGACGTCCCAGTTTTACTGGGATTGGTCAGGCCAACTCTTGGCTCCTGAGATGCTCTCTGTTCATGAGGAAAAGGAATAAAAAGTTGAATTTGAGCCTGTTAGGGCAATTTGGTGATGAATATTATTTACCTACGTTGTTTTCCAGGTAGTGTTACTTGGGTGCTGATGAGAAGCATAGGCACTTTAGTATCTTGCATATGATGTACTTAACTGTTCATCGTTGTATTAAAGGGTGGGCTGGGAACTGGGCAAGTAGTATTGGTGCTTGGGTGATCAAGACATAAGTAGTAAGGTATCTTTGAGTTCCTTGATAAGGTGGTGTCCTTCTGCTCGGTAGGTCTTCTGAGGTACCTACTTGGGAACTCTTTCCTTGATTGCTGCACCTGTGATACACTAAAGATGCCAAATCCCCCTACTTCATGGTTCTCCTACCCTTTGTATTGACCATATGGATGGAGAACGAGTCAGTGCTGAGAACGTTCTTGGAATGTGTTTTTATCAGTGGTGAAAATGTAGCCATTGGAATCAAAGTAAGAATGTCTATGGACAAACTAATCTGCAATTGTTAGTTTGGGGGATGATGGCTGCCTCTGGAGAAATGCTTAAAATCAGTCAGAGGCAGTATGTTTGCATTGTTGTGGTCCAGATCTGATTTTATATAATAATGTTACTTTTTTTGTATGTATATATCATCCTTGCTAGTCTGTGATTGGGACTTAATGACTACAAATTATTATTGATTCCTTTATTCTGTTGTTCACCCTCACGTATTTTTGTTTTTGGCAAAGCTCTATCTTTCAGGATAGCCAGCGGCTCCATCAGCTCCTTGCTTTACAGAAATCTTGTGGTGACAAATTCTCACAATACTATAATGACCAATGACCACATGTAACATCCACTGTAATACACTGTCATGAGTTTATTTCCCTACAGAACTTTGTGCTTTTGCACCTTTTATTTTCTTTTTCAGTTTCCATGGAAAACTAATTCACTGGTGTTTATTCTAATGGCTGTTTTTTGCTACTCATGCTGTTTCTCTTTTCATGGCAAGACCTGACTTGGAGTATTTGGTTAATACTACAGAATAAAACCATCTTATTTTTAAACCTAAGTTTAAATAAGATAGGTATTCTTTTGTCCTGGGTTATTTTTAATCTAATTCCTAACCTTCTATTTCTGTAGACTACTTCTTGTACTTTTTCTGGTATTTGTGGCTGAGATCCCAAGGACCACACAAGAAATCATTTAACTTATGGTACTTTCTTACATATTTGCAGCAGTATTTATATTAAAATAGTACTGAAATAATTTATTGAAGATTGGAATCCTTTTCTGCAAGGTACTGTAAACATATAGTAGGAAAAATATCCTCTGGGACTCCTCAGAAATACACTACATTGCAGGATTTGAGCCTAGAGACCAGTCAAAAACCAGGAACAATGAAGTATTGCTCCAGCACTATAGAGGAAGAAATGAAACATAGAAATAATATGTGATAAGTGTAAGAATATGCAAAAGGACCAAGAATCTCCATTACATATTTTCATTATAAGTTGGTAGGATTTTGTTATTTAATGGATATGTTAGGTTTTAATGAAATTTTATTTTTAGTGGAAGTCTGCTGTTGTGTACGGTATTCTAGAAAGTTGGATAACAGAAGGTAAGCAACAGCTTGCCAGTATTTTTTAAAATAGTGAAACAGTGGTTGGAGTTTTGGAAAGTTACTGATAACAAGAGAAACCATTACAAAAATAATTTTAAAAGGTCTTTGAAAGAGAAGCTGGGGGGCATAAGCTTTGATTGGTAGAGGGAGTGAACATGCTTCCCAGTGATGGGAGAGCTAAGGTAGTTTTGGAAGAAAAATGTGAAGAAGCAAATGGTGAACCCCAGTCATTCCTGAGCAGGAATGGATTCCCAAGGAAAGGCTATGCAAATGAAACAGCACAGCACAGAATTTTTTTAATAGTTTGCAAGCCCTGGGGTTTTTTTGTTCACAATGTTGCTACCAGAAATTCTGTGCCAAGCTTTCTTCCTGTGTGCAAATGTGTTGGGGTATATTTATGCTGTTGATTTCTGAAGAGTTAACATTTAGCAAGAGATAGACACCTGTAGTGAGAATTTGCAAAGAGGCAGCTGTAACGGGGGCTGGCAATAGATGTTGTCATTTTGGGTTCCAGCTGTCTGATAAGGATGTGATGGACAAAACTTGACTTAAACTGTTCCTAGAGATACAAAGACTCATGGAGCCTAGGCTCTGACCAGGCTCCTAGTGCTTGCAAATGTTGGAATTTTAGGTGGCTGTATCCCTGAAAATCAGACAGTTAAGGGTATGAAAACTGGGGCATTCTGTCAAGGACTCTTACAGCAAAAACTGCTATTATTCTCTGAGCTTGGGAAACTGAGTTTAGAAATCGATTTCCTGGATCCCTTGTGCCGTAACCTCTGTGGCTTTCTGCTAGTGCTGCTAAAACCAGAAACTTTAAATTCGTTGCCAAAGCCTTGCTTTATTTAAAACAGTCTGTTGGTCTTTAAAGCTGAAAATATATGAAAGACCTCGCACAATCTATTTTGGAATTTGCTAATGGATATCTCTTGCTTTTAGCAGCCTACTGCAGAGAGGACCTCTCAAATACCTATAGCATTTAATTTAAAAATATTTGGAACCGCAAGAGATAGAGGCTAAGGACTGTGTTCCAGCATTCCCACTCCACGTGGCTAACATTGTCGTAGGAACTTTTATTACCTTAGGAAATGTTATCACCTACCATGTGTGTTACTTCCATGCTGCAGGTGCAGTGCAAACATTTTCATGCATACAGTTGGAGACTGGGATGAATCTTGCTGACTTTTAAACTTGTAAGGTGTGAATATTAGAAAAGATGCAAAAATAATGGTGAATGAGTAAACAAATAGTGAACTGGTGGACCAAAGTACTAGTCTCAAAAATAATAATAAAAAATGGTTTTGAGTTAGAACATCTAAGAAATAAAAAAAAATCTAGGAAATAACTATGAAATATAGTTTATTCAGGGAACTGTAAACCTGGGGGGAGTTGTTGTTGGTGGTTTGGTTTGGGTGGGTTTTTTGGGGGGTGGAGTGTTCTTTGAGAGAAGCTTCGGTTAAATATATGAAGACTGCTGCTTTATAGGAAGTAAATGTTTGTAGAAATGTGTGAGTTTTTTTTCAAAAATAATTCCTAAATGAATACAAAATTACTCTCTGGATTTTGTGTTCATAAAAGTTTGAATATGTAACTGACAGTTTATAAATAGAGCTGACCATAGTAAGGATTCATAGCACAGCCTTTTCAGACATACTGATATCTAATGGAGGCCCTTTTAAGGAAGGATGAAATTGAAATACAACATGGTTTTGTTTTAGATAATGCAATTCTCCTTGAAAAATCTTTAACTCCATATTGTAGAAGTTTCCTGCTGGAACTCTCTGAGTTTTCTGCTGGATGTGATGGATATTGTAAATATTCTTGCAAGTTTGGTTTCCGTAGTTGTCTGCTCTTTTCAAAGTCTCATCGGAACTGGGATCTACATCTATTTTTGCATGAGGGAAAAGAGAATAATTCACACCCCATGGGTCAAACAAGAGAGTTAATATTTTCAATGCAGCAGTTTATGGAGAAATTTTAAATACTTTATACTTCACTATTCTCTGGAGTCTTTGCAATTTAAATCTAACACTGGGAAACTATTAGTTAGGGACTGGGAGAAATAATGGCAAATTATTAGTTATGATGGTAAGTGGTAGAAAACGTACACAGCACATAAGGAACTGCTTAAAATATGTCAACAACTAATAGTTATGAAAAAAAGATTGTCTGGATAGAGATTACTTATTTCCTCAAGGATTGTCTTGGGGAGAATTACTTTTGTTCTGTGTTTTTTATTAATGACTTTGGCATAAACAATGGGATTATGCTGATGAAATCTATTGATGACAAAAATTTAGGAGGGACTATAAAGACAGTTATTTTGTACTATAAAGGAAAGAACAGGACAGCCTTGGAAACCAAAGTAATAGAAAATCAATAAAATAAACCCCAAGGCTGGGCACCTGGGAATCAATGTATCTCTTCTGGAGGCTTGCAGCTGGAAGTAGTCACAAAAGAAGAGGATCTGTGTACACTGATTGCATAGTCTTCCTACACAGGAAGAGTATTGAACCATCAGTGTGACATGGCCATGGAAAAAATGAAATGTGTATCCAGTGAAATACTCTCAAAGCGTGAGTACTGATACTCAAGTTCAGGCACTCAGGAGACCTCTGGGTATGTTGTGAGCAACTCAAATCACTCATGATCGAAAGATGTGGATCCAAACTGGAATGTCCAGCCAGGATCATCGGAAGAAGGGAGAACTCCCTGTACAAGAGGAGATGAAGAAATATGACTTATTCAGTGTCAAAAACAAAAAGCTGAAGAGGCTATTGTGACTGTTTATATCAGGAAGGAGAAGAACTTCTTTTTGTACTTCACCTAATACTGTCCAAATGGTACCAAATAGCCATGCATAAATTTAGAACTAATTCTATTTCTTTTTTAAAAAAAGTTTCTAATTGTAACAACATGAATGTTTTGGAATTGTCTAGTTACTTCAGTATTTTTTATTTGTTTTTAAAAACAGAAGGAGAAATTGAAACATTTGTTAATGTTATATGTAATCACCTTCTCTTCAGACAGTGCATGGTGAAAGGTATTTTTGAGACGGGAGTAACAAACTTCTAGATCTAATCCCAGGTTGACAGTAGTCAGTGGATGAATGCTTTCAAAGCAACAGTTGTTTGAACACTTTTTGTGGGTCGAAGCTGAATCTCCAGATTGGTGGCCCAAGACAACTCATTTACCTAATCCTTAATAGTGCAGCATAAAATGGTTTGGGAAGGAAAAAAACTTATTCAATCACAATGAAATAAGCATTTAAAAGTATTCAGGCAAATATTTCATCCTTATAGATATAGTTTGTTTTTCATGTCCGAGAAGTTCTTCACCTCGACTGTTTCACTCCTTTTGTGTGAACACCAGATCGACTGCAGATTCTGTGATCTAGCTGTCTCTGTGGAGTAAGCTGCTGTTTTGAAATCCTGTATTACTGTGGTTATGATTTTCTGTTTAAGCTTCAGTAGTATATGCGGAGGAACTAATGACTTGGTTCAGTATGATTTGGCAAAAACAATTCTCCCTTCAGAAGATGCCAGTTGTGGTCAGCTGTCCTGATATTTCTGGCACATTACCATCCAGGTTTGAATTACAGCTAGGACTAGGGTCTGGGACAGAAAGGAAAATAAAAAGCTAATTCAGACTTGATTTTAGTTTTTTCTGCTTTTTGCTTTCCATGAATTCACTGCTGACCAACCCTCACTAGTGGTCTGTGCATCAAGTTACACGTATTATTCACAGGGTCTTTGTGGAGACCTCCTATATAGAAGAATTTTCTTTAATCAAAGAATGACATGGAATGTACATGTAGAAGTTTAAAATGAGATTTTTAGTCACAATACTAATAGAGTACAGAACACATTTTGAGGATTGTTTAATTTTTCCTTTGACATGTTACGATCACTTTCTCTTTGGGAAGCCATACAGTGAAAGTGCCAAAGCAATACCACTTAACTTACCTTGCAGGTATAGTTCAGGAAGGATCTGCAGCCTAACAAGTATGTGACAAGAAACTGAATTTTGAAAAAAAAACCCAATATATTTTGTACTTTAGGTGCAGGAAAATTACAGCCAGAAAGAACTGACGTTCACTCTATACACTAAATGCCCTACTCGATTTTTAATCAAGAGTCAGAGTGGGTCTTGCCTGGACCTGACTTTTCCAGGTAGCCTGTGTATTTCAAACCTGGGTCCTGGAGTTTGAAACCATTGAATCCAGCTCAGAAAGACACTCCTGCCTTTCACTTCCCAGCCTGTGTAGCTGTAATAGTGATAAGTGTTTTAAATCCTTGAGTATCTCACTGTTAGGATGATGTTTATGCCTTTTGGTTGAATGGAAGTCTTGCTAGCTTTGAAAGACTTTAGACTGGAGCTGTAAAGTTGAAGTTGGTGTCACGTGAATAACTCTATTCATTAAGTCATCAAGATATTTAATTTGATGGTTTCATTTTTCCTATGATCACTTCTTTTTTAATTGCAGACAGACAAGACAGTAGGCTTTGCTTTTGTCAAACGAGGACTGCTGTTTGATACTAGGGGTTGTATAGAGAAAAAATTTAGTTACACTTACAGGTAAGATGATGTTCAGCTCTGTGCTGTGGCTAGCTAAAAGGGCAATGGTAGCAATTTAAATAACTGCAGCTGTCAAGTTGTTATTCTGGTGCAGCTCAGAAGTGTCTTTACTGATATCAAATGGATGTTATACCAATAAAACCTGCACAGGAAGTTCAGCCTCAAAACCAACAACATTATATTGTTTCTGGTACTGCAGTGCTGGTCCCTACATGGGTCAGTGATGCATTCTGAACTAAAATGGAAAGATTGTTATGTTCTGATTCTTAAATTTCAAATATGACCCTTGATAGCTTTTTCAGTTTCCTCATCTTTGGCATTGCTATGAGCCCAGATTTCTATGTAATTTGATCAGGATTAATCTTTAACATATGTACCATTCTTCTTTCCCCATGGTTAAAATAACAGATGTAAGCCCTGTTTCTTTTCTATGCAGCTTTATTTTACTGTATTGCTGGAAACTACAAATGTCATGAAGATTTAATTTTTATGGTAATGGATGTGGGGTTAGAATAATTATGTCTTAATTACCATTTACAATTAGGCTGATCTTTTTGAAATTGGAAGAAAATATATGGTTGTTTGCTGTGTATATCAACATATGAATAGAGCATGCTGCTTATGGAACACATGTAACTTTCCCCTCCGTGCAGAAGGTATGCAAAGAAAAACAGACTGTTGCTCTTTTGTTGTCTGAAAAAAACCAGTTCTGTTTGCCATACTATTATTTCCTCTTGGATGCATCCTCACCTTTGTTGGATGATGCTGGGATGGCTAATGGGACTCTGCCTATTCCATGTCCATTTTCATCCGCTCCATGCCCAGTTGAGTGGTACAGAAAAGAGAGTGAATTATTAGATATAATTTCATAGCTTGTATCTCTATGGAGGTTGCTTTTCATAGGACCTTGATGCTGCCAAATTGAAACCATTTGTTTCAGTTTTCGTAGATTTGAAATCTATGTGCCTAAGAAGTGAGGTAAATGACAGCAGTAGGCAGATACTTCTCCTCAACACAAAACACCTGTAGGGCAAGTTCAGTCTGAGGTTTATTTAAAATCAGGATTGTCTTGTTATCAATGTATTTTTTTACTTGTTAAGATACACATTTGTCTCACAATTTAATAGCATATATGTTATTGACTCTTGAGGGTTAATAACTTTGAGTATAAGACTTGTTTTGCTGAGACTGGATCTCCAACTGGTCTGAATTATTACAGCCCCATTGCTCTTAAGTTCTTCCCACTTCAATGAAATATCCAGTATTTCCCTATTCTTAGCTGCTTTATCTTATTTCTTGGTGGCCTCACCTTTGGGGGGGGGGGGGGGAATCTGTATTGCAATAAGGATTAATTTACTTTTTTTTTTTTTTGGTAAATATACAGTATAACAAGTTGTAATGTCACTCTGAGTGGATCATTTCTGGCTTGTATTTGCCCTTTATCTCATTATAATGATGCCAGAGGTCCAATGTAAATATCCTTCTGTTCTGTCCAGCAACCCATACTTTAATTTAGTGTAATCAGAAAATAATAACCTCTGTAAAACAGCCTGTCAGGGAGAAATAATAGGGCTGTTAGGCATTTGGCAAAACTCCATTGCATACTGCTGAGATACAATATTCCAGTTTTGCAGGACGTTTGTCAAGCCACTTGGTAGCTGTAATGGGCTGGGAAGATCTTCCTGTCATCAGATAGCACCTGACAGAAGACTGTGAACAGCCAACTCTTCACAATTTAATGAGCAAACCTGGAGCAGTAATCCCATCAGGAAGGGCATGTAGTGTAGCCCTGATTACCATATTTGCAACCAGTGCTGTACTTACTGTTTTCATACAGTTGTCCCCAACTTCTAACTTCTCCCCCCCCGAGAAACTATTTTTCATGGCATGAACTGTGAATCAGGCTCTGTGGAGAAAGAACTTTAAAATATATCTGTATTTTTCAGTCATTTTTTAAATGTAAACAGTATAATACTTCTCTAAGCAGCATTTTACTTCTTTATTTGCAGTACTTGAAGAAGCACTAAAATAGGCTCTAAAGTGGTTGTTGGAAGAAGGTATGAACTTCTTTCACCCACAGTGTAGTGACTGTAGTGGCAGCAGTTTAATTTGTTGCAGTCAGGCCACTTTTAGCATCTCCAATATATGGACATGTGTAAGTTTCTCACATATTGAACCCTATGTGTTGAGAAATGTGCTGCTGCCCTCTGTACACTCCTGAACACAGTTCCATAAGTGACCTTAATAAAAAATGGAGGAGAAAGTCTTCTATTAAAAAGTAGAATAGAGGAAAGACAACTGAAGAAAAAAAAATATAAGTGCAAATAAAAGCCATTCATTTTGTTAACTCAAGGGGCAAATGAAAGGAAAAAGTGGGAGAACCAACAGGTAAACCTCTTTTTCAGTTAAAAACTGAACTGCAAACTTTCCCAAGTTTTGATATTTGGGGAGAAAGGAAAAAAGGTATATTCGGTTTTTTTACTTGGGAGGAAAATTTTCTTCATAACACAGATAAGGTTAAGAGTCCTGTGGATTAAAAAGGTCATCTGTGTATCAGACATGTCTTGTTGCTTTTTTTTTTTTTAGCTGCTTAAAAGTCCATCCCAGAATAGGTTCATAAGTGCTGTCATGAAATGTGTGAACCCTGTTCACAGATGCAAAGTTGTTCTGTGCAGAGTCCAGCCAGAGTAATTCCTGGAATGGTGGGAGCCCTCTGGATAGCTGATAGCTGGGAGGACAGTGCTGACTGTCAGCTATCTTTCTCACTGAGGTTTTTGTTTTCCAAAGTGTCTCAGTGTTGGATATCACCTGAAGTAAATCAGCATTGCTACACCTCATCATAAAATTAATATTTTGCATTAGGTGTAGAAGATGAGAGATATGTGATTTTTTTTTTTTGTATTTATATTTTTTTTAATTTCCAGAGCAAGTCAGGACTTTCAGCACATTTTAAAATTGGGATAGTTTTTATGCCGTTGGAGAAGTGTCCCGTTGAGTGGGCTCTTGGGAAGCACTGCTTTACCTGCTTGTGGCAGGAGAGCAGGAAAGATCATCTCTATTCATCTCTTTCATCCTGGGCTGGGAACAGCACAGTGAGAGCTCTCTAACCTTATAGCACTGAACTCAGTCCTTGTCTGCTTGCTTAAAGGACTCCAATATTAGTTGCAGAAATGTAAACTGTTTGTACTTAGTGCTGTTATTTTGGATATCAGCAGTGCCTGATTTCCAGAGTTTAATCAAAGAGCTGTAATTGCTCTTACATCGGATGTTATGTTTTGGCTCTCCGGATGGTTAGTATATGAAGAAAACTGAACCCTTGTGTTCTTGAATAGTAGTTATGGGAGTTGCATGTGGTAGAGCTTCATGCAAGTTTTGAGGACAGTAACGTGAAAGAAAGAAAGAAATGATTAGTGTACAAATGCTTATGCTGAGATAAAATCTAGGTCTTGCAATTCCTTTGGGGAAAAACAGGCTTTGAGCATAGGACGACTCCTGCAGTGCTTGCAGCTACTTTTACTGTGTGGAATTATATGTGTATCTCTTTTTTTTTTGTTGTTGTTGTCATTGTCTTGCTTGGCTTAGAGCTATCGTATTAACACCCACCCTGCCCACCTAATTCCAGTCTCTTTTCTTGACAAAAATTTAAGTAATTGGCTTTGTAATACTGTAAGAGCAGTTGTTCCCACACAGCATTCTCTTCCAGCTCTGGTGTGTCTCAGTGTAGTATGAGATAGATCTGTATGTGATGCAACTGTAGAGATGCTTGTTAGTTAAGTTAGTCCTTAATGGCAAGGAAGTGTGAATTGTGAGACTGATTCTGCCTGATCGAGACAGAAAATTTAACTCTGAGGAAAACATGAAGATACATTGAAAAGCGTGGCAGGGCTGTTGCAGCTGTGTTGGTTTTCTTGATCCTCAGCTTATCCTTAATATTAATTTGAAAACATTTGAATAAATTTTCTAACTAAAATTATTTCATTAACAGGTGTGTTTTCTGTTTGTGTGTACTTTATCGTAGAACTCACAATTCAGGATTTTCCTTGAATGAATTCAGTAAGTACTACAGCTAGAGAAGCTAGATGCTATTGACTTAGCCAATCAGATAGTGATACATGTTCCAGTTTACATATACATGAAATTAATTATTTGCAGTTATTTTTCAGAGCTTTTTATTAAAGAATGTAATGATTATTTGCATTATTGCTGGAATTTTTCAACTTAATAGTATTCCACTATGCTTGTGGGATGTTTTGAATTAAAAAAAAAAACAGCCACACACACATATGTGGGGAAAAGAGTAGTAAAATATCCATTCAGATTTACTTATAATAATAATTTCCTCCTACAGTGTCACCTTACAAGGAAAATCTGCAATGGGTTTTTTGTCTCATTAAACTGGTGAATTATAAATAAACACTGGCTGTGGAGTAGCATATACTATGCATTACATCCATGTATGTTATTTTAAAATTACAAATTATTTTTAAAACAAGGACAATCTAATCTGTTGCAGATGCGTTATTTATTAGCTTATCAATCTGTAGATCATAATGGTCTGTAAATGTAGTCTGTTGTATAAGTTTTGATTCTTCATAAATTTTCAGTCTTTAGAAATAAACCAGAGCTTTCTGGAACTATTGCCTACAGGAAAAAGTAGGTATGCTTACATCTTGATTTCTTAAATGTCTCTAGTTTTCTTTTGATTTGGTTCCCACCCCCACCAGAGTTTCCTTGATTCCTGATTATCAACCTAATATCCCTTATTGTAGCATTTTAAAGTTTTACTTCACAGCATAGCAAAAAAGAAATGCTTTTCCAGAACCATACTGCTGTTTTCTTCGTATCTTGCTATCCATATTTTGCTCTTGTGTTTGGTACCCCTTGTAATTTTTGCTTCTTGATAAGCCCCTTCTTGCCTTTTGTTTTTTCCTTGTAGTTGGAGTCTGGTTAATTCATTCCTGGTGTGAATTTTTGTATGTGTCCAATACATACTGGACCAATACTGAAGCAGTAATAATGACGAACTTCCCTGGCTTCTGTTTTTAAGGGAGTCTTGTGTGGGCCAGCTTTGGTCTCAGAGCACAGGTCATGTTTTCTCCATAAAGGTGAGGCGGCTCCTGCAATGTGGACCTTCCTCCCTTTTTGGCAAAACGCACACATGAATGTAACCCAGCAATGTCAGGCCCCAAATGTTTTGAAAACAGAGGTTTTACACATTCTAGAAAAATATGGGGATGCATTAAAATAACTGCTGACACTTTCTTCATCTGTCCTGCTTAATGTTTAAACCTATGATTATCTGTCTTCCTCTTTTTTTCAGTCTTGTTAGTTTATACAAGATAATGTCATCCTTGTTCATGATGGTATCAATTTGGAGAGTTCTAGTTTGCTTTTGTTTTGGTTTTAAGTCTCCTGGACTAAATCAACCAAATGCCAAGGAGACAATGGAAGGTTTGGCAAGTGGTAAACTAAAAAAAAAAAAATAAATGTTAAAAATCACTAATTCTGTAAGTAGTTACACCTGGATTCTTAAATATTTTTCTGTCAATTATTCTGTCCTCAGCAGACTGTTCATTTTAGGAATGTTATATATGAAAGTTGGAAGCTTTTCAGGAATGTGTAGTGGTAAGTAGGAGCTCTACATATGCATATTTTGGGGCACTCAAATGGCAATAATGTTATTTTATACTCTCCTCAAAAATCTAGTAGAAATTAATGTTTCCATATCAGCTGATCAAGATAGGCACCCTTTGCAATTATGAATCAGTTGATAACCTCCTTGATTTTTGCCTCTTTCACTTTGTTGATGTGAAAAAGTAAAGGTTTTAAACCTGTGTCAGCTTTTCAAGGTGCTGTACGAATCTCTGTGTCCTGATTTTTATCTTGTACCTTCCTAGGATTGCTTTGTGTTCTTGTTTCAGTTTGCTTTCAGTGGTGACAAACTTCCACCTCATTTTTCTTCACATGTGCTACTTCTGATTTTGTAACTCTTTAATGAACCAAAATCTGTCTTACCAAATTAACTGATCCCCCACCCCTTATGACTTGTTTTCCCTGCTATTTTGTCTTTGTAATGTTGCTGCCCCATCATGCCTTATTCATGGTTAAAGCTGCTTTCTACTTGCTTAGTTACAAAGCCTTACTGATGCGAACTGCTTTCTCATTTGGCTTGTAAATCTCAGTCAACTGCGAAAAGCTTAGTAACCTTTGGATATACCAGGGAAACTTTATGATCCAGTAAAAGCTCTGAACGTGACATCTCTTTTAAGTATTAATAGAAGTTATGGTGTTTGGAAGGTGGCAAAATGGCCAGTTATGTTCTTTTATAAGTGCAATTGGAGAAGGCGCTAGTTCTGAGAACATGCTATGTATTTAACTGAAAAATGATTTTGTGTTGAGCTGTTTGTACTCTGCAGTGTCTAAATGTAGCCCTTATTATAAAGCCAGATTTTTGAAAATATATGTGAAATATACAATCCATTTGAAAACACGTACTTGATCTGAAGAGCAACCCTCACTGGTGTTGAAAGAAAGATTCTCATACGTGGATTTTCTTTTTTTTATACAAGTACTTCTGTTAACACAAGCAAGCCCTTTCAGTTTGGATATTAATATTCTTGTTCAATCGAAACAAAGTAGATAAAATGAGATATTTAATTTTCTCATAATCCTATAAGTAACTTTTTGTATTTCGTGTTTATCTATAGTTTATGTGATGTATACAAATGCAAGACCTACAGTCTCTGTTATTACGATGCTAAGTGATGTATGTGTCCTTCCTGGGTACGTCACTATAATGGTATTGATAACTAATTCTGAGAGAATCTGAACTGAAGGACCTTTGCCCAAAATACTTTGTGTCTGTCTTCATGGCAGTAGGAGAAGATCAACTAAAAGTTAATGACAAAGTTTGATAAGACTAAGACCCATCAGCCAAGTTTTTTATCCTCTATCAACTGCCAAATGTTAAGTCTTTTGCAACAAAACAGAAATATTTCTAAATGTATCATCTTCAGTGTTTTCTGGAGCTGGGAGCGAAGATTGCTGTCATTTCCAAACAATAGTGGATAAAAAGAACAATTAGAACTGTGGTGTCTTAGTTAAGAAGTTGAGTGTGCATTTTTGTTGTCCAGCTAAAGTAAGATGCTCTCTGGTTTTGATGTTTTATCTTTGAAAGATTAGAAATCTCAGTATGAGCTTCTCCAAGCTTTCTTGTACACTTACCGTTGCCTTGGCTGCTTTTAAACTGAAGTGTGAGATGTTTTGTGTGACAGGACGTTAATTTGTGTGTGTGTGTTAAGTCAGGTGACAACATGAGATAAGAAGATAGGAAAGGAACGACCTGGGGTGAGACTTTTCGAAGTGTGGCACCCTGCTGGGAGAAGCACAGGTTTTGCAATTTGGCCACTGCCTTTCCTACAGAACAACCCCTAGCACCTTCCCCTGGCAAAGTTGTGTTGTCAAGTCAGGAAATGCTGCAATTCTCTACTGCAAGCTTGTGGCAGGTTGGGTATGAAGTGGTGAACAAGTGAACAATAACACTGCATGTTGTGAGGCTTCAAGTATCTTTGATTTGGTATAAGGAAAAAGTCCACCTGTTCTTCATAAAGACCAGTTTCTTGGCTGTTCTGCAGTTCCGTGTGAATGGACAACTTCCAATAGGAATAGCTGGCCCGTGTGCGAGACAGAGGGGAGTACGCCTACGGTGACAGGCCAGATAACATCTGTTCACACTTCCAGGTGGTGATGGGCTCTTTCAGTTTTGACTATGAATTTGAGAGCATGTGGAGAAAAATACAGTCATGTTATTTGTTGTATCAAGGAAAGGGGGAGAAAAAGAACACTTTTGCTGCTGCACTGCACGTAACACTGGCAACTTCACTTTTAACAGAGATGTGGGAATTACATAAACAAGCACAGAAGTCATAAGCCTGCATTTTGAAGAACACTAACCAGCCCAAGGATCCCATGATCTTCTGCAGAATTAGTGCAAGTTTTGGGCCAAAACTGGGTTTGAATTCCCGCCCGCTAAGTGAAAATCCTCTTTACCCCATCTCTCAACAAAACCTATAGAAGAGATGGCAAGGTTCAACAATGTATTGTTTTTGTGTGTTTTCCTAGTGGTAGTTTTAGTTTTTCCCTGGTAATAGTGTAAGATGAATGTCACATTTTCCCTATCTTATTCAAAGGATTTGGGATTGAATAAGTAGTGTTGAACTACATAATTTCTTAAGAACAATAAAACTAAAGTCTAGATCTGACTATGGCACCAATAAAAGCCTGCCACGTGTATTTTTATTTTATTACTTGATTAACTAATCCTGGTCTGAAAAACACTAAGAAGATGCTTCAATAAAAGGAAACATCTTTGCTTTGAGCACTAAAATAACACTAGATAAGATTTTTCTCAGATACTTTTGTGTTGTTTTTTTTTTTAAAAAAAAAATTATTTATGGACCTCACTGAGTGAAAAATTGGCTACTTAATCTGAAAGGACTTTCTTATGAGATTTTTAGTTGATCCTGGTGTGAAATAGAAACGAAGTGCTATGAATAATATGTGTATACCATCCCACATATTTGTGCTAGTTGCAAGTCAAAAGTTTGTGCGTGCAATTTACACCCTCGATTGAGGAAGAATTAATATAGTAGTTCTGTAGTTCTTCACCTACAAAAGTGCAATCTTGGGGATTTTTTTAAAAAAAAAAGAATAAGAAAATCTGCGGGGGGAGGCTCTGATCACACCCGCTTCCTTCTGTCCTGCAAATAACCCCTTTTCTTCCTCCTTCCCTCAGTTCTGGCTCGGAGGCATGCTCATGGAGCCAAGATCCATATTTCACATGGAAAACTAAATACCATGTGGACCTGATCTGCAGCTACCCTTGCCCCATTTCTTAATCATAAGTTTTAATGATGTGTGTGAAAGTGAGGTTTCTGAAACTTATTTCCTCCCTGCCTTGTATCTATTTATGTAAGGTTAGCTTTACTAACAGCAATATGTAGTTTGAACAACAACTTATTTGTGATTTTTGTGTGTTTCATTACATTGAAAGATTGATATTTAGTGATATATATAACCAGTGAAGGATAAAAGATGTGTAAGAATTGCAAGGACTGTCATTAGATCTCAACAGAGCATTGGGTATGCAAATTGCTGACAACGGATTAAGTGTTCTTACTGACTTGAGGGTCAGCATTCAATAGGAAAAATGTATGAGAAATTTTATGTATCAACTGTCTGGTGCACACTCTTTGAAATGATTTGTCCATTTTCCCTCTAAAAACAAACAACTGAATGTGTAAGGATGTCTTTTTTACTCTTATTATTTATTGTGGGGTTTGGTTCATCTACAGAGTCAGGAATTAAGCATGGCGATAGAAAATTCTGCATAGTTGCAGATGATGGCACGTTAGCCTTGCACTAAACAGATATGACTGATTGATGTGTAGGAACCTTTAAGGAAGTAAAAGAGTAAGAAAAAGTTGTCCTTTTCTTCCTTTAGACTAATAAATCAAAAGTCTGCAGAGAAACACTACATGAACATTTATAAGTTCTAAGTGTAACGTAACTTAGAAAGCTTTTTGTACACTTCCTATTGTGACAAAATGAAGTTCATCTTGATGTCTGCATCTGATAGGTTCATATTAAGTGTGCTTCTCTGAATCAGTGATGCATCTGTGCAAGATATGAGCACCTCCAACTTCTCAAATACTACCTCTTCTTACCACTGTTCACTGAAAACAATGGGTGGAAGTACTGAGTATATTTTAGGGTTGTATCCACTGACTGAAGTGAAAAACTTTGTCTTTCAAGTAGGTGATGCTATGTTATAGCCATCCTTTGCTGGACCCACGCACATACACGCTGCCAGAACAGGCCCACCACACCCATAATATTCCTTAGAAAAATAAAGGAATTTCTTAGCCATTTGTTTTTATAATGTTCTTTTAGGCTTTCACAACAGCCAGATGGCTGAAATTTGTAGAAGATAAATCATCTTGCAGACATGTACTCCCCAAACAAATAAGCAAATGAGTGATTAATTAAAAAATATTTGTTGTGAAGGGCTTACATTCTTTTAAAAAATAAATGGTATGGTGGCTTTTATGTGTATGCTGCTGCTCTATTTCAGCTGCTTATATGCATTCTTCAACATGGTTTTGCTCCATATTTATTTTTAATAGCAACTGCAGCTTTTTTTTCTGCAAACTCGCTGGAGCAAAAAGCTTTTCACGTGTAGAATACCTGAAAAATAAAAGGACACAACTTGTTTATACAATATTATCAGTGCTGTGAAAGAAGGAAGCTTATGGGAAGGAGGGGTCTGGGATATTAGGCAAATACCTTTATGAATCTACTGAAACAAAAGTAGTAAATACAGCTATCATATTTGAGTCCTTTGAAATAACTCATCAGGGGTTTAAATAATCTTATAGAAGACAAGAAGAATCCTCTGCTGGGAATGGATTTCTGGAAGCTGGTGTTTTTTGGAAAAAGTGTTTATACCACTATGGGTGCATTTTATGATTATTGTTATTTTCTTGATTTTTTTAAAAAACAAATGAGGTAAACTGTATATTGATGCTTGTAAAACCATTGTGGGAAATTTTACTAGCTGTGAATTACTGCTTCATTTCATAGCACGATTAACGCTTCTAACTGTAGAGTAATTAAAATGCCAATCAGCTCTGAAAAGAAGCAAAATGTCATCTTTATTTGATTTGCCAGTGTGAAGGCTAAATGATGGAGCTCATCAGACACCCAGGGCTCCGCACAACTGGAGTGTGCAGCCTCCCCCACAACTTCAGATGCTGCAGTTGGAGGATGGCCCATCTCTGATGGGTTGGTGTGTGCTGAGCTGCATCTTGCACTAAGAAAAACAAGATCAGGGCTTAGGGCAGCTGTACAATGATCTGTACTGGCTTAGGCAGCTTTAGCCATGTGTTCAGTGCATGAAGTTGTACATTCCTTTGGCAGAGGAAAATGCTAGTTGCTAATATCTTCACACTGGGCCCGAACTGTAGAGATTTGAAAATACTGAGGAGAAAAGGCCATGAATGAAATTTTGTTTGGGTTTTTTTTGTTAGGTTGTTGGTTTTTTTTTTAACTAAGTGAATAAAAATTTACATTGAGGTCCAGATACAAGGTTCTGTTACTTTGGACAGAAAAAAATATTTTGGTAGCTTCATGACATTAGATTGCTGAAATGAGTTTTTCTTTATGAAGTTCCTGACATTTTTTTTCATCTTTCTGAAACTTACTATTAGTCAAGCAGTTTGTTCTTACTAAATATATCTATCCATTCCTTGTTTTCAATGATCATGTAAATGAAAAGATATGAATGCTGGCTTCTCCAATTCAAGCTTCGTTGGCTTCAATGGGAGCAGTGCTCTGCCCCAGTCATTAACAGGGTTTTTTAAAGCCAGATACTGAGATGCTGGGTAGATTTTATTGCTGTTGAGAGATGCAGTGTTCTTTGTTATTCTTAGCCTCTGACCACTGCTAAAGCTGAATGTTGCCCACAGTTGCCTGTTGTTTATCTTTTGAGTTGTGTGAAGTATTGTATGCCTCTAGGGTATCAGGCAACAGCTGGTAAATTTATGGGTCTTTTGTCTTTGTGTGAATGTCCCGTTCTGGTCTTGAGGACTGTTTTGAAATTGCATGTCTGCACATATTAGATTTTCATTCTGTAGCATGATGTACCCATAGTCTTCTAAAAAAGTAATTTATAACGCACAGAACAATTTTGGTCTTGAACAAGTCTTTTCTTGTTAAAAGCATGTCTTACATCATCTGGCACTGTTATAATTCAGATCAAGCAATTAGGTTATTGCTTTTATTTTCATTACTTCCTTCACATCTAGAGCTGAGTTCATCACATACAGTAACACTTTTATGTTACTGACTGACAGCATAATTAATTTTTAATATCTTTGTATTAAAAAACCCTAGATATTATCAGAGATTGAAAGAAACAGCATCTGCTGTGGTAAATGTTTCTCTCTGTGCTGTTGCTTTTGTTTCTGTTGGGGTGACACTATCGTGTTTAATGCTAACAAAGTATTGTTTCTTGGTATTATGCTGCAAACAGGACCCTCTTGGATGAACAAAAATGTGGATTTTATAGAGGCTAGACTTGCCCTTTTCCTGGTAGCAATACATAACACTGAACTGTTCCTTCTGGAGTTTGTTGTGTATGCGGCTATGAATGAACATGTTTCAAATGGGTATTTGTTATAGGAAATGTAGTAAGCTAGATTGCGTTATGTTTCCTTAATTGGATTAGATAAAAATGAACATGACTTTGCAGAAAAGCTGTCTTTTTGAAACAAGGGTATCAATCAGTTACATGATTCGTCTACACACCTTCCTCTGCAAATGTCAAGAAGACACGTCTTTCAATGTCCTCATCTTAAAACTATAGAAGTCACTGTGACTGGCTTTCATTAATACTATAATTTGCTTTATTTTGCAATACTATTTATGGCTGAAATACAAAATAACAAATTTCATATGCCTATCTATTTCAGATTTCCAAATGTCAGCATAGTGGCTCAGTATTAGAAGTAAGTTGTCAGTGTAAAATGTGACTAATTTAAGACAATATTATTTGATGCACTTAATTTCATGTGTGCTTCAAAATGGCCATATAGAATCAGCCCACTGTCTGTCTAGTGCTGATATGCTGCCTTTGTGGCCAGGAGAGGAGACTTTGTGAAGGAACGTAAGAACGTAGCCAGCGTAGTGACTACCAGCCTCTGGCTGTCTGCTTTAGATATTTTATCAAATCGAGCAATGAAAATGTTCCCTTATAATCTGCAGATCAGACAGGGTACTGCTTAAAAATTTGCCATCAGTAACAGAATTGCATCATTTCAACTGATTTTCATCTAGAAAAGCAGTAACAAAACAAGACTTGGATAAATTATAACTATGTAAGCAGATATCAGGAATAATGAACAATTTTATTTTTTGCTGTTGTTATTAGAAAAGTCAGGTAGGAATTTGTATGGGACTGACTGCATAAGTTGAGCATGTTTGATGTTTAACTAGCCCTTGCTGGCCCAATTGATGTTAAATAGTCCTTACTTCAACATTTATATGGCCATCACTGACTTTCTGGGAAGACTGCATTTCTGTGCCAAGGTTGTAATTCAGACTTACACTTAGATGAATTCAGTGAGGCACGTGAAAACAGTAACACAAGAAAAATTAAAGATCATATTTCAAGAGTATTTTTTTTGAAATATACATGTTTAATGTTAACAAGACTGCAGCTTTGAGTGTTTGGCATGTGGAAGCATATTTCAGTGGTTTTCTTTATTTAGCTCTTCAAACATATCATTTTGCCTCTGAGCAAGTGGAATGACTGAAATATCTATTTTTAATTGTAATTATTAATATACTTGAGGTTTATGTTTCATATTTTTGAATATAATGTGCACTCAGACATGTCAGGGATTACTGGACTCTGCTGTGCTAGAAAAATAGTGCTGTGCTATTTGGATGTAGATGAAGTGGTTAGTTAATTACACTGTGATAATGGTTACTATGGCCTGTAGCTATATACAACAGAACTGGATTCTGCAATGCCATAGACAATTGTATCCAGTTTACCTGAAGTTTTAATGTGACAAAAGGGAAGAATAAATATCCCTTGTTGAAATTGGGTTCGAAAGCAGTGAATTGTGAATTGACACTTTCCTACAAAGGGCTTAGCTGACAGAGTAAGCAATTAAGCCTTGTGATTATTGCAGTACTATTAATGAAAGATGATGCATTAAGTGGGGGTACAAGTGGTTGTGTAGACTTTATTCTTTTTTGGTGCAAATACAAAATTATTCCCAAGTGGGATTTGAGTAATTAAAAAACACTAGAACTCTCCAGCTCTTTGTGAGGTCAACATCTTCAAAAGATATGAAGAACTGGACAATGTCAGCAGAAGAACTAGAAAGATTTCTCGGCTGTAGATATGTTATTATGTTGAAGGGTACCAGAGTCAATCCAAGTTTTTTAAATGACAGGAACGCAAAGTGCTGAGTCTTTCACAGCCAGATAAGAGCAACTTAAAAGACTTTAAATCACATGGAGAAATTTGGAACAATGCTTGGAAGCTGGATCAGGAAAAATTCAACTGAAAATAAAGAGATTCTTGTTTTAAAACAAACAAGAGAACATTGCAGTTTTCATGGAAACCAGCAAACAGTGAGAATGGTAGACTCTTGCTTTATGTCTTCAGACAGTATACATTGCTTTGACAGGTGCACCAGCAACAAACACAAACTCTAGCAGGAAAATGGGATAAACATTATTACCCATAGGTAATTTCTAGTTATAGAGAAGCTGAGAATCAGGCCTAGTGATTGTGGTACCTACTATAAATTTATATTGGCTTAAATTAAATGAAGATGTCACATATAATTGAACAACCAACCCTTCTCTCTCTAAGCATATATATTCTTAACACAGATTAAACCAAAGAATGTATTTTTGAGTATTAACTAGCACAATATAAACAACAGCTGGCAGAGTAGTTTACTGGGAAAAGAGGCAGTATTTTTTCAATTCTTTACACAATCCAGTAAAGAGTTCTGTTTCTATCATTACAAGCAATAAACAGCTCTTTTTCTCTATATAGTTGACTAGTTAAGAATTACTCTGAGGGAGACTTTAAAGGACTCCAGGCTCTTATGTTACATCTGTATAGGACTACAAGTGCGGAGCTAAGGGACACAATGTCATGGAGAGCCTCTGGGAGCTACATTGCCTGAGAAGATTGACAGGATTTTGTTACTAAGAAAAAGCAGTTAGTGACTAGTAAGAAGTATCTCCCTAGGGAGGCAGATAACTCCTATTGCCTGTGGATCACAGGTTTTTCCTCTGTATTTGGTTAGAGTAGATGTGCTTGTAAGATGTACATACGTACCCTGGCAATTAGGTAGAAGAGGACAGGCTGTTTGGAAGGGAATGTTGTGTTTTCAGTCTTATCAGATGGAAAACCTCTATCTGTAAGGTTACAGCAAGCCCAAGAGGGCCTCCAGAAAGGCATTTCCATGAGTTTTTGCAGAAATGTGCAGCATCTTTGCTCTTTTGTTGCAAAAGAAAGTAAATCTGTATGATGAAATTAAGTTGTTTACACAGATGTGAGCTGAAGAATGTTGTTTTCTGTTAGGTGACATAACTGAGGTAGAAGCAGTGAGATACTGTTTCATCCCTTTTTATTAAGATACTCGAACCTTACCTGATTGTATGTGGAAATGGAGTGACTTTGTGCTTGTTGAAGGTTACTAAGGAAAAAACTGGTGAGCAAAGAATCATTAATCTTTAAAGATGAATAATACTAGGTGAGATAAGGAAAAAAAGGAAGAGAGCAAACTTTAGAAGTACTTGAGACCCTAGAGAATTGGGACTGTGACCTTTTATATAAACATGAGTGTGATTTGCAAAGAGAATCTTGAGTAAAGTATTTCCTTCCCTTTTCAATTATTTCAATTAATCTACAAGAATATGCAGTGCATTCAAACCATAGTGTGGCTAAGAAATGTTGAGGAGCTCAGATTTCAGGCTGAAAGGAGGCCAGTTTGGAGCTGTATGAGTAGTACTGGAACCTCTGTCAGCAATGCACAACATCACGTTGTTTGCTTGAGCACACTTTAAAGAGAGTGGATCATCAGGGTAGAAACAAAATCCTTCAGCAGAAGTTGCCAAGGCTTATGTCTGTTTTGTGTTGATGAGGGGCAAAGTCTTCATTCCTGCAGCAAAATGAAGTCTAGGAAGCATAAAAACCTCCAAGTTGCTTTCATCTCCTGTAAAGAGAAACAGGAGGAAAGAGGAAGAGCCATCAAGGGGTTCCTCACTCTCACAGGAGGAAACAGGTTTTGGTAAAATCATCCCCATTTTACTTTCCTCATGTTATTTCTCTTTGTGTGGGGTTATTTTGACAGTGATGATGACTAAAGATTCAGAATATCAAACTGAATTAGAATTACTGGTTATGTGATAGAAACCTTGCAACCTACCTTAAACCCTTGATTGAAAGGCTTAAAAAAAAGTGTCCTTTCCCAGAGTTAAATGGTTAGTTTTTCCTGTTGCTTGACACTGTTTCTCTCATTTAACATATTCCCATTACCCAAAACATGGAATGGCTTCAGCATGTAATAAATGGAACAAGAAGAGACAAAAAATAGAAGACTCACATTGTGAATTTTAAAAATAAATAGCTTCAGGAGGGGTCCTGAGCTGTCATAGCTGGAATATGCCTTTATCAGAATTGCAATGAAATACGTAGTTTCTGTCAATACATTTAGTTGAAATTTTCGGTGTAGACTTCTTGTCTCAATATCTTTACACTGAGGTTATTGTTAGGCTGAAGTTGCCATGAAGTCTTTATTTTCTTGTTTGTAACGTTCTTATAATTTCACATTTAGTTGTCACTCTAGTGCTGTCATAATGTGGGGGTTTAGATTATTTTTTTTAACAGTGTTTGCATATGCTTTTTTTATCTTCAGGTTGTAATGTTGCCAGATTGTGATCACTTTAAATCTTGGCATATCACAATGTCTGTTTTAAAAGACAATTCCTTTTGGAGAAGTAGGGAGACACTCAAATCCAGCATTGTGGGTAACACGAGTTTGGCCTCAGCCATTTACATTAAGGGACCGTGTGTAGCCTGCGCTCCTGCTGAAGATCAGGGATTTAGTTTCCAAAATGCCTGTATAAGCAAGAGAAAGCTTTAAGCTAAATCATGAAATTATTTCAAAGCCAAATTCCAGATTAACTGGGTTGCTCTTTATTTGCTTTTACAGTTAGCTCTTCGCTCTGAGTAAATGAATGTACATTTTTGTAAAAAGGCTTTCAGAAGTGTTTCATGTAGTATTATTTCTGCTGTCTAACCATAATTATTCATGGTCCTCTATCATGAGTAAGGGGTCCAAAATATTCCTTCCCTTTTAAAGGACTGTGTTTGCATAGTCTTGTTTTAAGTAGCTCTAGCTTTGCATTCATCAGAGCTCCATAAATGTAATGGGAATTCATGCTTTTTGTAAGGCAAATCCACAAGTCTGCTACTTCTGCTAAAATCACTCTCAGAGAAAAGTAGCTATGTGCTCTAGAGACATAAATGGTTATCACAAATAAGTAGTAAGAAACAGTTGAGCATCTGCATTAATTTCAATTCCTTCTCAAAATTTAAAGAGGGGGAGGGAAATTAAAAAAAAAAAGAATGAATAATGTTAACTATATTACATATGATTTTCACAGGGACTACAAAATGTGATGAGGTAAACTTTCTGAAATTAAATTCTTGTCTTGATGCATTCTGCCCTTGAATAATTTAATATAAGCAAAAAATATCTACTAATCAACGTGAAAAGCAACAGTCATGCCATGAAACAACTTATGATGTAATTTAAAATATGTGGTTGGCAAATGCTCTGATATGAATCTGGTATTTCATTGGGAGTTTCTCTTGAGGAATAATTTAGTCACTTTTAAGTATACTAGCAGTGAAATTTAAATGTCTGCGCTAAATGAAGTTGAAAGTAGAGTTTTTTGGTGTGGAAGGAGAGTTACTGGATTACTTAAACTTCTGTATGCAATTCTTATATGAAAAGAATTTTGACCTTAGCTTTAAAACTGGAGAAAAATATACACTTGGGGTATAGAGCAGGTAATTAATGGTTGCCTGTAACACTGAGCCTGTTCAATCTGTAATTAGAGCAAGTCAGGCAGAAACACTATTATCAGCTGTTAAATGCTATTGTACTACTTCATTTCTCTTTTTCCACTTGAGATGAGACATGACACCTTAATTGAATACATCTTGATGTTGGTGTCACTTTAAAGCATATACAGGAGTGTCTTCCTCTTACCAAATTGTGGTCAACAGTTTTAAAGCAGCTGAGACCATCTTCCAGTAACTGAAAAGTGTACAGACCATGCTGGTCAGTGTAGAAATTGTTAGATAGTTACAGGTTAAGGTCACTGGTGGTCAATATCCTTGTGATACCATCATTGATCAGGCTTTTTCTCATTGTTTGTTAGCAGCTCTTGGTATTCTTGAGTTTCAAATATTCATGGTGTTATGGATGTGCTGGGGGATCTTGGTGGGGAGAAATGGAGCCTGTCTGTGGTGGTCAATGCTGCTTTGCAGGCAGGCTCTTGAGGATGCTGGTGACCTGTGTATGTTAAATGTGAGCTATGTTACACACAGTCGTCTTTTCTTTCATCCCGGTCTGTCTGTGAGACAGCAATGGTGAGGGATGGACGGAAAAAGGGGTTGGGCTGCAGTGTTGTGAATGACATAGAAATTGTATAGATGCACCAAAATGTCCTTGTTTGGAAGGCATGGCATGTACTGCAGCAAGGGGCTCCACAGAAGATGGTAAAGAGGTTCGTATACTAGGTTACCATACTAGACCCATAATATCTCATTAGAAATAAATTTTCTGCATTCAGTGTGAAAATGTTTTCCCTCTTTATACTACTTTGTAATAAATTTTACATTATAACGCAAGTCATCTTTAACATCATTGATTTTTACATCAAGACTACCCACATCTACCAAAACAGACTTCAAACTGGCACTGGTTTTTGTGTGTATGTTTTGTTTTTCAAACTCTTGTAAAAGACCATATGAAAATTTGCAGTCAGTTCCATGCAATGTGTTGGCCTCTATGCTCGAGGATATTTGCTATATGTTAGTCTAGTGCTTGACATTCCTACAGCTATAGAATCCTTATATGACATCTAATGATTTTCAGGATTTTCCTGTTTGCAGTGGTCAATTGCCATGACAGCAGCATAAGAACAGCGTGATAAAATGTGAGTGTATGCCTCTGGGATAATCTTTGACCCATTAAGTTAGAGCTGAAGACTAGCTCCACCTAGGAGCTCCTGTTTTTGAACCAAGCCTTTAAAATCCAACCTGTTTACCTAAATGTTTAATATGCAGAGAAAGAGTCACGAATGTGTGTAAGCAGAGAATGTGTTCATGAGAGAATAGGCTTCAGAGAGCTAGAGTTTCTTCCATCAATATCAGAAAAAAAATCAAAGAAAAAGGGAACCCCTTTGCCTGCTTTAAGGCAGTTGGAAAAGAGATATACTTAGTTGTCATCTGCCAAGAAAGGCACACATGAAAATAGCTGTTGGGGTTTTTTGAGCTTTAGTGTTTTGTTTTGGTTTTATTTTGTTATGTTTTGGGGTTTCTTTAAAACCAGTTCTCTAAAACCAGATGAATTGAAATTGAAGTAGGTCAGTACAGCAATCATTGAAAGGAAAGGTAACCATTCTAAGGACTTGCTAACACCTGTCTAGTTAGAAATGCTCTGTGTAAGCTGATGCTGGAAATCAGGGAAAGGCCAGAGGACAAACTGGAAGGATATGGGCTATGAACTTTCACAGGTCTGTCCAAGCTACGTGTACTATCTTTCAAATCTATGATGCTACCTTCCATCGTTGCAGAAAGGCTAAAACTAAGCTGATAAACTAAATTGTGTAAAGCACAAGGTGTTAGCAGCAAATGAAGGTGAATAAAGAAATTCACTGTCAGCTTCCATTTATGGTTTGTGGGAGAAGGAAAATGTCTTGCAGCAGCAGCTTCCAAATTCCAATATTACATGGCAAAATTCTCTGAAATTAGAGGAAACAGACTTATGTCAGTTGTGCTGTGTGAAGAGAAGATGGAAAATTTGGAGGAAGACAAGTATGCCATCCTATTTTCAGGACATCCATCAAGACCCCTCAGTTCGGCTTGATTTTTTCAGACAGAATACTGTATGCTTCTGCATTACAGTACTTCAGAGTAGCCTCCCCTTCTTCAAAGAGCTGCAGGGCCCTAAAGAAAAGAAGTAGTTTCTCTTTGAAATACTGCCACCAGAGAATGCTATTGGTAGCCCTTCAAAGAGAGATGAATTCCTCTTCAAGCCTAGCTATGCTATTCCTCAGCAATAATAGAAAAGAATACTTTGAAAATAGCTGAGATCACCTGCAGAGGCATTGCTCACCAGGTTATAAATGGTATTTGTTAGTTGTAGAGTGGCAAAGACTGCAATAGAAACACCACTGAAGATCAGATTCATGTTGTCCTAGTTGATGCTGAAATAGGATCTGGTTCAGAGCTATCTACTGGAGAAGTGTGGGGTTTTCCCAGTCCTGTGGAGATAGCTGGGGTGTATCTGTTCCTGACCTTCAGTACCTAGCAATGTAAATAACTTTGCCTGGGTATGTTCTCTTGGCAGAATTCAGTTTCTTGCGTGTCTGTATGCACTTACAGTTACTTATTTAAACTCAAAATAGGCAATTAAGTGTTTTTCATCCTTAAATCAGTTCTAAGATGCTGAACTATGAATGTGTTCCTGTATCTTTCAAATGAATAATAATGTGTATTAAACTTGGTAAAAAAAAAAAAAAATACTTTCACCCCAGATCCTATGAAAATTCTAAGTAGGACCTTTAAAGCTGTTCTGACATCTGAGGGGAAGTCTGGTCACTGAATATCTGATTTTGTTATCACACATACTGATGAACATCTGTTAACTTTGTTTTATATCTTTAAGCCAGAGAACATTCAGGGTATTGACATCTTTTTCTCAGAGGAAAAAGCTACTAAAGAACCTAAATGAAAATAATTTAAGATATTTTTTTTTTCTTCTCTGCCTATTTCTGGAATGAGTATGAATCTGTCATGTGTAATGATGAGCGACCAGCAATTAGCAGTTATTCATTGCAACATTTTGAGGATTACTGAGCACCAGTCAGGGTCCCATTGTGATATGCCTGCTTCAATTTGTAACCGAGAGCTGCTTCCCCAGCACAGCCTTACAGCTAATCATAAAATTATGTGCAAGAAAGTGTTATGAAGGGCAGAGGGAATGTGGCGTAAAAGGAGAATTATAACATGATATTTTGGTTTGTTCTTCTAGCTTGGATGTGCTCAGACATGTTTTCCTTAATTTGACATGTTTCTTCCAACACATTGTTACTGTAATGTTATTATTAACCAAACTTGGGGGGTGGGGGGCAGGTTGTATCATACAGATCATGTTTTTTCCTTATTGCTTTACTTGGGGGAGAGCCACTTCTCAGGTCTTCATGCCTGTTCTTCAAGTCACATCAAGGTGAATGTATAGGGGAAGGTGAATCTGCTCTATGCTGGAGCTCATGCCAGGATGTTGTTAACTTTTTGAAATTCCTGTCTTAATGCGATTTGCTAATGATGAGTGTGCATGGAGCAGGACAACTACTTTGTCCCCATGCTCTGGCAGCGGCTTTCTTGCTTCTGCCACTTCCTACTTTTGGAGAGAAACCTCCTTGAATGAGCCATCAATTATTGTGGTGCTCTGCACAAAGCCCTTCTAGTTTTAGGTGTGTCTTTTTTTATTGTGAGAACAAAAGAGTGGAAAAAATTATTAAAAGCATTAGCAAAAATGTTGTACATTGATACCGAGGTCAATAATCTTGTTTTTTATTTTTTTGCTTAAGTGTTTTGAGTTTTTTACATTTCAGGCAGATATCCAAACAAGCATGACAAGGGTTTTTTCCTGTCTGTATAATTCTTTGCAACTTGTATTGTGCAATGAGTTTTTAAGTAGAACTCCCCTCAGAAATAATGGGGTAATCTACTTAAAATCAATGTCACAGGATAGTCCTATGTATTTGCATACCATAATTATATAATTGAATTGTGCATCTTAATTATTACATGATTACATACCTTAAAAGTGTAATTACAACTACTTATGCTAACTGCATGACCAAAAGCACAAAATTAGGATGTGCAATTACAGTATATACAGTAGTTGAACAAATGTGGTTTAGCTTTTTATGTACTAAATATAACTTTAAAATAAATAATAAATTCCACACTTTGCATAATATTCTCTCCAAAGATATTACCAGGAAACTGGTAACAACAAAGCCAGAAAATGCTTGATTTTCATTTATTTGGGACACATGCATCTTGACTTTCACACTGCACATGTGTCTTAACTTTTCACACACATTTTGCCAAGACAAAAAAAATACTTGCCATAAGATGACCCCAAAGAATGATCTTAAATAAAGCAGTCATGCAAAATTAAAAACCTTTAATGATCTTCACCTATAGTAATTATTTTAAATCTGGTTCGTGAAACTTTGTATCTATTGGGCATATTGTTCTAATGCTGAAGGTCAGAGTTGCTAGTATCATTATCATATGGAATGACAGTAACATCAAGCCAAAATGAGTCATTCTGCTTTAAGTAGAGCTGAAATGCATTGTGCGGATCAAATAAAGACAGTATTTCCTACCATATATTTTCAGTAGTGGCTAAGTTAAAGAAAGCCACAACTTGTCTTTCATTGCACAGTAACATCAAAATTACGTGACTTATCTGCCCTGATTCTTCAGAGATTCCGGAGTTCACATTTGACAATTCCATCAAGCAGCTACTGTCTCTACATGTTACCCCAAATTACCATGGTGAATTAACAGGCAACCTGGGGGAGAAGAGGGAGGGGATAAGAAATTGCACTTGAAACCCATTTATTTTCTGGAAGCTGTCACCCTGGGGTGTTTCAGACAGGTTTTCATTTGTAAGAAACTCTTACAACTTCTTACTCCACCCCCTGTCTTCCGCACTTTGCATTGAGATACTGGTGCATTCACAGCTCTGTCTCTTCAGAAAGTGTTCAAAGGCTTGGATTTTCCCACCATGGAGCAGGTTGAAGTTGTAGAACGGTTTTGTCCAGGTTTTTTTGTGGAGGAAGCTCAGTCTTAAAGTCCACCCTTGATATGTGTCTGATCTACTGCAAGATGACTGGCTGATTCTTCAGCTTGGCTTTACAAGTGTTTTAAGATGAAGGCACAGATGAAGTTCTACTAGTACAGTGTCTGAAGAAAGAGAAGTGTAGGAACTGGATTTTTTTGTACACTGATTAACTTTTCTGTTACTAGCAATTTTCTGGGGAGTTTGTATAAACAGTAAGCTCTTTTTAAGAGGTTTTCTCCAAATATGAAGTGTTTCTTCTGGACTGAAAACTTTATCTTGAGCAAGTTGATTTTTCTATGCTTCAATTTTTGATGTGTACAAAGATACAATCTGCTTTTTTGTAATGCAGAAGTGTTGTAAGGACACTGGAGATTGCATGGCCTCAGTAGGAGCTGTGTGAATACCTTTTATAGGTAGGGATGAAATAGGAGAGATTGCTAAGGGCAAAACAAGTGTTCCTTCTTTCTTCACACAATTGGAGGCGGCTGCTGTTCCTGTATGAAGCAGTAATAGGTTGTTGTATTCTCTCTTCAGGCAGCTGCCACCAGCCTTACCTCCTGCTGCTGACCAAGAGAGCTGCTCACAGCAGAGACAGGCCTTCCCAGGGAGAAAGGGACAGTCTGGAGCCCCAAAATGGCAAAAATCAGTTTAACGAAAAAAGACCAAGATTGGTCATTTATTTACCAGGGCCATCACTTTGCTGCAAAGAAAAGGTCAGCAGGAAAATGGTGCCTGCTGTGCTTTAGGTCTGAAATGTTCCTTCATTTCTCAGCCCTGTGTGAGTGGATCTGTTTGTATCTGCTGTCTTCTGATCGTGAGAATTATATGTTAAAGAGTTCTATAACACATTTCCTGTTTTTATCCAAAACCAAGATAACTGAGTAGCAAACAGTAGAGCCACTCCAAATCCCACATCTTCAGAATGCATTAGTGACGTGGTTTATATATCATGACAATAACGGTGAAGTTAGATACCAAAATGATTACAGAATCGATTGTGCTGTATTCAATAAAATGATTTTTTTTTTAACTTCAAATACAGCTATATGTTAAAAGATCTTTGAGTTGAAGATTCCTGATTTTTTTTCTCATTGCTGTCCTGAGAACAGCTGTTTGCAGAGATTTTGTGCCCAAAGTAGGAGCTGTTTCTTAGAGCATCTATTATAATTCCGTGGTGACCTTGGGGAACAGTAAACATGGGATTTATGAAAGAGCTCACAACTAGCTTCAGCCAGTATTTCTGTGTTTACTATGCTATTATTTTAGAGGCAGGAAAACAGAAGCATAGGGAGCAGGAATTTCAGAAGCATGATAGGGCCTTAAGTTTATGAACTCCTTGGACTTGCTGAATTTTCCGTTTAGGAAATTTGCATTTTTCCATTTGGAAAAAGTGATTTTCCTCAAGTGTCGTAGTGAGCCCTGTGAAAATTAGGTGTAAAAGTTTTTTGAACTTTATAGGAAGAGTACTGATGGAGAAACATGTGGAGCCTACTGCAAGCACCACTGGTCAACACCACACAGGTACATTTTAGGAGCTTTTTTGCAAGATCCACGGTCATTTTCCACATTCTGATAATGTCCACCAAGTTTCTCCTGCAACTCATCACATGAAACTAATATGCCTTTGCAATTTTTTGGGGGGAGAAGCTTTGTCTAAGAAAGGCTTCTAGTTATTATTAAAAATGTGCTTGTTTTGAGTTGGCATATATGAATCCATATCAGGGTTTTTTTTCTGTTTAAAGAAACCCAGGTTGCCTAATCATGCTTGAACTTTAAAAGAAAAATGCTCGGTGTAGATTAATGGCCAATATAAGAGTCTTCTGATATACTGGAAATTTTTGCAACAAAACCAGGGGCTTCGAAAGGGATGTCAGGATTAAAAAGGAAACTGTTCATGGACTCTACATAATTCCATAGACTTGATAATATACTTTATGCTTTCAGAAGCTTGTTCTACTTTGTTCTTATTCTGTGTTCTAAAAGCACTTACACATGAGAATATCAGAATACAATGTTATGACAAATATGCACAGAAGTTTTTTGTCTTTCTGTAGTATTTGTGTATTTCCATGATGATATTTAAATCCTCTTTGTCTATCATTATTATTCCTGTCATTTTTATGTTTACAAATAACTGTTAAACATCTAGTGGGGAATATGCTACAGTCCCCTACCATAGGTTTCCTCATTCAGCAGGTTCCCAAGACTGTTTACATACTAGATGCATTTAAAAAATCCCACTAAAACATAGCTATCTTAGGCTTGTAATAGCATTTCTGCTTCATTTACACTGTAGCTTTGTAGGAGACCACAAGATCCTTTCCTATTCTCAGTGAAGATGGCTTGTGACTAAGATCACAAAATGCGAAAAACTTCACGATAGAAGTTAAGAAATAAATAGAAATAAGAGCAACGAAGCCAAAAAGCAAGACTGGCAAAATGTTCTTGCCTCATGCTAAGCTTTGCAGGAGGTATCTGAGTGGATTAAGACACTTCTAATTGCTTGACACTGGAAATCTCCGTCTCAGGCTTAAAAAAAGAAAAGAAGATTTGGAAATTTTTATAACATTGAATTGCTCCATTAATTAGGAAGTGAGCCATGTGGTCCAGTAGTTAAAGCCAAGGGCTTGGCAATAAGATGATCATGATGTTCTAATTATGCAGTTTAGATAATTTTCCATTGTCTTTATTGTTTATTTTATTCACGTGTGCACAATGGATAATTTAAAACATGAAAATCAGATTTAAACATTGAGTTACCTATAATTCTGCATGAAACCTGTCTATGGAGAACTTATATAAATTTTTTTCTTTTTTATTTTTCATTCTCCCTTTTTTCCTCACCTGCCCAGGTGTTTCAATAGTAATGCACGTATAGAGACTTCTGTTCTCAACCTGCTGAACTGAGCAGATCTCTGTGCACAGGAAGAAATGCTCTTTGCTCTCATGGTTCTGAATTTCCCAACGGCCTGCTGCTGCCAGGGTTCATTTGAAGAACTCTACTTTTCTTGTGCGTTTTAGTCTGAGTATCTACACCGGCCTTATCGGGAAGGGAAGGCTTTGGCATACTGCCTTGAATCTGAAGACTATGCAGTCTGTACCTAGCCCGTATCTTGGTGAGCTCCCTCAAGCCTATATATCTGTTCTTTTCCACTATACTTGGAAGTAGGAAGAATGTAAGCTCCTCACTGTCACAGATGGCCGGAAGGTAAAAGGGAAGCAACTTATTTAGGTTATTTTAAGACCTTCTGCAGAGTCGGAAGTTCCATGTCGTCTTGGCCTATGTAGTGGATCATGAGAAATGGAGCTAGGATTTCCCAGGTATTGCAGATGTCTCTCCCAAGTTGTAAAATTCTTAGAGCTGCAGCCCCAAGAATGTTGTGCATCCTCTTGTTAGAATAAAGTGTAAAGTTTACCCTGCTATCTTGAGAGATTAATTTATATTAATGAGCACAGAATTACATTTATACTAACCTACTCCCTATGGTCTTAAAACTTCATCACTTTTTGCACATGTGAACTTTTCATTCTTTTCCAGTATGAGGCAGGACTGGGGAACACTTGTCTTTTTCCTGTTTTGAGACACCCTCCTATTTGTGAAGACCCTTCTTCATGGAAATGAAAATTGATAATCATTTCTACTCCGGCTCACAGGGGAGAACTCTACCTGAATTCAGTGACACTTTGGTTTCCTTGTTCAGGATGTGCTGATGAACATGGTGGGAGGTGCAAATCAAGGACATCCAGAAGGAGAGGTGGAATAGAGCAAAATCATTTAAAAGTCTAAGTTCTATGCTTGTCATTGAGAATTGTGTAAGGACATTAATCATCATTATTATTATTATCATTGTCAAATAATAGGTCAGGGAAACATTATGTCCACAGATACGCCACACAATGTCACGGTTAGCTGGCCTCAAGAACACACAGTGCTGTTCCAATTAATTGAGAGAATAGCTTGATACTTCACAGGTTGGAGCAGCCAGATCATTCTAAAGCAGTGATTATCTTCCCTGATACAAAGTGTGTTTAATTTCAAACTTAATTGTATCCACATTTCCGTTTCTAATTAATCCAGATATAGAAATGCTATAGTAACTGAACAGCGTGTTCTTTGAGGAAATAAAACATGGCACAATCCCATGGCACCAGAGTAATCTGATTAAAGAGATGTTTATGTAACACAGGTCTTTAAAAGTTAGCTGATTTCCCATATGCTTACTATTCTTGTGATGCATTTTAGTTTTAAGGGAGAGATGAGAAATGTTCATCTTGCTCATTTCATGTTTTGGGATTTCCACTGTCTCTAGTTTGTCATGGAATTTATGGAGGTGATTGTAAGGTAGTCAGCTGCTTGGTAGCATACGCTTTCGAACAGGGCAAGAATCCAAGTTTTAGTAGGAAATTTGCACCACTGATATCTGCATAAGGGATTAGATGCACTGATCTTCTTATAGTTAACAAGGTGTACCTCTGTAATCTTACAGCATGCATTTCTGAGAGGGCTTCTGCAGGTGCCCAGTATTCACAAGAAGGTCAGAATGGCCTGTAAGGCTAGAGACTAGTTTTTTCACTTATGAAAATCCCTATGATTTTGCACTTACTAAGCTTAAGGGCTGCAAGTTCTCCAAGGCAGTGCAAAGGTTTCCGTGTATCTGAAATGCACTGAAAACCAAAAATTTATCAGAGTGCTGTCTAATTGACTTATTACTAGTGTGTTGATTTTGTTGCTGTTGTACAAATATATAATCTTAGAAAACCCAAAACCTGGAAGAAATGCATGGTCAGAATAGCTCTGAATATTTCTTTTCATCTGAAAGAAAACTTTTTGAAACAAGCAAATTGAATTGCTTTGTTCTGGTTTTTTGGTGGTGTGGGTTTTTTTGTTTTTTTTTTTTTGTCTGGAGGTCCTGCACATGCACTGGTTCTGATGGACAGTATCGTGATTGATATTTTGGGGGTTGATGTGGAAGTTCTGGCAATTTGAAGGCCCAGCAATTGCTTTCCTGGGAGGGAAATGCAAAATCTGTAATGCTGACACTTATTGTTAGTAACACCAATATGAAATGAACCACAATTCAGTATTTAATATGGTATTAGGCTTGGAGTTATATCAAATGTTTAGACTCTAATTCACAGAAACTGAGTGCACTGAGGAAACCTTGTTCATAAACCATCTCTGAGGGATCCTCTCTTACCACTCGATACAAAGCTAGAAAGTAGATTTATTTGGGTTTTAGCAGTCTCAGAGAAAGGAGCTTGTGTATCTCCCTTCCAGCTGAAAACCTTAGTCCTGATGACATTCAGCTGGTGGGACAGATGAGAGGAAACAGCTAGAGAGAAACTGGGTGATGGAATGGAAGATCTGGAGGCAGAGCTATGACAGGAGAATTGGTAAGTGCAGCAAGGTGTTTCATTTCATTTGGTGAAACAACGTTAGGGGGAAAAAAGTGCTTAGTACTTATTTAAATTTCTGACATAGAAATTCTGGTTCTTCTGGGGGAAAAAATGAAAACTTATAGGAGTTCTCAAAAGAGATGGTTCTTTTCAACACGTAAAGCAGAGTTAAAGCTCTTTACTAAGAAGAGAGCACCACCTTGTGTTAGTAAATCACTATACCTTGTAATGCGGTAAACATTTTATCATACAGTTGGTTGAACTTGAAGAATAAACATGCACTTTTTTCTCACATAGTGGTTTTATGCTTTTGCTGTAGAAAGCCAAGAAAGAAAAAAGTTGCAAGTGTAGCGATAGAGAGCTGGATACGTGATTTGATATCCAAAACTTTTGTGTCCGTGTGTGTACTAACAGAACGCTGGGTTTATTCTGAATTCAAATTTTTATATAAAACTCAAATTCTTATACAAAACTCAAATTCTTATACAAAATTCAAGTTTGTGGGATCTGATGCTCTTCATAAAAGCTTCTTCACTAAACAAAATTAAAGTATATGCAGTACCCATTTTGAGAGGTAGTAGAACGAATGCACGTCTCTAGTAAGCAGTAATGAGGATGACCGCTGTACTATGAGACTTTGCTGTGTACACATACAGAGTGCTGGCTCCCATGGGCTAAGTGTTTTGCAATGTCTTCACCAAATCAGAAGTTAAGAAAGTATCTCAAATCTATCCATAGTAATTAGGATGAGTATTTGTGGATCTGAAGAGATAATTATTTGAGGTTATTTTACCATTAATTTATATGGAAGCTTTTCTGTTTTTTATACTTTATTGATTTATGGTTCAGGTAGTATATTCGTGGAGAACTTATTTAGACTGTTTGCAGCTAATACATATTATGATTTCGTGCTCATGAAAACTAAACCTTCCTAATATTTGATTATATATATTCCCATAAGGGTGGGATAAGATTGAGTAATTCCTTTCTTTAATGTATAAATAAGTTTCAGGTTGTGGAATTCACAATTATAATACAGCATAGAAAGTTGTTTTGCATCAAAGAAAAAAAAGTTTTAAATGTATCAGTAAACCCAGGTTCTACACTGAGTTCTTCTACGTTCTTTGGTGACCTGAAGAAAAATAAGCAGGAGGCAATTTTGTGGCTTTGGAGTCAAGAGCTAAGCAGCTGGGAGTCATGTTTTCAGCATCTTTTAAATACTTCTTAAAATTTGAGATTTTTGGGTGTATTTAACTCATCATTATTGGAGAAAAAAACCAACCCTGGCTTTAATAGTGCTAATTTATTCTTTATTAGCACCACAACAAACAAAAACAGTTTCTCTTTGCTGATGCAAGAACAATACAGATATATATTGCACATTATCTCAGTCTTGGCAAACAAGCTAGGGGAGCGTTCCCAGTAATATTTTGTTAAGGCATTGAATAAAGGTGATATACATGAGTATGTAAGCTTAGTAGAACTTTCGGGTTGCCTGACCGTGGATGGATGCATTTCATCTCACTTACCAATCTTGAGTTAATCAATTTGAATGAAGCTCATCTGTTTGCATTGCTATTTAAACTTCATTTCCTTAAACTTGTCTTGTTGTGGAGACAAGGAAGAGTTTGAGATCTCATCTGTTAGCTTTTATACAAGGCGAAATTGATCGTGGTTAATTTTTTTTGTGAAGCAGAATATTCTTACAGCCAAATTATCAGGGCCAGTTTTGTTTTGTGTGTGATGACAAATGTTGCAGCGACTTTATTCACAATTTCCTGCAGGACCTTAACTCATAATATTCTCATTTTGTACAGATAATATTTACTTTCTGTGAAGTCTTTTTACAGATGAACCTGTGTTCTCATTAGGGGCTTTTCTGAAGGGAACTTAGATCTTCCAGCATGAAAATAAGCCTGGACAAAAGGGTCACCATATGATGGAGCCAGTAGAAAACAAAGAACAAATCTCTGCGTTTCTTACTTTGAATACAAATGCCTGACTCCAAACTGCAATTGCATTATAAATGGGAAAACAGAAAACCAAGGAAAAATAGGTCTCTGAAGAGAAAGAACTGAAAGAAGCAAAGAGGAGTTTAATGTATTTGCATTAAAAATATTTCCCTATGAACAAAACAAATACATGTAGTGTGAATGAAAAACACACAACTCTACTTCCAAGAACTATGCTAGAGATGTAGATGTTTAAGCTTTAACATACTTTTCAAATACTTTAAAAGGGTAGCTAAAGTTCAGCATTAATTATTTGATCTCAGGGATGGAGACATGAAATACAACATGGTGCCCAGCAGTGAATACTGCATGCATATAGTCTGTATCTGTATATAGTTATAAAACCCTTGCATTGAGTATTTGCCCTGAACCATATAAACTAACCACAGTGGTTGTCAGTCTACATGTGTGTTCCCTGCTGTTCCCAGAATCCCAGCATGTGCTCCCAACATGTGTTCCCAGAATATCCCAGCTGTATGCTATCAGTTCTGCTCTGAATCCTTTGTAATACATCAGATAAAGCCTGTTTTCCCACCATGGAGGCACAGTAGATTGATGCTTTTGGTGAAAGTAGACAGAGATGCTGCAGGTTTGCCTGAGAATTCATAGTCATTTCTGGTGCCTGACTTAAAGTTATCATGGCTGTGTCTTTAAAAGTGCAGGAAATCCAAGTGTCTTGTGCAAAACATCATCTCTGACAGGTGCATTTGAATTTCCTGTGCAAGGGTGTCATAGATGCCTGTTTTCAGAGAAGTAGTTGAAACAGACATTGGCTTAATAAGATTGCTTTAGGTCAAAAACTTGTGAAGAGCCAAGGTGTAAGAAAACATTTCCACTCCAATATTTTAGAATTATTTCAGATCAAAATCAATTGGCGTCCATAAAAAAAAAATAAAATTAAACCCCTCATTTTACTTGTTTGCTTTAGTACTGGAGTACCTCTAGTGTTCTAGAACTTGCTGCTGTTGATAGAGAAAGATGAGAAAAGGCATCTTATTTTCCAGAACTGTTCACAGCTATATGCTGTAAAGGTTCAAAGAGGAGGAGCATAAAAATCCTACCATAACTGTGTAATGTTCAAATGTTTGTTAGGCTACTGAGACAGTATCCTGCTAGTAGGGAAACTGGAAAAGATGGATATAAAAGCTGATGGGCTCTAAATACTGTAAGAGGCCATGCTATGAGTAGAAAAGGCTAAACTAACCTCCTCCTGCCTTGGTTTTGAAAGTAAAAGAAAATTCAAACCAGAACCCCCTATATTTTTAATATATATATGTATATGAATTAAAAGCAGGATATTTTTTCTCCCAATAAGTAAAATAAGTTATAATGCTGTCCTATATGTCCTGAAGTTTGTACTGAGCAGTTCTTTCCAGTATGAGAAATGTAAATAGCACGTATCGAAGGTAAACTCAAATTAGAGCTTTTTGGATATTTAGGGGGGGGGGGGGGGAGGGGGAGGAAGTTTTTCATTAGCTAAATGTATCGCAGGTTTCCTTTCTAAAAAGTTTATCAGGTCTAGGATGGTCAGAGTCTGAACGAGAGTGTAGTAAGGTGGCTACAGCATTTCTGTGGCATGTAGGAGACAGGAATTCATTTTCTGCTCACAGCAGGAGAGAGCAAAGAGCAGGGAGTGTGCTGACCTCCAGCATCCCTAGGGAATACCTCCTCTTACTTTATCTCTTCTTGTCTCCCCCCCTGCTTCCCTCTGGTGGTACATTTGTTCAGGAAAAAGCATTGTGAAAGACCCAGTATAGAGGAAGAACGTGTTTCAACAAAAGTTAAACGTAAGGGGGGGAAAATCCACTTCCCATGCAACTCTGTGTAGGATGTCTTCCACTACTCAATTTTATGTCATAAGTAAATGAGGAATGCAAGCAATGGCTAATGCCTTCCTTGTGTGGAATCGTGTATCTCCTGTTCCTTGCAGAGACATGCACAAACACGCGGGAAACATGGAGCTTCTTCCCAGTGGCAACTGTTGTCTTTTTACAGTTGTCCCAGCATGTGTTCATGATAGAGCACAGCTAGGGAGGTATCTGGAATTTCTGGGATTTATTTCTGATCAAAGCTGTGCGCAGAGCTTAGTGAGCGAAGATGAGAAAAATAACATTGTCTGGTGAACAATAGAACGCTTGGAAGAGTATCCCCCGGGAAAGCTTGCGCTGACAGAGCATGTCACCTGGGCTGCTCCCCCAGCTCGGCACACTTGCCATGTGGAGCTGTGAGGCTGGATCTCCCTGCTACACTGCTCCATGAAGGGAAGAGCTGCTTATGGTGTCCCCAGGCTGCATTTACCCCACAGAGCATGGGAGAACTCAGCCATGTGCTCCTCTGGTGGCTTTGCACACAGGCATTGGCAAGGAGGGAGCTGTTGGGCTCCTCAGTGGCAGGCTAGGGCTGGTCGGGTTGGCTGTGGCGCAGCAAGTTTTTTCTTCCTTTATCCTCTGCCTATGCTTACATATTTGGGACAGGAAAGCAGTTTAATTGTGTGTTCTCTGCAGTCCATGTTCTGGCACTCCTCTCACCTCTCCTGACTCCCAGAGTTTGCATTAAGGATGACATCTTGTTGCAGGGCTTTGGTCCCAAAGGTCGTCTTTCATTCCAGGGGTTTTACCCTACTGGCTCCTTCCCAGAAAGGTAACCTTCCCTGTTTTAGCAGTATGTGTTTTCTTACCTGTTGTTGCTTGCAATGCTAATGCTTCATTGTAACTGCAATTAGTATACTGAGGTTCACAGTGATGGGCTAACCAATTAGGGAAGAGCAGTAAATCCACAACGTTGAGGCTATGTGTATAGATATCTAGTGTTACCTGATTTAGTTTGTCCTGCTAAGCAAGGATCTCTTTTGACTCTCCCAAATAATCAGAACTTCCCACGTGCTTTCAACATTGCTTTCTTCTTATTCCTGCCTGCTATTTCCCTTTGTTTTCTTTGCCTTTACCTTCCAGCTCTGCATGCATCTGATCTTATATTTTTTCCCAGAGACCAGACCTGTGTTGGACTCTCATTTCCTTCCACCCATGCGCAACAGATCCAGGTTTTCTGACTTAACACACGGTAGCTTCTGGTTCTGAAAGTTGCTGGAGTAAATGGCACCTGCTATAATTTATGATGCAGGTGATGGGGGCTTGTCTTCCATAGTCTTTAGAGGAACAAAACCAATTTGGATGTGGAAAACTGGTGTTACAACAGCTCAACACACACGCAGTTTATTAATGCTATTATACAGCATTCAGAGTCCTCCCTTCATTTTAGGCTCTTGTCCTGCTGTGCCCAAGATTGTCAACAGTTAAACAACTCAATAACGACCATCTTTCATACCTTTGTAAAAACATTTGAGACATTCCCTGTAGAAGTGTATCTGTATTTAATTATTTACTTGTCTGAAAGGTGTAGACTAATTGTTAAACATTTCCTATTGTTCCTGTCGAAAATTTTGTGATAAATGTGCTTTCAGTCACCTTCTGTCTTCATGCGTTACACCCATTTTTGTATGATTTCAAGAGACACACAAGAAACAATAATTTGGAAATTCATTACAATGCCAGGGTTTATACGCTCTCATTAAGCATTAATTGGTAGTTGATGGCTATTGCTATTTTTAACACCATTAGTTCATAGCAATGTAATTAGTGATGCTAAGTACAGGATCCACATTAATAGCATTACTAATTGTAAATCTGGAGATGGAAACACAAGATGACTGGTTAATTTCTAGGCAATATCTCATGATAATTGGCTATAGGACATTTGTGCTGAAGTAGAAAGGTAAATAATTTAAAATCTTTTCTTGTCATTTGCACTGTACATCACAATACTAATATAATCTGTTGCCTGCATTTTAGTCTTGTGAAATACAATGTCATTAGTATCTCACAGCTTCTGCAGTCAGTAATTTCCATGCCTCTCAGCTCTTTCATATATACTAGCAACTGTGAATTAAGAAAGAAGCAGAAGCGATAAACCAACAACTTTAAGGACATCTGCTTGAGAAACTTTTTTTTTTTTTTTGACAAAGCAATGTTGTATAGGCAGAAAAGAGGAGATTTGGAATAGGTTTTTAATTATATAATGCTTAATTACCAATGCTCTTTTTTTTTTATTTAAGAGTTATATTAGCCAGCAAAAAACTAGGTCTTACTCTGACTATTAATAATACAGTGATTGCAATATTTAAACTCTGTTGAGCTAGGTTTTGAGCGATTTCTGCTTCAGTGACTGTGATGTCTTCAGATGTAAAAGCACCTGTATACAGATGTCCATAGTACTTCTCAACATCACTGTACAGGCTTTCATAGAGCCTATGTCCCCAGTGTAACCAAGTACCTCCTAAATATTAAAAGAGAAGTAACAAATCAGCATGATCTTTTCAGCTCCCAGCAAGTAGGAGTACATGTCTTGATTAGATCCTGAGTTATATAAATAGTATAAGAACTGATATTAGAGAGGGAATGGATGTGTGTGAAAGCGAGGCTGAAAAAATTAATGATGCATCTTTACAGCCTTACTGAGACCTCATTGATTTCCATGGAAACCTTTTCATTGACTTCAGTGGGTCTCTTTAATCTGATGCTAGAAAGGGTGGTTGACAGATAGTGAGGTGCATGCTCTGGTCTCGGTTCCATTGTGCTCGCCAGAGTTGCCTGCTGCTCAGCAATGCTTTACTTTCAGCCGATTTTAACTGCTTCGTGATTGAGAGAGGCTTTAATTTGGAGCCATTTTCTGTGCTTAAGTAATACTGATATATGCTTCCCAAACCAGAACATGTAAGGTGATGCTATTTCTGTAAATACAGATGTGCTGTAGGTAAATCAAGAAATGAAAAATACAGAGGAAAGGTTGTGAGGCTCTTATCCCAGCAATTTTCCCCAGAAGTATCTTTGACCCTTCTGAAAATATAGAAAAAGCCTAGGACAGAGATACAAAGCCAACCTACCCCAATCATTCTCCCAAGGTTTCTTCCCCCCAGCTGAAAAGAACTTGGGTTTCTGTGAATAGGAGAAGCGTTCTGTGCCCCTCTCCCACTGTCTTGTCTCACCTGATTTGACGACTTCCAAGAGGAAGTTCTGAGAAGAGGGGAGACACCTTATCATGGTGATTTAGCAGGAGAATTCCTGTGTCTGGTCATTTAAAAAAAATAATGTTTGGTTTCTCTGAGCAACGCTATTTCCTGGAGAAAAATTTTTGGAAGTAAGAATAGTGAAGTTATTTTGAAAGCACAGACATGATAGAATGCTTCATCAGAGTTCCTGCTGTAGATGTGAACAGCACAGGAACTCTGGAAATTACAGTTGTTCTTGCTGTCATTTTTCTTACGCTATCAAAGGCTTTTATGTTTGTCTAACAGGTCACTAATGTCACATATCAGGAAGTATGGAGATAATCATCTTACTTTCCCCGTTTCTAAAATCCTTGTGTGATAGCAAACTTAGAGCAAGAAAGTTCTTTTTTCTTCAGGGAAACTGTTCAACACTTGTATTCTAAGAACTACCTATTTTCCTCTATTCGTGTACTTTTACATATTGCTTTATAATTTCTTCCAGACTGCAGCACCTACAGGTACTGGAAGGAGAGCTGGTTTCCATTACTGTTAATATAGGCACTGTTAACTATGCTTTCATTATGGTAATGTCAAACCCTGCTGACTTTCAGACCTAGACTGAGTTAGCAGAAAATACTCTTTTCCTTGTCAAATGAAGGCTTGGATCTGAACACACAGACACAGTAAGGAGTGAACTGTGAGTGCCGCTGCCACAGACCTCAATCAGTCTGAACTGTCCATTCCCTGCCAGCCAGGTACCGCTCGTGAGCTGGGAAAGCCCTGCTCCCTTGTCCCATCGTGGATGGTGACAGGTCTTCTGTCTGATGAGGTCTATACCCTGTATGCGACAGTTGAACTCAGCTGTGTGGGACTGCAGACAGACTGCTCAAATTAGATTTGTCGTGGTTCTAACATCTGTAGACAGCAACATATGGAACTCATTTGGTGTTGTATAATACATTTTTGAGTATGCTTACTCTAGGATATCTTTATTTCTGCAGTGCTTATTTATTTGCATTTTTAATCTTTTTCTAGGTCTGTATTACAGGAAGATATATCCCAAAATTTTGTCAGAACAGCCATCTAAATATTTCTGTGCTAATTTCCTCCTCTTGAGTTACTGACCAATTGTGAAATTTTGCTTTATAGACTGCAATCTAAATGTCTGTTCTTTTTTCTAATGCAGACCTGTTCTGCTGGGTTTTTTGGGGGGGTTGAGTGGTGTGAGGGAAGGAACAGAACAGAAAGATGTTTTTCCCATAATTTAAGAAAAAAAAAAAAAAAAAAGGCAAGCAGTTTGCAAGTAAAACCCACCCAATTTCATCCACTGCCCCAGAGTAAACTTTTTATTAAACTGAACCTAATATTTATGAGGAACTTCACTGGTCTAGCAAACGGACAACTCTTTGCTTTCTACCCACCCCACCATCCCCCTTCCCTTTTCTTTTTTCTCCCCTACACTTCTAAGAGTATTCAGGTTTGGTTTTCCTGCCTCTTTTAGAAGAGAAGAGCAGCCAGCTGAAAGTGATGAGATTTAATAGGTTCTTATAAATTACTACTTAGAAAAAGAAAATTATAGCTTATGAGCTTAATGTTTCTCTGAAAAGGTAAGGTTAGATCAAACTCTGCCTCCTTCCCTGCCACATCAAATGGGAAAGTTTGTGCATTTGCTCCGGTTTGCTCGTGAGCATGTGGTGGTGTGGAACAGGGAGATGGAATTTCTGCAGAAAACAGATCGCAGTGGAGATGTCTGCCTTGGGGGTTCTGAGCCAAAGAAGTTAATCAGGCTTTTCTGAGCTCCTTGGTTTAGTCAAACCGAGGTAGCTGCCTATAAACATAACTGTACGATGGCTGTAGGTGGCTAGAAAGCGTATATGCTTGTATTTAATCCAGCCATTTTTCAGTAGAGGTGTTACATACACATTTAATCTCTATCTGTGATTAAAAGGCAGTTTTCCTTAATCATAACTTGAATGATTATAATAGGCTTTGTTTTCTAGGGCTGAAAATTCTTTAAACTGAAGACTAATTGGTTCTTGAGATTTTTGTAAAAGAGTGGGGAAAATAAAAGTTGAAAACAAGAGCTCTTATTGTTAGGTATCCTCTTCTAATTAAATAGAAGTATTCAAACATGTTCTGTGTTGTTGAGGCAGTTGAGGAAACTACCTGATTTGATCAGATCAATGTAGAAATTAGAATATTTTAATTTTCACAGGAAATTCTGCAAGTTTCAAATTATTTTTTACTTTTTTGTTTTGTTTTTAAAAAAATATTTTGGGGTCATTCAACACAATCTACATGGAAGAAATTGAAGCCGATTTTGGTTCCCAAGAAAAGGGTATGTTAGGATGCAGAGTTTGTAGAGGAGCGTCAGTACTGGCGGGAGAAAAGAAAGGTCATTTGGGAAAAGGAAAAATACCCATTAACGTAGGGACAACGTGAAGTATTCTCACTGTTCCGGAAACAGTTTGCTTTGTAGCAGCGGCGGCGGAGTCCCTGCCGGAGCCCACGGCCCGCCGAGCCCCTGGAGGGTGCGGGGTGCGGGCGGGCCGGGCCGGGGGGTGCCGGGGGTCCCTACTGTCCCCCTGGAGCCGCGGGGCTCGCCCCCCCCCCCCGCCTCCCGTGGCCCGAGCAGGCGGGATGCGGCTGCTCCGCTGCTCTGCTGTCAGTAGGTGTCTCTGCAGGGCAGCGACTCCGCGCAGGGCAGCCGCGACCTCGCGTTACACTCACGCGCGGCGCTTGAGCCCAGAGGTGGGCGACGGCACATACGCTTGACACTTGCCTCTAGTACCAGAAATACCCTCGCTACTCGGTTGTGTGTGTTTGTTTGGGGGGGTTTTTTTGGTTTTTTTTTTTTATTATTTATTTATTTGGACCTCAGAGTCCCGTTCTTTCCTGGCTGTGCAGGTGATGGTACCAAGGAGGAGTGGCACGCCAGGGATCCGGTTGTGCTGTGACTTGCGACCGATGAGAACTACCTTTAGTGCCTTCCTGCACTGTCCCTTCCAGCCCTGTTTCCCTATAGAATGGTCGCTGTGCTGCTGGAGGATACTCCAAACGAAACTAGGGTGAGATGCATCTTTAGATGTGCAGTATCTAGGCAGTTAACATTCTATACATTTCCTCTGTGCGGTAACTGTGGCTCTTTCCAGGTAACCCAGCTACTGGGTTAAATTACTCTCTGGAAATGCTGTAGTCAGCTTCAGAAAAAGCATGAACAACTTGGACTGGACAGGTGAACAGCTGAAATCAATAACTTTGAAAAGCTGAAGTAAAGCAAGATAAACGCTAACCATAGTGACTAGACTGTAAAGACTTTTGGCCAGAGGCTTTCTCCTTTGGTAGCTGGACTGACTTCTCCTTTCATGGACCCTGATCCATGGACAGGCTTCCTAAATACTGTGAGCACACAAATAGCAATTAACTGACTTGGGGTTACAGTCTTCACTACACTGACATGAGTTTCTGCGTTTTAATGCTTCTACGTTTCAAGCCAGTATAGAGACTTTTCTGTTTTTCATGATACTTGTAGTCTGATTCTATTTCTTCAAGCAATTTGCCATGGGATTTTGAATTATTCAAACTTTTTTGTACAGATTCCTGAATGATCTTCATTACCTGATACTTAGGAAGTGTCTTGGATTCCCTGGTGATGAATAACAAAATAGTAAAGCCTTCTTTTTTTTTTTTTTTTTTTTAATTAATGTCTTTACAGGGTATTATCCTCACAAAAATGTATGATTATTTTGTGATGTTTGTGCATTCTATGCCTTTGCTAAAGTGTTCTCATCCCTAGTTAAATATTTATTTTACCTTTTGGCACATAAAGCAATGTGTCATAATTTTTGCCCTCTTTCCTTTTTCTAGTACAGTAACTTTTATTCCTGAAAACAAAGATACCAACTTGATCCATAATGAATCAGAGTTCACTGTGAAATGCTGCAGAAAGCTGAATTGAAGACTAATCATTTGAGGAAGTCTGTCTAGGTTTAAAACAACAAAACAAAAACCTAACCCACAGCTGTCTAGTTTTTTATTGGGTTATGTGTGTGTGTGTGTGTTTTGGTTTCGGTGTTTGGTTTTTTTATAGTAATGGAATAGGATGCCTTCTAAATAATATTGCCTTAGAAGCTGCATGATAGACAATATCATAACAGGAGTAAAAGAAAATTTGTATTTAAAGATAAATGTGTAGTAGTTATTGCCATCTAGTGTTCCCATACCTTTATGGCATCAGACACACTTATGGGAACTGTCTTGTAGCTTCCATCCACCCTTCTTTTTGCTTAAGCAATGTTGGTAAAATGCTTATGTTTATTTGGAACAGAAAAGTTCATTTAAACTCGAAATTTCCACCTTTTTTCAGGGAGGGAGGGACTCATGGTAAAACAGTAAATTTCAGACAAGAAGTTACGAGCAGTGCATATACGCATATCCTAATTCAAGATAACGTGGCTAAGAACGTGAATGGATGACAGATGAATAGATTCTGATTTGAGAATTTTATCTGAAAATATCTTATGGAGAATATAAGAATGAAGTACTGGTACCTACCAAAGTAAATATTCCATGAGTTTAGTGAATTCTCCTAAGAGTTCCCAAGAGGGCTGTGCTGTTAAATCAATTTTGAAAAGTCCAGTGGGACTAACTGGTGAATTTTTTGGTGTATAGGAAAGAACTGTAAATGTGTTAATGAAGTGGACTGTTTCAGGACATATGCTTGTGCACAAACATATGTGTTTTAATTATAGTGTTGTTGTAAGAGATGCTATTTATATCTCAGTAGCACTTAGCAGTCCCTGTGAAGACTTGAGCTCCATCGTGCAGGGTGTGAGGTAGGAGTGCAGGAGACTGAGTGTATCGCTAATGAATTTTGGTGCACATTTGAGCTGTTACTGGTTGCTCCTAGTGCAGAAAGGGGGGAGAAAATTAATATAATTCCCTATTACTGATGTAGACCGGGGTAGAAAGCAATGCAATGGTTTTTCTTAGGACAAAAGCAGCTTGCGTTTAAACTAGGAACACAAACTAATCTCCTGGTTCCAAGCCTTAAACCAGATGCAAAAGTCTGTGCAGACCCGTCTTACTTTTGATTACTGTGTCAGATCCAAACTATCATACAAGTCTTAATACTGCCTTAAAGATGTTTTAGTGAATGGTATATTCACTGACAAATTCGATTTGGGGAGTTCTGTGTATAGTATTAAGTCTTCAGTTGTTCACATTTCTTGAAGTCTTTGTCTTTAAACCCTGCCCTCTGGTATACTGTCCGTATGGCTCAATTCACAGCTCTACCCGAACAGCTGTCAGTGAGACCCGTGGTACTACAGCAAGTATATATAGTTATGTTTAATTGTATGTTAAAAACGGCCATAGGGGAGATAGCTTCTGTGACTACATAAAAGATCTCATTGTACCTCCTTTTTCTTATAAATCTCTTTATGGCATATGTCTAGGTTTTTGTTGTATTTTACTAGGACTGAATTTTCTGAAGAGCTTAGCTGGTATACAAAGAAAAAAGCCAAGGACTTATTTTTTTGGAAGTCCTAAGTATTTTTGAAGGAATATTGTTTTCTACCACATGGAGCCTTTTCTGTGATGCTCTTTTCTTATACTTTTGCACCTTCTCTTTTTTTTGTCTTCCTCATTTTTCATTTCCCTTTTTTCTTTGATAGAATGAGTTTCTCCTTATAGACTGGTATCTGTCCTAGCAGGGATACCACTGAGACTTAGGTCTGGTATTATGAGCTTTTTGGTCATATTTTTTGATGATTTTTGGAGTCATGGAAATCCCTGTAGACAAGAAAGCCTTATACCACAGCTTGAAGAAGCAGCTCTTCCTACCTTGAAGCTGGATGCAGTCTGTGTACAACTGCTTGTTTCAATTGTATGTGTGTATATGTTTAACACCCTTCAATGAATTTCACATCATAGATCCAGTGGAATACTAGACAGAAAAATGCAACCTGCACAGCGTAGCTGTATATGTTCGACGGTGCAAATGGGACGGATGCCCACCACACATGCTGTCTACCCTTGTGAGAAAAGCTTAGAGGTATAAATACAAGGGCAACTGGGGTTTGCAACCTGCAAGTGGGCTGTGCTTATACAGTGGGGATGTCAGCAGCTGGAAGCCCAGTTTCCCTGAAACAGTTAACAAATATGTGAAGGTGGGAGACACATCAGCTTTAGACCCAGCTTCCCTGGCCTGGTCAGATCAGGTACAGTGTCATTATAACCCATACATCCTTCTTGATCCTTTAATACTGTGGCCATAGGTTGATTTCTGTTTTGTTCATCCTGTCCCACAAATCTTGTGCCAGCCCTTTCCAAAAAGAGCTATCCTGTGATGAAGTTAGTATGAGAAAATGTAATGTAATCTTAGTTTCTGACAGCATTATGACCTGCTAAAGGTGGCTAGTTATGTGATCCTAAAAAAAAGGATCTGTACTGAAAGTTACTCTGTGAGAATCCAAAATCCTTGTGCTGTATTGCAGGTGAAGTTCTAACTTTTTTGTACCTGATAATTGTCCCTTAGGCTCACTAAGAGGTTTTCACCCAGGGCAGGACTGCATGTGTCATTTGGGTCTGAGAAAGGCACTTGGCTTATTTTGATGCATCACAGCTGCTTCAGATTATTTTTTTTTTGTGGAAGCCAAATTACAGGGATGCAACAAAAATAGGTTGCCCCTTTTCACCACATGAAGTGTGCCTAATGAATGCCTAATGAAATAAGCATGTTTCTTGTGTTTTGTGGTATAGGTTGGTGAAATTATAGCTTTAAAAATGACAGGCCCTTGACACACCTCCATTAATGGAAGGCTTGATTCTATAGGCCTCCTGCATACAGAAAAATCAGTTACTCATTTACAAATAATGAACATGGATTACCAATACTGGTTTTGAGGTAGGCAAGATTAGCTAAACTGAGACAGACACAAAGTGGTTGGTGTCCTTTTCCAAATTTCAGCTCAAGCACTCCAAGCCCTATCTTTACCGCTCCCTCTGCAATACTCTTTGATATCCTAAATTCTTAAGTTCTATAGCTATGGTGATATTTTGAAACATTTCTAAGTGTATGGTAGATAGTGGACTATCTTGAAGTTCTCAGGCTTTTGCAGAGATAAACTTGCAAAAGTTGCAGGCAGAGGTACATTTGAAAGTCTTTTGGACCGAATAGCTTCTTTAGAGGAGATGAAGAACACGCCAGCAAAGGTAAGTTGTCAAGAGCATCTAGCAGCTACAAAGCAAATTAATCCGTCCTACTCTTAGTCAATTTATAGCTATTTCTCTTGCCCCAAATATTTGCTTTGTTCAACTTGCAGCAAAGAAACAGGGGAAAAAAAAAAAGTGAAGCAAAATCACAATGAAAAATAAACCACTTCTGTAAAGGACTGTATTTTTGTCAAGAATAAGAAGCATTAGATTTTGTTTGAAGATTTTTGCTTCCCCTCAAGAGCTAATTCTGCAGTGCTCAGCAGTTTCTCTGGCTGTTGATTTCAGTAAGAGTTAAGGGTACTTACAGTGCTCCAAAGTTAATAGAACAGTTAACAGAACAAATTACTTTGGAGGCAAATTTGTACTTGTTGGCTAAGCATCGTATTCCTGTCTGTACTGCATGAAATACTCTGGTTTGAGTCACCCTTTTATATTTATAAAATCAGGTGTGCAGGCATAGAAGTATTTCTTTCAGAAACTGGCTTTTTTAAAAAAATAAAACCAGATAACTAGATTTTTTTACCCATCATTCCTAGATAGTCACAACTTGTCAAGTGAAAAATAAGCTACCAGTTTCGTGTACTTTTGCCTGCATGTATTTTGTTAATAAGTGAATAAATTCCTTCGTGTATACACCAGTGTCTTCTGTTTTCCTGCAGCAAGTACTTTCTTTGATTGATGTACTTGGAAGCGATTCTTATCCTCATTCATTTTAATTGAGAGTAATGAATTTAGAGCTTTTATATGCACAGATTGGCTCTGTTCCATTTCTAACTTTCCTCACCTTTGCTAGGAGCACAGCCTGCTCAGGGCTGCATTGGAAGAGGTTCAGGACTTAGTGCAGTGTTCCTGGAGAGGACAGTATCCCATGAGGAGTAGCCATCTGTTTATAGACAGACTGATATTTCCAAACAGCTAACATTTTTGTAGGCAGGTTCTCCCTCCCCACCAGTACCACTGAGGAATTGCTAATCAGGTAATGCGCTTCTTCCCTTCCCTGATTTGCACAAGACAGAGAGCAGTGTCCACAACTGTGTTTCAAGTTGTTTTGAATTCAGTGAGCAGGTTTGAAACCACTGCTGCATTGATAGCATTTGAGGAAAGCTTTACAAAAGAAAAACTTGCCTTTCTGATGGTTATGTCCTTTCAAGTGATCACTATTGGCATAAAATAGAACTGTTATACTGTGGTCTCTTAGGTATGCACAAACACTGAAATTGTCTAAAGTTAAAATGTATCATAATTTTTCTTTCCTTCTTCACTCAAATTTCTTATTTGCTAGAGCTTTGGAAAGAAATAATGTAATTTTCCTGTTCCTTTTCAGTTTTGAAGTGAACTCTAAAATTAATACCAAAAATGAGGTGTTTACCTTTCGCAGTTTTATAGAAACTTTTCATTTTAATGTACACCTGCTATGCGAGATTCCCACTGACCATTTTGTGTTCATACATCATGTGCCTATTTGCACGCTGGTGATGTAATAGCTTCTTACCTGTGGAGGATGTGAGGCAGCACAGGGATAAACCAAACCGGCAAGCACTGCCAACACCATACTTGCGAGGTGCTGCCAAGCTGTACCTGCCATAGTAGGCTTTGGGATCAGCAGCAAAGGAATTACTCCTTTTTGGGGACAGTTTATGAAGTGTGAGACAATCAGTAAAGTTACTGACACCAAAGAAACCTGTGTAGCTCTGCCGATTTATCCCAACTGAAGGTTACTGTGTTTCTGAAATGCACAAAGCTAAGGGCATGACTAGTAGTTCCCTCTGCTTTAGAATCTCTTAGAATTGTCTTAACGCTGATCTGGAAGGGGGTGACATCATTATAAGGTTAGTTGCAGTGACTGCTTATCTTCTGCAGTGTCGTGGACTTATGGAAGATATACTGTGAGATGGAAGGTGCCTTCAGGGCAAACGCCTCTTCTTGTTTCCATTTCAGCAAGGTGGTTAGCTTGTTTGGAAGGTGAATGTTTGTCCCTAAGAGAAATGTAGTGACTGTGCCTGATCCCACGTATTTGGGAATGGTTCTTCTGCCATGCTCCCGCAATCGCATCTCTAGCGGAGACCTGGGCTATGTGCCACAGTCAGACCCGCATCATGGTGAGGCAAACTAGGATCCAGCCTCCCCTCTTAGAGCTGGATTAGCGCTGCCATGCTATCATTAGTAACAACTTGTTTTGTCAGTAAAGGTATCAGAGATAACTCAGAAAATATAGAAGCAGCAGCTCTCTTGAGTAAGAAGGTATTATTTTTACAGAGTCACTTTTCTGACCATAACAGCACTTAAATGCTGGGTGTTGAAGTCCAACAGCTGTGATAAGGCTGAATGGTTTATTCAGTCCCAGAAACAGCATTGTCAAACTGTTTATCATTATCCTGCAATAATAACATAGACAGTTCTTCCAGAATCTTCCTTAAATACTCCTACTATTATTATTACTGTTATTAAGTTCACATGTGGTTTCCTCATACCTGGTACCACTCACACGGAAAGGTTGCTGGCATTACCTCTTTAAATTCCTAGATTGTGAAAAAGGCAGAAGAGAGTTTGCTTCCATCCTGCAGTATGTTTTGCATACTGCTGGTTTTTATACTTAAATTCACAGTTAACAGTAAGGTTGATTGTCTCCTTTGCCTCTGTGGAGGAAGGGAGTGATGTTTTGCTGCTGAAGCACAATGCCTCCCACGCTTACTCTTGGGTTCCTGCCGCTTAAGCACACACCCCATGTTCCTGGCTCTGCCTTAAGGTACAATCTATCTCCAAATTAGTAGGGGAAAAAAAACCCTGAAGTTGAGTGAAGTACAATCAAGCCTCTTGGAAATTAGTTAAACACTTAGAAGGGTGTATTTAAAAGAAAACTTTCTGCAATCAACAAAGTACAGCTTTCATCGTGTGTTCCTGGTCAGAGACTTCTTTTCCTCTTGATGACCATTTAGCTTTCTCTGAGCAAGCTGTCTCATGTGAATTTCCCTCCTGTAAGTCGGTGCTTATTAACTCTTCAGCTATGCTTTTCTTTGATTTTGTTTACCCTGTCAAAGCTTACTGGCTTTTGTATATAGCTGCCATTCAGCTAGTTCAGGTTTTGCAAATGCATATATGCAGTGTTACATGCAATGTACAAATACATTCTTCAAAGAAGATGTCAAAACAAGTTTCAGCTCATTTTCAGCAGTATCTAATTATAGATACATAATTAATGAGTCTGACATTTATCTTTCTTAACACAAAAGACCATACTTACAAGTAAAAGCATTTCCTACAGTACATGTAATAGCTCAAGCATTAGCCCAAGAGAAATGAGAATATAGTTTATAACATGCTATATTCTGAGGAAAAAGAAGAAATATTTATTTGCAAATAAAATATAAGCTGTTACTGTAGTTGCTTACAACTGAGAGGGGTTACATCTTGATATCTAAAAACACAGAATCATAGAATGAATTACTGATATCCAGTTATTGAAAACAAATTGCAAATCTTCTGTAGAAAGGACAGAAATTTCATTAATGTAAAACTGTCTGTCTTAGAAAGCATTTAGGTACTGTGTCTGCAGCTGTTCTAGGTGAAAGCAGTGGTATTTTCTCTTTTACTCAGTGCATTTGACATTATGTATAGACAGTGGCACTCTTTCTGTTGGTGTTGAATAGTATCTATTTATGCGTTCCTTTTAATATATTTTACATACTCAAAGCAACATATTAATCAACGAGTGGCCTAGGGCAAACTCTTCCAAAAATCTTTATCTGCTATTTGCATAAAAGAGTGGCCATGTCGTGTACCGGTATGCTTCACCTAGTTCAAGGAGCGAGTACTACTTATCTTCCTCTATTTCTCACAGTGGAAAGCCATTTTATTTGGACACTAGGATTCTCCTGTGTCTTTAAAGTATATTGCTGCTATATCATTTGGCTTTCCTCCCTGGGTAGTTGTAAGTGAACCATGGTCAGTCTCTCGCCTTACAACAGTACCTGGTCTTTAATGAGACAAATAGAGATCGGTATTTTGTGATTTACAAAAAGAATGAGTTAGTATGTCTATGGAACCTTATCATTTCTATCCTGATTCTTTTTTTTTTAATTATAAGCTGGTATACCTGAAGCAACAATAACACAACATCTGCATGTTTTTATTTTATGAAGTAGTAAGGGAAAGCTTGAGTTTAATAATGTTTCAACCAGTTTTGCTTAGGCTTTGAAAGTGATACTTCAGTGAAGTGGATGGGACGTGAGGGAGAGAAATGAGTTCATATTTTTCACTGCTATTTTCTAGTCAGGGACCCTTTTCCTGATTGAAAAGGTCTTAGCTTATGAGACAATGGATGTATCTTAACACTTTTCTTTACAGAAAACTTACTGTTTGTTCTTATTCCCTAGTAGTACTCAAGTGGGTCATAGGAAAAGCAGCTGGTGAATATTATTTTTCTGACATACCTTTTCCAGCCATGGTGTGAAAGTTCAAGGCTCACCATTTCATGCTTGCTTAATTTGAATTAGTTTAATCGCTTTTCATATCCAAACATAGTGACTAATAAACATATCTTCTAGCACGTTGGAATGATATATCTTTCGGTAAGATTCAGAAACTTCAATTATAGAAATTTGTGACTTGCATTTACAAGTAATTTGTAGGTTGGAGTACTGGACATTTAAATCCAGCTATATAAAAAATTATACTGGGAGCAGGATCTTGAGGATGGTTTCCTCTGTGTAATTGGAGGGAAGAAAATGTCATCATCCAGAAGAAAATGCTTCTGTTCTGCATAGTACAGCATGTATGGTGATAGTGTGTTTACATGAGCTACTACTTGCTGAAGCAAGGCAAAAACTTTTCCAGCTAGTATTTTGTCCTCTGTGTGTTACAGGTATTGGGGCCTGAAGGTGTTTAAGTAACACGCGCGTTGGTCTGTTATATTGCAATGACATGAAAAGCTCTGAGCATCCTTGAAGGCCTGTTTGCAAACATGTTGAAAACAGGTCCTTGCCCGGAACAGCCGGCCATCTGAGCAGTTATAACAGGCAACAGGAAATAAAAAGCAATATGTAGAGCTGAAACAACTTTCCTGATTCGAAGTGTGGCTTGGCACAATAACCCACCTCCCCTAAACTGTTTTCCAAGGAGAAGGGTCTAGACTTTCTCTCTTTACTCTGACTTCCCCTCTGTAGCTCAGGTTTTAGTGTTCTGTTTCTTCAGCTGCTCCTACAAATGGAGTCCAAAACAAGAGACACAGCATGAAGGAGTCTATGTATGGCAGTCTGGAAGGGCCTCTGCAAGAGTAAACCAAACAAAAATCTTCACCTTGGACAGTCTCTCAGGCTGACTCTATAAGTCATCAGGAAAATAACAGGCACAAATGCTGTTCCTCTCATCCCTGCTACAAGTTGCTCCAGGCTTGGTTTCAAGCCTTTTGGTGTTTTCTCTGTCATCTTTCCATAATGCAACACCTGATAGAAAACCACTCCTTAGTTTTCTTCAATAGTTACTATAAAGAAATAAATTTTATCCATTTGCTTTTATCTGTAGACATTATGGCATGGTTGGATTCGTTTGCATGTGCAGATTTTCAGCTTTTCCTACAGGCTGGCATTTTAAGTTTTGCTTAGTCCTTACCTATCATTCTTTTCAAATGTAGGTGGCTCGCTCTTTCTCTTTGACTCTGGATGAAGGCTCAGTTAAACGCCTATTTAAGAACTGATGAGTAATTTAAAGGGTTTAGGGGAACATTCTCTGCTATTATATGCAAATATGTGCCATGCATGGCTCCCTGTGTCATTAACCTGGCAGTCATTTCATGCATGACTCCCCATCTTATTAAGCTAGCAGTATGGAATATTTGATTTACTGAACTGCTATGAACTACTTAGTGTGCTAATAAAGGAATATAACTTTTAAGTTTCTCTGGAGTAACTCTCTTTGAAACAGATTCAGGAATACAATACCATTATTTTGACAGGTGTGCTTGGTTTCTAAGGTCTATTTTAGTAAGCCTCACAGAACTGGCAGAGAAGTACCTGTGATTTGAATAAGCCATACAATGACTGAAAATGACAGCCACTAGATTAATTAGAGCCCTTCAGAATGCTGTAGGCATTGGAAGCCCAGATCTGTGGTGTACACGTAAGTGTTCAGTGTGCAGAGCATGTGGGAGTTACCTACAGGTGTATGCCATTCTGAACCTAAAACTCTTCTCCAGCACTTTATAAACTCTGCTTTATACCCAAGCTCTTCCCTCTTCCCAGGATTTTGTTACCGTAGCAGCATTGGCTGGCCATGGGATTTACTGGGGATGGTGCAGGAAGGAATGAATATTTGTTGACTTGGTTCCATGCCAAATGAAGTAGGAATTATAAATGCAGGATGTTGGATTCTTCCTTTAGTGTCCATTTCAGCTGGCATCTAATGTCATCCAGATAATTGCAAGCCACTCTGTCATCATTCAGCCAGCTGCATAGAACAAAACAAAGAGAAATTTCAGATCAAAAGGAAGGAATAGCAATTTAAAAAGCTTTTAAATGTTGTTTTCTCTCTTTCTCAATCAGTAATACTTAAAAGCCTTTAATTTATCCCACCCCTTATCCCCCTTCAGAGACATACACATACACTCACATTTGTATGACTTTGAGTGCTGCTGGCTTGAATGATAATATGTGAGCACTGAGCTGCCCAAGAAAATGTCACAAGCAAGAAATGAGGTCAGATAATGACATCCAAAACCAGAACAGAGGGAATCATTCGGCATCCTCTGGTAGTTTGATTGCAGTTAAGAGTGTGAATCAGCTCCACTTTTATACTTCTTTTATGTTGCAAGTTCTGTAGTACAGTATGTGTGCTCTAGATTTGAAGCGGTCATCTGAATCGTAAATGCAGCATAATGCCACACATACAGCATGGGTCGTCAGAGACTTATTTACCTAAAAGGATGGTGATTTCAGAGGGCTGTGTAAGTCTCCTCTGAAATGTGCCTGTGCTCTGTGGTACTTTTAGCATTGGCACAAGCTGTGAATATGTGCTCAAGTGGGAGCTGTGCAGAAAGTGAGCCCGATGCATGTGGGAGAAGGAGGATGTGAAAGTACTGCTAGGACCGACTGGGGAAGTGTGTGTACACAGCTCTATCAGACAGAGCTAGCTGCAAAGACTGTGCATGCATGTCACGGGGATGTGCGGGTGACTTTGCTTAGCAGACGGTGGTTAGAGAAAATGAAGGCTGGGTAACATGTCCTATTCATCAGGTCCAGTAACCTGTTCAGTCCCCTGCTCAGCAGAGACCATGATCAGTGAGGAGCTGCAAAACCAGCTTCTGGACAGGCTGAGATGTGGAGAAAAAAACCTCAAATTTTAGCAGAAATAGTGTAATTGCCTTGTGTGACACAAATCTGTCAAAGGAGAGTCAGTAGTCCTAAATGTAATGAATCTGTACGCATTTTAGAACAAATTTGTTTAATGTTGCTAAATTCTCAGCAAGATTCACCTGCATAACTTCTGTCCCTCGCTACGCTCATTGAACTTTTATTTCTGCGTTAGAAGTTTTTTCTTGTTTCTATAGATGCCTGCCTTCCCTCTCTCCCACCTTCCTCCCCTCCCTCTTGAGGGCAAAACCATTTTCCGGTTTGCTTTAAAGTGTCAGCATCTTTTTTCCTTTTGTTTGTTATGGTGGCAGGTTTATCTCTTGTTGAAAGTACTCTTTTCATCAAAGCTTGACTCTGCTTACCTGCTGATCTCTTCTGGTCTGCTTTATTTTCATTTGGATGATTAGGTCTCTTGTTTGTAAATGCTTTTCGCCTTCCTCTTGATGCAATAGAGGGTCCCTGTTGTCAGCCAACCCTAGCTAATGAATTGGAAACGTGAGATGAAATGACCTCTGTGAGTTAGTTCTGTGGGCCACTGGGATAAGGAAAAGGGATTGTTTTGTTTTGCTGGATAGCCACAGACTTCATCATTATAATTTCCCAGTCACTCCATTCCTCGTACCTTTAATCCGTGTTACCCTAGCAAGTACTAGAGGCGGCTTCTTGTGTGTTGGCCACACACAGAGATGTGGGTACCAGAGAGGTGGACAGCCAGAGTATGTGAGATTTTTAGTTAGCCATTTGTGATCAAGCTAACCCTACTAATTCCCCAGAAGAGAGGCTGGCTAAATGTTTCTGAATCGTTCAAGCTCACAGAGAAGCAAATTAATGGCCCCGAGTACCACAGGATTATTACTTAACGTCTTTGTCCAAGTCAAGTTGTACGTGCAGATGTTGGTTATTCAAGAAACCTCACACTGACTAAACTAGGAAAAATAATCTACTTCACCTCTATACACAGGTAAGTCAAGTCCTGTCAGGTGTTGTCAGTAGTTATCAAGGCAAGGTCAATCACAATAAATGTCCTCTGTTCATTTATCTGAGTGAATAGAATGATACAAAACTACCATTTCAGGCAGAATTCCTGTATAAAGAATACTGTCAAGTGTTTCAGTTGATAGCCTGCTACGTTTTTTTTTTTTGCTGTGGGTAGAGTGATGTTTGAAGAACAAAGTAGCCAAAGGTGAATAGTGTCCCTGACTAGAGGCATCTACTCAGGGTAGGAAAATAGGAGTCAGTGATGCAGTATATGACAGAGTGATTGTGGGGGAGCAGAAGAACATAAAAGAGGCAATGTGAACCTGAGTGTCGAAAGCTTTAATGGCAACTGTTATAAATGCTTCTAACCTGGAACATATCCCTAACAACTGCAGTTATACAGTCAGGTTTTGTCGTTATAGTTTTTTTTTCCTGTTCTTGTATGAATAACCTACCCAAACATTGAGCCACTTACTGACTACTGTGTCAATTAAGCATCAAACGGAGCAGGTTCAGTCAGAAAACTTCCAATGGTGGGACTGCTAGTTCATCCAAATAGTCCATGCAAATAGTTCAATATGACAAACTTCTTTCTGGAAACATGTAGAGTTTCAGCCTGGTTTCCTGCTGGTTCACCCGTGCAGCTTGCTGGAAGCACGCCAGCTACAAAGTGAGATGCAAAGGATGTGGAGGTTGTTTGGCTGTTCTGCCAGGTGGGCTACCCTGGGTCTGGGGCTCCCAGACTTCCACGCTACTGCCTGTGAGCCAGGGCAGGTGGACTGCCAGAGGTGTGAGACAGCCCACCAGGCAGCCTGGGCCAGAGCTGTGGTCACCTCCTCTTTTGGAGTATTTCAGAATTGATGAGCAGAATAAATTCATCTGAGAAACAGCAAAGTTCTCTTTGAAGTGGATGAGACAAGGGCAGGAAAACAAATTGAAGGATGGAGAAGGAAGCATGATATGTTTCAATTAACATATATTTCCTGTACATATTTCTAAAGTTAAAGCTGGATAAGCATTTTTGAATAAAATGTGTGATGCTTACTCTCCTTGTACAGAATTTTGGGCCCAGAAGCCAAGGGAAGCTAAGACAAAGCTAAAGACTTTTCAGACATGACAAAATTGCACAGGTTTAGTTAAATGCATGCTTTTAAATCGAGTTAGTTAATCCAGAGGAGGAAATATGATGAGCATATTTTTATAGGTTTAAACCCTAATTTTATGAACTCAAATCAAAGAGACGGGGATGGCAAGCCATACAGTCTGAAACATGGAACTGTCTTCCCGGGAAGCCTCCCGCTGGTTCGACGATTAGTCAGTGTGCAGTGGCCAGCCATCACTATCAGCAAGCAGCTGTCACACCCTTTGGCTGAACTGGTGCTGTTTCTGGCCATGCAGTACACAGCTTGCTGTTTTATTCGCTGCTTGCATTTGCTAGGTTTTGTGGATTGAATTATTCATACAGTAGCAATTGTCAAATGATCTAGGCCAGAGAAATTCATTTTCTTGCAGGACCCAACCTGATGTGGCAGCGTGCTGTTATGTACCACACCAGAATTAGCAGCTGCTGCTTTTTAGAGAGGCAATGCTTCACTGATGTACTGCTAGAAAGGCTGCTGCCAAGAGATGGTTCTGAATGTTTCAGAGGCAGCTGTTTGCCTGGAGAAGGTGGTGACATTGGTTAGCAGATTCAAACCAACACTGATAACAAAAACAGAATCATGCCAAATGAATGAGGAGATGGGGGCTGCCTTAATTCTCAGTTTTGTACAGGTCCTCCCTGTACTGGTACTTTCCCACTTTCCTCTTTTCTGTCTACAATAGGCCACCACTACTGGACTAAGGTTACAACTACATAAGGGTGGATTCCTCTAGCTGAGTCACAGATGTGACCAGGCACAACTGTACTTTCCTCGTAACAGCACGGTTATTTAGAGCCTGCCCTTCACCTCAATTTAGCGGTTGCCTTGCAATTGATCAGAGCAGCTGTGAATGAAGGAGCGCAGGTCATGTTGCAGAGGAAATCCTGCCTAATGTGCACAGCAAAATATGCACGTTTACTAACGCTATCAGCTTATCACTGGAGATGTGAAAACTTTAATTCAAAACATCATATCCCTTTAACTTCTCCAGAGCTGCTGCTGCTTTCCTCTTCCTCCTCCTCCCCTCCCTACCACCACAGACTTTCTTGGAAGACAATTTTCTAAAACTAAGGCTAAATGAAAAGTGGATTTTGCTCTGAAATGAGCAGACTGTATTTTACGCGACAGAAGGCTGTATTCAGACTTTGGGCCTTGTTCATACCCAGAATCGAACTGAAGCTCCCACTCATTGCAGGAAGAGTCAACCCCTCGGCTGCCGAGGTTTTACAGGGTGCAGAGATGCTTTAGGGCCTGTAGGCTCCTGCTAGTCTGATCCACCCAGGAGGAACCAACGGGAGAATCCCGGCGCAGGGCTGGAATTTGCATTTGGGATCAAACATAAGAGGAATTGTTCATCTAAACTGTGATATATGTAGCCTATCATTATTCCTGCAGAAGAAAGCTCTCTGATGCTAGACGGACTCTTTAGCAGAGAAAGGCATAATAAAACTGTGTTGGCGGAAACTGAAGGCAGACAAAATTGGTTTATAAAGTGAGAGTAATTAATCACTGGAAGTGAAGGAGGTTAAGATTCTCTATTGCTTGTAATCAGGGTGGAATGTCTTTCCATACCTCAGCCACAAGTAAGGGGGCTTGAGATAGAAATCACTGTTACACCCTTATGCTGTGCTAGAAGCCCCACGCAACATGGTTCCTACTGAACTAGGAATCTGTGAATAGTTACTATTAATTTTTGCCCCTTTTCTGCACTAGTGACTATTTTGCAAGCAAAATGGGAGGGAAGTCCTACAGTTCACTTTGTTGAGATTTTAGTGTGTTACAACTTCTAAGATTTCCTTTTTTTAAAAAAAATAATTTCAGTGTAGTTAAAAAACAGTATTATTTTTTTTCCCTCAAAGAAAACATGCTCTTTCTAGGCTTCTGAGCTAGTATCATCTGTACCAGAATAAAGAGAAGCAGCACAGATCACACAAACAGCCTCCACATTTCCTCCCTCTCATTCATGAGGCACTATTTGCAGTCAGTGTGATCTAAACCAAACATGATGGTTTAGGTGCTGTTGTGTTGCATTCCTTATGATCAGAAGAAACTATAATCAGCAGTTCTGCTTTTCCTTTTTTAGTTTTAATAAAAAATAGTAAAAACTACCAATTCCATTTAAAATAGCTCTAAGTGGTGCTTCAGATCAGACCATGAAGCATTGTTTGCCTTTCAGATTATGAACTCATGGAGGGTTTCTTGATTATCCCTTTTCTTGGTAATATCACATAATTAACTTAGCGACATTCAGAGTTTTTAATAAAGATTTCTGTATTACTGAATTATACAAACAAGTTTCATTTTCCCAAGTCCACATGTAGAAGTGTTAGCAAAAATAAATATTCTAATCACTTTTGTCAAAACAAATTGCTAACAATGTCTTTACTGTTCTGCAAGAGCTACTTGTAACATTAATTAACTAACAGTTTATGATTTTGGTTTCCAGATGGAATGATTAGCACTTCTAAGCTTTTTATATTCAAACTGCAAAAATAAGCCTTTTTCAAGGGTCACCGGAGGCAAATAATTTAAGTCTAATACCTTGCTAAGTTAAACATGGTGGTTCCTAAGTAACTCATTTAACACATTCTTTCTGATGCCTTTGTTTTAAATGTTATTTTAAAACTTTATTTGTCATATGAAACAGTGGAGTCAACTGCTGTTATCCCAAGTATCTACAAAGGTCACTTAAATAGGTCTTGTGGGTCTCTCCCAGCATACCTTGTAGAAAGTGAGGCTTGGCTTTATTCTTTTTAACCTAACTCTTGTATGTGTTTTCCTTCAGATCATCTGCGAGAGGGAATGGTGACACCTCTGTGAGGTATCTTGCTCTGTAAAACTCTAGTGGCTTCCCTTTCTCCTACAAGTAATATCAAGTCTTTCCTTCATTTTGAAAAACTGAGCTCTTTTAACCTTTGATTTGCCACAACATTTGATTATTTTTTGTTGTTTCCTGGTTTTAAATTCCTGTCCTTATTCTGCTTAATTAAAAAAATGGGTAGTGATGCTGGTGATCACATGCCTATTGCCATGTCAGTTGTATGAGAAAAGAAATTCCTTCCTCACCCCAAACTGTTCCTTTGAAAGGGGAGTTGTGCTTGAATCCCCCTTGGGATACCAGCCAGTTGCTGTTTTGCCATGAGAGATTTGTTCCTCTGGGATTTGCAGCAGTTTGCTGTAGTTTAAACTGAAATTAAAAGCTTCAAACTAAGTGACGTGTTATTACATTCAATCTGAGTCTGACATACACAGAACTGTTGTGTGCTGGCTAGTGCTGCAAACACTGTTGAACAAGCCTGTTAAAATCCAGAGAACTTTGGTATTTTGGCAGCCTGAACAGCACTTTTTGATCTTGGTTGTGGCCAACAGCCTGAGGACTGATGGCAACCCAACCCATGCAAAATGCTGAGTGATGCTGCTGAGGCAGTGGGAATGCAGACCTTCGCCCTTTCAGGAGTCAGCAATAAAGTTAGAGCAGCAAAGTTGCAGCAAGTGGCTGAGTGCACAACTGGATTACTACAGCAATAGATTGTTGAAAGGAATATAGATTTTTATTTTCCCTATACAAGAGTGCCTATCTGCAGAGGTAAAAAGCTGTGAAATTTCCATAGCTCCACAGAGGCTTTGTAGTTTCCAAAGGAGGGATGCTGACCTGATGGCTCATAAGAGGGACTGACAGGGAGGAGAGACTGCTGCTGCTTGCTGCAGTTTTTATAGAAAATGCTGAGCATCTGTGTCTGTCTTTTCCCATTTTTACAGAAAGCTTCTCAGAGTCTAGAGAATTCGTGTCAGAAAAGCCCTTTCAGTCTCTGCTAGGTTGTTGATAAATATCTGGCAATACCTGAAAGCTTTTGAATGTTGGCTGAGTGATGCTCGAAAGTACATAACATAAAGAAGAAATATAACAAGAAAATGAGTTGATAAGTTAAGAACCTGATTATGACACATTATGTATCAATAAATATTCACTGCTTATCAGTGGACTTATAGGCACTTTCATCAGCATTGCATTTCTAGAGCAAAGAGTAGAATAGAGTCCCAGATCTTCATAATAGCTAAATTCTGCATAACTGAAATGAATCTGCAGAAGATTCATTTTTTTCTTTTAAGTCTTCAGGAGGGTATGGCAGAAATCATTGCTTTGTTCAAATAGGCAAAATCCTGCCTCAGTTTTAGCACCATAAATCCAGCAGAACTTTATTGGCTTAAGTGGGGTCTGTATGTGATAAGCACAGAAGGCTCAGAATCCATCCCAGCATGCTGTAGGCTGAAGACTTACATTTGCAAAACTATCCCACAGGCACTGATAACTGATCAGTTCATATTTTGCTTTGCACAGATTTTATTACTTAATTTTTCTGTGCTTTCCCTTCCTCTTTATTGATTTTAATTAAGTTTTCCTTAGGGTATGCATGCCTGGCAAACTTTGACTGCTTAAACAAGTAATCCTGTTTACTCATCAGATTATTCCAGCTCCACTTTTGGGCTGAAGTGTATATTTTCTTAAATTCTATTGCACTAGTGCTATTCAGCATTATAATTATACTAAGAACTGCTTTCATAAAAAAGAAAGAAAAAAAAAAAGTAGTATTATGTGGCCAGTTTGAAGAACTACGCTCCAGATTTTACAGCTACAACAAGAGTATCTTTATAGAGAAAAATCTGTAAATGGTGTAGGAGCCAACACTGTCTTCCTTCATATTTCATTTGAAAATTTTAAAGTTTTTAAATGATAAAGGTGTTAATAACTGGGGCACTTGCACTGGAAGTTGCATAAGAAAATAAGAAAGAACTGCAGTTCTAAATACAAACAGTGGGACAGCTAATGGAACTACTTGTGTCTGAAGTTAGATTCATTTATATAAATCTGCGCCATTAGGTTTTAGGCCTAATTTCATAATTTTTTAGCTAAGTGATATTGAAATGATGGCGAATTTTTAGAAACCTGGTAAAGCCTTTAGTTGCTCTGTTATTTTCGGTTTAATGAGCTAAATTTTAGGAACTTCTATATAAATCTTGTAAGTTTAGGAATTTTTCCTTTATTGTGGGGCCCTAAAAAAAACCAGTGAAAAGTCAAATTAAATGAATAGAAAAACTGTTAATGTTATTAACTTTTCAAAGGGAACTCTAATGGGAATAGAGACTGTGAAGAGCTATGTCTAAATTCTCACATTCTGTAGAATTAACATTCTAAATTGATGAAGAGCACATCCTTCTGGCAGAACAGATGAGCTTTAAAGATAAAACATTTGTTTGTGTTTATCTGTGTGTATGTTCACAATTATTCTTAAAGTCTTAAGAAAAAGAATGATTTTTTTCATGAAAAAAAAGTTAAATTAATTTCAAAATAGAGGCAAAATTTATTCATTGTTAAGACCAAAGGGAAAACACTTCTTTTCAGTGCATGGATCTATAATCTGATTTGGTTGTCTGGTTCTAACACAAGCAAAGTCGTTAAATTAGGAGACAGGAAAGTAAAAATATATCTTTAATAAGTGCAGTTATTAATTTTGTGGCATTTAAATGAATATGAGAATTAAATACAGAGGTTGACACTTCTGTGTATACAGTTGCAGCTAATTTGCAGAATAAAGTTCTGAAAATTAGTTTTCTGATGAACGAGGAGTAATTTCACGATACAATGGCAGTTACTTGGAGTTCTTGGCTGTTATTTGTAAGAAAAAGAAGTTTGCTTTTTAAATGTGTTATTAAAAAAACCCTATGTTAATAACATTAGAGTTGTGGAGATCAGCGGTTGAGTTCTAGAAAATATTTTTACCTTTCCAGTCTTTAAATTCCTTTTACTTCCTGTGGTGGCTCTAGAAGTCTAGGTCCATACTTCTAAAATTTTTGCCCTGCTATCAATACCTGCCATAAATTTAATGCATGAATGAACTACAGTTGATCAGAAATCACTTGGTAATCATGAGGAGTTGTCCTAATATGTGCAGAAAGAAGTGGTGGACATGAGCATGAAAACTGAAAGTAACTTAAGCACCTCTTCAGGTGAGTGCACACTTTTGGGAGTTATCTCTGTTCTAGGGCAAGACCAGTAGGAATTACTCATAATGGCAAAATCAAATTCAATATGATTTTTTTTGCAAAATCAGAACTTCAATGATGCAAGTTTAGAAATGCATTTAGGAACGGGAGCCCTGTCTTTCTGAACAGAATGACTTTGGCCAGAAATTGTAATTCAGATGGCATTCGTGTGGTTTTGCTGGAGATTAAGTTAATTTCCACCATCGCTTTCTTTGATGCATATTTCCTTTCTGGGTTTACCTCTCACAATTATCAAATAAACTAGGATTTTTCATTCTGCCCTGTTTTAGTCTTGGCAACAGTTAGTTTCAGAGAACTTCAGCAAGCTACTGCCCTTGGGAGTATTCCAGGTACCTGTACATGTACATGAACCCTTACAGGAGGGAGGGACTGAGTCAGAGATGATCTGAGATACAGGCAAGTAACCAACCAAGTTTCTATTGAATTTTCGTTTCTGCAGTAAGGTGTTTAGTTGTTATTGAAAGCTGCAGACATGGGAACTACCATACTTTACTGCTATTCAGAATGTGGGAGCTATCAGATTAGAATGGGCTTTTTTAGAATAGAGTTCTCTGAACTCAGGTGACAACAATGAATAACTGGAAAACTTCTGTTCATGTGAGCTGCTTTCTTCTGTAGACACTGCAGGATACAGGCGTTTGTACAAGTTTTGTGGACTAGTATTCCTCAGTGCAATTCCTTTCTTCTGTAATATCAAATAATTGCACTGCATTTGATAGAGCTTCTACTCACCTGTTTTTCTGTTAATGGATCAGCCAATAAATGTTTCTTTAAGCTTGAATCTAGTTGGTGTATTTTAATTTCTGTTGTTAAATATGTATGTGGGAAGTATACAGTATCAGATTTAAAAAAAAAAAAAATAAATCAAAAGAATTGCCTTCTTCCAAATCAGATAAATAGCAAATCCTGTTGAAACCACTCACCATTTAGAGATTGTCATGGTCAGACTTGCAGAAAGAAACAGGAATAAATAGCAGCTTGTTTAATGCTGGCCTGCATCGTTTACAGGGCTTTCATGAGATCTCCTGTCAGCTCACATTAACCAGAAGTCATTGTTTCCATTGGAAACATTGACAAGTAGAAGTGTTTGGTTGCACTGGGCCTCATTACTTATGTTTTGTTACCTTGTGATAATACTGTAATAGGTCATTACTGTTCTTGTTATAGAGAAAAGGATTTAGTCAGGTGATGCATAGTGGCTGTTTCTGTTGAAAATGTTTGCACCTTGAAGCTGCAATGCCTCGTCACATCATTAAAGTACAGTTCTAGAAAGAGGAAAAGCATATTTACTTGAAACGATCGGGATGGAATGACATGTGTGCATTTGAGTCAGTCTTTAATATGTTTATGGCAATATGAAAAATGTGTAGTTGTTGGCTTTGTTGATAAGGTGGTGAGGGGGGCTCTGTCCAGCATGGACCCTGCTATTTTTGTGAAGGGCATGAATTTTCATTACTGCTGCACTATTTGCAAAAACATACGAGGAGGCTGAGGTCACAACAGTGATGAGCTTCGTTTGTTTCGATCTCGGCATTTAACAACACTTAAACACTTGGTTAATCTCTCTATAGTTTTAAAATCATAATTGAAAGAAATCTCTCATAAAAGTCTCTGAATGAAACTGCACACCATAAAAGCTCTTTAGAAAAGAGATTTTTAATGGAAACGCTGCCGCAAGATTTATTATAGTGGTTCTGAAATTGCACCGTTGTTATAAGGGTTAAGGCTCAATTGTTCACTCTCTGGCAGCAATAACTTTCTCATTGAAATCTGAAAATAAACCCCTATTCATAAAATGACACCAAAAACTTAAGTTGTTTTCTTGAGACAGCTAGCCTTTTTGTACAGAAGCTATTCTGAGGTCTTGTACTGTAGTTCTGCTGAAAAATTACACTGGCTTGCCAAATATCTTAATGACTTTTCTCTCAGCAGTGGGTAATGGTGAAATGTTATTCTAGTAACCATAATGTGTCTCATAAAACAATTGCATACAATATGTACTGTACTTCTATTTTAGTGAGCACTTCCATCGGGCTTGTACTGCCAGTAGCCATTTAACATTTCATAGCAAACTGCTTACCAGTCCTTCAAGTGTAATATTGCAGAAACAGTGAAGAAATGCGTGATTAAAAGCATTCACTGAGAGTGGACCATTTAGTATTACCCTATCTTGTAAGATAAACCAGCCTTCACATATGTAGGCGCTCATCATATAAATGACAATTCTATGTGGTCATTTAATTTTACGATCTCAATTCTCGCATATATTGCTAACATAAATATAGCGTTCTCCTGCAGGGAGGTCTGCTGGGTGTTATAAAATCAGTAAGACCTCAATGGGTTCAAATGGACATCTTTTATAATTATTGCTATAAAATTTCTTGACAATGCATTTTGTTGTCCAATGGGTAAAGAAAATGATTTTCTGAAAGAATGGGTTTTGACAAAGAGAGCAACAGAGCTTAGGCATTTGTTCCTGTGTTCAAGCATATTTAAATTACCTCCGTTACTCTTACCTTTTGGATAGAAGCCAATATCCTGGAATAACTTTTTACAATGAGACTCCAGTCAGTGCGTGGCTATATTTTCAGTTGTTTTCTGGTGTGGCGAGACAATGTAGGATATCTAGGGGGAAAAGATTAATTTGCTATTTAATGCAATTAAATTCTATTTGCCGAGCAATTCTTTTCACATGCCCTTGAAGAGACTGGGGAATCTGAGAGAGGATGAGGGCAATAAATGTATTCCCAGAAGTGGTTTTGAGGGAAGGAACAGACTCATCTGTGCTGGAATTCAGGACAATACTATTGGCTGCGAATCATCAGGAGGGACCCTGTTACATCTTTTGCACATTTCTCAAAAGTGTTTCTCTTTGACCTGTGTCTGGAAAGGAATTTCTATCCAATTTATTCACATTTCCATAATAAAAAGGATGTTATTACAAGGCTGAATAGCGAAGTTTCTCTTTCTGTGCTTGAACTGCATCTGGAACACTGGCTGTGCCTGCAGACTGGCCGTGTTGTGTGGCAGCACGGCCGTGCGGCTCTGCGTGCTGGCCCTGGGGGTGCAGGGAGCATCGTCTGCATGCTGTCCGTCAGGAGCTGAAGTTAGGAGGCTCAGTGCTGGTGTCTCTTTGGAGGTAGAGATGCTCAGAAGTGATTCAGCTGTTTAGTGCCTCAATTTACTGAGCTATTGATTCAATTTTATGTAAAATATCTGTAGCAGTTGTTTTGGACCATAGTGAATTTTGCATCTGTCAAAATAGAACAGCATCTGTACCTGTATGGATAGACTATATCAGTATCCCTCTCCTATTACTTTCCTTATTGAGGTTCCACTTTTTTTTAATCTACATCATGTGTTATGGAAAGAGAGGTGGTTTTATTGTGGGTTGGTGATACTTAGTGGATTTAAATGAAATGACAGTGATTGATGCTAGCTTATGATCTAGTTCCTGCTGTCCATCTTGGAATGGGCAGGGAAAGTCTACAGCATATAGGAGTTCTCTGCCTTGCTTTGATTTTGTTTTACAACAAATGTATCTCGTGCATAGCAACAACAACTTCTTAAAGCTGTGCATGCATTTCTTACGTTATTTGATGGCCCAGTGTCAATAACAGTGGGAATCTGATCTCTAAACAGTCTTGTAAGTGCTACAGTGTCACACATACAGTAACAACAGAAATTTAAAGCTAAATGTGTATTGGAGCAGGAAGAGCAACATGCATTTACCCCAGGAGTTAATTGGATGGTTACTACATAATTATAGTAATGAAGTTGTAGGTTTGCAGTTGATAAATAACCACACAGTAACCTTTGATAAGACTTAGGTAGCAAATAAGTTAACTTGCTGCCACTACTATGTTCATTAGAAAAAGGTTTAGGCAAAGGCAAAGCAAACAGTGTATTTATTAACGTATATGGTTTTTTGGGTGTTGGCAGCTCATATTTTTGACAATTTTTCCTATGCAGTTCTAAAACCATTATATTAATTATTTTTTCTTACCTGGAATGAAAGCCAAATCTCTTCAAATGTGTTTACCTTTGAAGTAATTAAAATAAAGTGTCTATTGACCATAGCAAATAATCAAACATGCTCTGCATGAAAATAAGCAATGATAAGGAAAAAAATGTTATGCAGGAAAACAGTAAGGGATGCGGGGGAAGAGATTGTAGTTGCAGTTTCTTAACTGGAACCTTAGCAAACCTAATCAATTATTCTGAGCCATCTCACACATAAATATGTGTTAGCTGCTACAGCAGCTATAGCTTGGAGATATTTGTTAAGAATATTGTCAGACTTTTGTATAAAGGGTCAAAGCCATCTTCCTGCATCCATGCTCCAGGAAGAAATACTTTACAGGAACTCCAAGCACTTGGGGAGGTTTCTTATTGTATAAAAGGGTTTTCATACTTTTCACAAGTATTACCAGTTTTCTCATATTCTTGTTTGGGTGGGTGGGGAAAAATTGGAGTGGGAACATGTGTAATTCCTTAACAGATAGAAAATAGAAAGAATTAGATAAGGAAAAGGGAATCTTGACCTAAAGTTAACTGAGAAAATGTAAATAGTTTGACTGAGATCTAAATGGATTCCTTTATTTCAGATGAGAAATGTTCTTCTCTTTCAAAGTGTACACTACAGGTGTACAGATAAAAGCTTTCCAAATACTTAATACTGAGATTGGAACACCTAGGTTCAATTTCCAAACTACATAAATTGATTTTGTTGTAAGGCAACAGCTTGGCTTGTGCTTCTTGGGTAAGGGTAGTTGTTCAGTATACACAAGACCCAGGATGGGTTCTCAAGCCCCGTTTGCTCATGTAACCTCAGCTGTGCAAGCAGCAGCTTCTGGCGGTGAGCGTACCTGCAAACACGTGGTTAACTTCTCCAGACCGTGTGCACCTAGCTTTGCTGCTGTGCCCAAGGGAGGTGTATGTCCTCGTGGTACCTCTGCCTCGGTGTGAGATTCCCTGGTCTCAGCTGAGAAAGATGTTTGGCCACTCTAAATACAGCTTGGTAAACCACTTGTGTGCAGCCGTAACATTAACGAGTATTTGCACAGGTATTCACAATGCATCCTACCTTTAGAAGACCTCATGAATAAAATTATGTATGCTCAATTTTTATAGGAGTCAGTAATATAGTTAAGCAATTTACATTTTTTACTATTCAAATACAGAGTTTGTCCAGCATTCATCTGCACCAAAAACAGATGTAAGTGTAAAACTGTATTAACTAACAGCCGAAACAGTAGGTCAGTTTTCGGATCATGTGGTACTTCTACCTAATGTTTTCTGTTTTTTAAAAAAATTTTTACAGCAATGCCTATATGAACAAGCTTAATACAAATTATGCAAAAACATGCAACTGATTTTCCTTATAGCAGAGTAAATATACATTGGATGCTAAAACAATGCTGATACTGCTTGGTAGGAAAGTGGGTTTTGCTGCTTTGCTCAGGGCATAAAGAGCTCCAGACTCCAGGGAAACCAAGTACATTCTCCATGGATTTTAGAATTCATTTTAGCAGTCTCTTTATTTTTCATTTCAGTGTAATTCCTGCAATGGTGATTTCTATGGATCTCACCTGTGGCAGTCTGATTTCAGGTGTTGAGTCCCTAACCTGGGGGCCTTGGTTGCACAGACTGTTAGCATTCTGGAAACTTTTTGGTATTCAGTGAAAATTCCTGAAGTATTGCTGGTCTGCATTCCAAGTGTCAAACACCACTTTATAAGTACTAAATACTTCTCTTTGTTGGCTAAACCTGCCTTTGGCGTTATTTCACAGTAACGAATCTCCTTTTAGGGTGGTGGCTGCCCTCAGGTCTTCAACTTGTCAGCACTCAACACTTCTCGGTCTCTGCAATTTATTCTGTTGCTGCAGTGCATATGTACGGCACCTCTCATGGTCAGCAGCATGGAAAGAAAGTAGGATTGGACAGTCCATGGGGCAGTACAGCATCCGCCTTTAGTTCTATGTTGTTCTGGGAGTTTCTTGAATCTGTTAAAGTGCGGGTGGTAACCAAAGGGGCTTTGGAAGGCCTAATGATTCTTCAGATTTAGAAAACGTGCATTGGGGACTATTGCTGAAACTCTCTGAAGTCAGTAGACAGACTCCAGTGGATTTTGATGGGCTCAGACTGGTCCCACAAGGCATTATGATAATTTTCTGTATACACACTGCTTTTCAAATGACTTGCCTTTTGGGTCTCTGGGGACATAAAATATTGCCAAAATATTGAAACATCCTAGCTGAGGAAAATTAAACAATTCTATTTACATTTCAGTGACCTTCTTGGGATTTTAATGCAATTTCTTAAATAATTTTGACAATGATAAAGAGGCAGGCATTCTTCTAAAACATCATAAAAATTAAAAAAGGTATAAAGTAATCTGTAATGCAATGACAGAAATTTTCATGTAAACCTTTATATGCAAGGAAAATGAGCTGCCTTTACATTGAGTCTATCTTCACAGAAGCAAAGCCAAAAGAAAAGAGGTCCATACAGGTTCCACAGGACTCCTGTATATGTTTTCTCTGTTCAATGTCTATTATTTTTAAAATGTATCTTAAGGATGCTTAAGCTTATGTGAAAGACTCAGGACTTGTTTCTCAGACTTCTGCAGTACAACTTGGAGTAATTATACTGAAGTCAATGGCCCATATCTTGCCACCAGTTCTTGAACACAACTTCCAGTGGATTTCAATACTTTGGTTAAAAGTCAACAACACAGCATGATTCAAGGAAATTACAAGGCTGCAAGCAAAAAATGTTAGTTCATTTTTCCTCTTCTTTTCAGAATACCTTGTGTTTGTTTCTATAAAATAAGATTATTACAAGTGATTCAAGTCAGTATGGCGTCAGAATTGGATCTTAGAGGTTTCAGTAACATGCCTAAACTTCACTGACATTTAGTAAAACTAAATAACTTAATTAACACAGGCTGAACGCCCGTGAGGGATATATCATTGTGTTTCTTTCCAAAAATCTTCCTTACTTTTTGTCAGCATGCAGATAAGTCATATTGCTGCCAGGACAGCCTTTATATTCATTGTGAATTACAACCACCTTTTTTTTTTTTTTTTTTTTTTTCCTATCCCGACAGAAGAAGCAGCTACTTTACTGTGTACAGCTTACCAAGTCATAATCGGACTCCATTCACTAGTGCTGCCACCTATGTTCATGACTTGAAAGCAGGAATGTTTTCTGAGGGGGCGGCCAGTGTTTCAAAGGAGATGGTCATTACCCGGGCTGTGAGGTAGCACTGTGGGCCGACTTTGTCTAATGTGTCTAGGAAGCGATGCAGTTATGAAGAAGCAAGTAAAACTAATGACTGGCATATCTTACCAGAACTTAGAAGAAAATAAATCTTTTTCCTTTTTGCTTAATTTTAAGGCTGTGTATGAAATGAGTGCCAGAAGCTTGCTATAAACCCTAAGGTATGATCACCATTTATGATGGGAGATGGAGACAGAACTGGTGATGAGATCCTGTGATGTGCTGAACATAGTTGTGCATGCATGTGAATGTAATTGTGTTCTGCTGGCAAATATTATCTTAACCACGCAGAAAACAGTGGAGTTGCCTCAGTGGAAAGCTAGTGTAAGTGGCGTCATAAGCAAGGACTGGAGTTTGGGTATGTCTGTCATTTTCCTTGGTATCTCTTAGCTACATGCCCTACTTGTGACAGGTAGTAGCTACAAGAGAGTAGCAGCAGCTCTTGGAGCACAGATTTCTCCATCATCTTGTAATACGGACCAAAATGTGATTTACTTAGTGCGTGTGGGATAAAACAGAGAGCAGAGGTCCTTTCTCTTGCTGGGAAAATGATACAAAGGCAACCACAGTTTTGGAAAAGGGTATTGTGTGCATGCAAGGATGCTGGCTGATGAGCTGGGGTTCAGCATGTGTGGTAAGGAACAGGTGGTCAATGGCCAGTTCTAGTTGCATAAAAGCAGCATTCACTTGTAACGTGTAGGAAATGCTGTTTTCTCATTCCTTTTAAGCATTAAACCTAATCCTGGTTTTGCTAATTTTAATAGACCATATTCTTGGGGGACCCTGTAGGCAGTTTCTGTGCTCAGACTATGAAGAAGAGATGTAATCTAGCTGCAAATGCTCACTGAGGAGTCCCCCTGTGGTAGGAGAACTCTCTGCTGGCTATTATCAAGCCAAATGTGGGTCTACACTTCTGGTACCCTCTTACAGCTCTGCAGAGACAATGTAACAATGATGTGAGAAGAAAGAAGATCCCTGCCTACCACACTGCACATATCATCTGTCAAAATGGGGCCAACTGAGGATGTTATATTCCAGGAGCAATGAGCATGGGCACATGAGAGTAAGCTATACTGTAATTTCAGTGTCCCAGCTGCCCTACTGCAGCTGCCAGTGATATACTCTGCTGCTGTGGAAAAAGTGAGGTAGCCTGAAGCTGTAAGCTGCCTTAGATAAACCATGTGGTGTGAGGGTGTCCCAGCTTTTTCTCACAATATACTTAAGGAAGCTCACACATCACCTGCGGTATGGCAGCACCTCCAAGCTGTGCCAGGAATCCCACAGAACTGGAGACTTCCTTCACAGACCTTTCCCGCTTTCTGCAGCAAATAGAGGTTGGGGGATAGGGAGTTTTTCCCTGCATCCGTCCCTGCCCCAGCATACTGTTTGGCGATGAAGGAAATGACAGTGTGAAAAATGTTCCCACTCTCCCATTTTGATGTGTGTTTGTTTCTCTCTTGCTCAGTATGGCAGTTGTTTGATAACGCAACTGTCCTGAATCCACCTAATGGAGCTGCTTAAGGACGAGCCACTTCAAATACTGGACATAGGAGGAATGCACACTTTATAATGACAAATATCTATACAGACAGATAATCGGTTAACGTGAAGTTATTGGTGAAATTAGGTGAGATCTTAGCATTTCTCTTTCAGTCAAATGTATTTTGCATTGTTACTTCATTTCTGAATTTTCTGTAGACCTAAATGAACACTTCATAAATAAAGCTGTAACACACTTTCCCAAGCATAAGTCTGATTCCCAAGGCTCCAGTAAGCACATTAAACAGTACAATGTACAGTAATGTTACATTTCACTGAAAATAAAGGTACATCATGGTCCAGAATAAATATGGGTAAAAGGGCTCTGTGTGTCCAATAGGTTTTAAAGCTTCACAAAATTGCATGCTTTCAGATGTCACAAAGATTTTTCCATAGCTTTCATATAAGAGAGGACTTGAAGTTATGTCTAAAAAAAATATTGGTAGAAATTTTTGTATTATTATTTTTCCTTCATTTTTTCTGAAGTTTGAAGTGCCAGTATGAATTTACATTTCCAAAGATGCGTCGCTGCTCATGCTTATAGCAGGCCAGGAGCTATCTGTTCAAATTGAGTCCAGAAGCTGAGCATGGCTGTTAGCCCTGAAAGGCAGGGCTTATTAGTTTAGGTGCTCACCCTTAGGTATGTGGCTGATGAAATGAAACTGCATTGGAACCCACCAGCTTGGAGTGCAGGTGGAGCAAGCAGGTGCCTTTCGAAGACATAATTTCAAAACACCCTGCAAAACCCTCTGGCCACTTTACAGTCTGTAGAAAATGGATGGCGTGTGGTTCTCCACTGTCGCATAGGCTGCCCTAATTCAGTGAAGCATCTCTGTTCCCATGTGGAGGCACTCTTACTCCTCCAAACTGTAATCGCATTTTTGTCCTGAATATTAGTTATGTTCTCTCTGCATAGGTTTGAGTCAGTAATAGAAAGAGAGAGGGAGAGAGAGAGCCATCTTGTGGAAGACTGCTTTAATATCTTCCAGTTTTAGATGCCAGGCACTTCAGAAGCTCTTAATTCTGTAGACCTTATTTTTGTGATGAGAGACCTCAATTACAAATGAGCATCCTGTAATATTTATATAGATGTGTCAGTTTCTGCACAAAGGCACGTTAAGTGAGCAGGGAATGATACTGCTCCAGCATTTGGCTGCTGGCACTTGAACATGCTGTTCACACATATCTTTCGCCCCATCTTGAACTACATAATCAGCAGTTTCTTCTCTTCTTTCCATATTGCTGCTGTGCACAATTTAGATATTAAATATATGTCTTGATTTGCTTTGTAACAGACTGCAAATGAAGCTTCACTGCCTCATCTTGGAAATGTGCAGTGGAAGTAGAGTTGAAAATAATATTTTTCCCTTCATCATTACTGCTTTCAGTTGAATAAATGCACAATTCTTCCAGACTACAGCAAACATTAAAAAGCTGTTCTCATCTACAGGTTCCAGCCTGAGATGTGCAAAATGCTCCTAATGAAGCTGCAAACCACGTGAAAACAGAGTGACAAGATTGTGTAGCAGACAGAGGCTCCGGCTTCAAGCAGAAGAAAAAAAGCAGAGGGCATCTTTCTGGCAAGAGCAGATATGTGGGTCTAGGAAGGTCTGAGATCTCAAAAAAGGGAAAATGAAAGTGGTGCCTAGCGTTCTAGCTTCCCCTCCCAAGTTAAGGGGATGAGCTATGCTTTTCTGCCCCTGTTTGAGGCAACAAGAGTGGTGCTGGGTCACTGAAATGCCTTGTGAAAGCAGAGGGGGCAGGTTGAACGTATGCAAGTTACCTTATTACATGTTCTTCTGGTCAGTCATCTATCTAAACAGTGATTAGCACAAGACTAGCTAGTACCTTAAATGCTGTAGTCAACCGGTGCTCTGAGTGTATTGAAATTCCTGTTAATCAAAGTTGTTGATCCCTTTTCAATGTGCTTGATTTCATTACCAATGGGAAACTTAGCTTTGATTTAGCAGAGTTCCTTAGAGATGTCAGATTTTTTTCTGCCTTATTTTGCAAAGGATTCATGAGCTGTGAAATGGGGAGGGATCAAATTTAAATTCAGTCTAATGTGATCATTAGATAGATCAATAATACACATTAAGGGATATTTTTGTTTGGCATTCAGAATCACAGCATACCTTTAATTCTGATGCAGAAATGAACATAGTGCTTGGGGTTTTGATCTTTTGGTTTTCCCCACCAGTAGTTTGTTGTATTTTAGTGTTTGCATACTCAATTCTATATGAAAGATGTGTATCTATGGTATGCTGTGTCCAAGGTTTGGGAAACTAGAATGAATTGCGTAAGTATTAGCAAGAATATATGTTTGAGAAGTATGGAATCTGAAATAATAACTGAATAATTGCTGCATAGAGATCGCAAATCTGTAACGATGTGATAATGTTGATGTAAAAATTAAATCAGCCATAACACTGGCAGACTATTACTCTTCTATCTCAAAACATAAATTAGCCACTCATTTGAAAGAAACTTTCTCTACCAAATGATAACATTTTCCTTTCTTAGAAAAGTCAAACTGAAAAAAACCCAAACAACCTATATCAAGTGGAAAGGAGGGTTATTTACCAATATATGATAATAGATAAGTCAACCCTGAGCAGACCTGCTCCATCAGTAGCATTGTTTTTGGAAACAACATTCCCTTCTACTTGATGGGCTACTGCTCTGTAAGAGTTCCTCAGCAATGCTAATAGAACCTCTGTCCTTTAGCCACAGGTCTCCTCCCAGATGATAGTTGCTGTAACTGGAAATACCCCAACTCTGCTAGCTGTTTCTCTGTGTAGAATGACTCTTCCAGATTAGTCAAAAAAAAAAAAAAAAGGAACATGCTATTTTGCACTCTGGCTTTTTCTGATCTTTCATTAGAAGCCCAAAGTGTGTGTGCTAAACTGTAAATGTTGTTACCTATTTCTCATTAATATTTCAGGTTGAGAAATTTACCCACTATTGTTCTTATAAGCAAAACTTTCTTTCTGGATACCTCAGTGATGAGTGAACAGAAAGCCTCAGTAACATGAAATAATTCTGTTCTGAATGTGACATGCTGTGTAGCCTGCTTTTGCTTTATTTTATTTTTCACTTGGATAGTCAGAGATGAAAAATGGTGTAACATTTGATTTAAGTTTGGTTATTTGCCTGTGCGACATACAGATGCCATAATATTTCCTTACTTTTTGTCATATGTCAAGGTACCTGAATTACTGGTAAATGTTAATGTCTTAAAGATAACTGCTTTACTGTGGCACATATTTTCAGTTGACACACTAGTAGTTGATCCAAGCAGAACTATAGCAATGATGGAGGCTAAGAGGGGTCTCTGCCTCACTTGCACACCCCAATGATTCAGAGCAAACAGGGTCCGTCTCCCTCCCTTTTGTCATCTTAAAAAAGGGGCTGCATGCTGTGGTGAGCCAGTGATGGTGGCTAGGAGGGCTCAGGGAGGTTGAAAGGAGTGCTCGGTGGGGTGCCTGCTGCCTGGAGGCTGAGGATGGGGGACTGGTGCTGGGTGGGCCTGGGGAAAAGAATTGGATGGATACTGCTCTGCTCTGAATATAAGTCCAGCAAATTGGCAGTAGTAAGTTTTGTCACCCAGAGAAGGCACTCAGGTACTGTTCAGTGGTATCATGCAGTTCACAAACGTAAAACCGCTTTCAGTGAATAAGGAGAAAGTAAGAATGAGTCATGATGAGCTCTCTGCATTATTCTGATGCGTACTGTGGGTTTCTTCAAACTTGTGCATTGCTGCCAGAGTGAATGCAGCTTTATGTCAAGGAAGTCTTTAAAATGCTCTTTAAAGTTAGAAGAGGGGAGAGAGAAAGTGTGGCACAGACCCTGAGAAGAATCAGGGCACCAAGACATCGCTGGCTGAGGGCTTGATGTTTTATCCCAGGCTGGACAAGCAGGAGAATATATGTACGGAACTCTGCTTTGGCTTTCTATCATGACACTGACGCTTTCCATCACTGGGTGAAAGAATAGCAAATGCTTTCTTTTGCTTGTGAATTGCTTTAAATTGTTGCTGTTGTGGTGCAGCACAGGATAAATCCTGTGTGAAGCCCGTCCTGGCTTGCTTGGCTAGAGGATAGATGATCATGGCTAGAATGCAAGGATGTGCAACCAGCGTGCTGATATGGGAGCTGGTGAGTTGTCGGCTTTCATTTGGGGAGAGGTAAAACCCCAAGGCCTTGCCAGTGCCACGTTGTAAATATCATGCTGAGAAAGGACTGTGAAGCAGAGCCATACGGTCCAGTAATGGTGACATGAGCTGCACCAAGAGAACAGGGAGGGCAAATGCTCAGTTTTCAATGATGAGGAATAGACTGTTGGAGGGAGTGCTTTTCAGTAATGCAAAATAAATTATAATCCAACATTTTGTTTTCTGTAGCATTTCAGTTGTATATTAAAAACAGTAAATTACCCTGATAGACTGAGTGTAAAATTCAAAGGTCTAAGCAGTCTTTTTGAATCTCTGTTTCTAATTAATATTTGGGAAGGATACATATTGCACAGTAGGTATTGTTATATTCTAAGATTATCTAAGTAAGAGAAGCTTATATCCCCCCAAAATACTGAAGATTCAGCTTCTTTTTGCTTCTACTCCAGTGTCTTTGTGCTTTGATTTTTATAACTGGTGTGACATTTTGTAGGTAACATTCTTCAGCTTTCTGTAACATTTGTAATAATGATAGTGCCTTCACCTACCAATGAAATTAATAAGTCAATTTAATTTTTTATGCACCTGTTATGTTGGCATTGTAACCAGAGAATTTGATAACTATTGAACAAACTGTTATTTTTATAATGCTCTTATTCGATAAAGAGTGTTGCAATTTCCCCAGGATAATTGGGAAGCAGATCACAAAAGCTCAGGGATATTTGCATCACGTTAATAAGTTTCTCATATGCCATTGGTTCACCATCACTGTCTGACATCTTGACTGTGGCAGAAGTGAATGGAAAAATCCTGTCGTCTTAAAGCCAGGATTTCCGAATGGAAGCCTAGCACAGAAATAATTGCAGACAAATCTGGGAGTCTTCCTGCATCTGTTAGTCATACAGGGTCATGTGTATAATCCAGAATGCCTTGGTCTCATTCTTTGAATTATAAACTGCTACCTCAGAGCTCCGTATGCTCACGTGTAGCTGCTCTTTCCAAGGCCACTTCTAGTTCCTCTTATGAACTTGTCCAAAAGAGATTGCTCAGCCATGGCAGAGGTGATACCACTGCTGCAGACGCATTCAGGGCTTTTCTAGCACCCTGAGGATCCTCCACCATCAAGCCGAAAAAGGTGGAAACATTTACCCCCACACCCGCCTCCAGATACTCCCAAGTCACTCCTAAAGAGCAGTTTTGTAAGAGAAGAAATTCCCCAAATGGCAGGTGTTTACCAAAGTTGGTGGGGTTTTTTGTTTGGTGGGGTTTTTGGGTTGGGGTTTTTTTGGTTTTTTGGGGGTTTTTTTTGGGAGGGGGGAGGGGCAGTTAGCTAAAGAAATGCTCCCATCCCACTGTCTCTCTTCACTCTGTGCCTGCAAAAGAGCATCTGCTGGCTGGCACATTGTCAGTGTGACAAACGGGACTGCTGGAGGCAGCTGGGGGCAAGGTAGACCTGCTCTGTATAGACATTTCAACCCAATAGTTCACCAAGCCGTTCTGCCTCTCTCTTGCATATGATTGAGGCAATTGTTTTACAATAAAGTAAAACAATTGATTTAATTCCCTTGTTTCTCACTCTGCCTCTCTGCAGAAATCCAATGATATCAACTAATGACAAGCTAAGGGGAAACAGTACATAGGAATGATCTGTGCAAATGCGGCTGTGCATTTTTGCAGGCCACTGCATCTTGTGAGTGAGGAAAAGATTGCCTAGAGTAGGCAATTATTGAATCTCAGGTGTTAAAGGATAGAGGTTTCTTTGGGCCAAAATGAGTATGCACTGCAGTTTTCTGACAGTCTTGCAACATCCTTCACCCCAGCAGTAATATCCTCTATAAAGAGCGTTGTATGCAAGCCAAGATGAGATCAGCACTATCTTGCACTAATGACGGAGATTTTACAGTTTTAGGGAAGTTCTGTCAGCATGAAAACCGCAGAAAATCCTAAAACGAGTTACCAATATTTAAGATGTATTGCAGATGTGTGGACATGCTCCTTTGTGTTTGTACACACTTATCAATTAACCATGTGATTCTCAAAGCTGGCTAGCCGGCAGCAACTGTACGTATTTGAGACTGGTGCATGTTCATTACATTTGTGATACTGGACAAGTAACTGTTATTTATGTAGTTGAATAGATAATAAATCTCTAGCTTCTTTGCTTTTTGACTTTCAGCATTTAAACTCTTGAGCCTGGACCACAAATGTTACTTCCAAAGTGCCAGTAGCTAACATGACGACTAACCTTGTTGTCACCATTGAACGTATATTGACAGGTATCTTTCTTCTGAAAGAATCATATATAATGCTGTAGCTGTTAAGTGGCTGGAGAATAGCTGCTTACCACAGGAAAAATGCAAGTTAGACCTTTGGTATACACTAATTACGATATGAATTGTGTGAATTTCATTTGTACTCGCGTATTTATATATATCTCATTAATTTCTTACAAAGAGGGAAAAAATCATTACTGTAGAGTCAAATTGCCTGTAAATGACTTAAGGAATATGTTAATGATCCTGCTCCAAATGAATAATTATAAAGCAGGTGCACTTGAGATGTGATCATTTAACTGACAGCAAGCAGCTTCTAATGTCTTGAATATCCATGATAATGGTGATGTCAGCAGCCAGTTAAAATCATCGCTCACATTTTCTATTTAATACACAGGAGAACTGTGGGTATAATTCCCATACAGAGCTATTGCCCTGCTTATTTAAGGAGTGGTTAATTTATAAACAGATCGAGAAGTCACTCTGCATTGATTTTAATGCAATATGTTTCCGGTAAAATGTCATGCTATTGTCTCAACTAGAAAATAAACGATGGCAGAAGGCATTACAGCATCAAATTGACATTATAGTTTAAATGAACTTGGCTCAAAATGTCCCAGTTTAATAGAAACGCGAATTGTGTTTCACTTGCTTTGCTACCAACGTTCAGCCAAACTTTTCATGTTTTTCATTTTAAAGGCACCTGTAGTTTAGTTCCCTCTGAAGTTAATGCCTGTGAGAGTCAGGGATGTATGCTCTGCAGTGCACAAAATAGCCCTTGCCTACAGATGAGTTGTCTCATTAAGAAAAGATTTGAACTCTTTAAAGGCCAGTTTTCTTTTGGGTTTATGTCACACTTCATTTTCCAGAGCTATGCAGCATGTTAAACTTTTCAGTTTTCTTTTTGGTCAAGATCACATTTTAAGTGTCTAACATTCCAAAATTTAAATACTCTGTCTTGAATGTGCATGAGTTCACAGAAGGCAGCAGTCTGCTGCCTAGGGGTTATCTCCATGATAATAGCAATGAAACTAGAGCAGCAGCTAAATATAGAACAGTTTTTCTGCATCTATTTCATGTGTTGTCATGTAATTACAAATAGATGAAGAATTAAATCTCTAAGCTGCAATGAGGTTTATGAGGAAAACCAACAGAATTCCTAATGTGAAAGGGGTTGCTTCCAGTTAAGGTTAGCACTGTATGCCTTGAGAAGAACACAGTCATCTTATTTAGAATAATAGTACTTTATTGATGCAGGGTTTTTTAGCAGCAAGTCTCTACTAGGAAGGGGGAACTCTTTTGAAGATACCAGTTCCAAAGCATAATAAAACAGGTGCATCTTAATAGCTCTACCAGGAATGTTTTAGCTGTTAGCATCTTTTAAATGCTTCTGCTGAGAAACCCTGTTTTCATAACAAGGTTGGTGAGTATTAAACCTGTGATAGTTCTTTCTGGGATTACTATAATTTACAAAAACAATAAAAACCTGCTAAAAAACATTTATGTATTTATAAATGTTGTAATCCAGGGGTCCCACTGATATTTGTGGTGAAAGATATGCCTAAGGGCACATAACCCTGCTTGTACATTGCCAGGACTGCAATCTGGTTTATGACAAAACAGATTCATTTATCTCCAAATAAATAAATTACTTTTGTGAACATTTAGAAACATTTGCATAATTAGGCTGTAAGATCTTAGCAGTCTTTTTCATAATAATTAAACTAATCTAATCTTGGACAGGGTAAACAGACTTACTAGGCTGAGAGCAGCCTTCAGGCAAGGAACTTACTACATTCTACAGGAACTGTAAGGCTGATGATGTTTGTTAATTATGCAGAGCTTTTACTCCCCAGTAATAGCAGCGTTTGTATTGCCTGAAGCTTAGATAGCTACTCCCAGGCACATAAAATTAGGCTCTGGGTTTTTTGTTTTGTTTTGTTTTGGGTTTTTTCTTTTTCTTTTTTTTTGTCATTCTTCGAAAAAACCAAACCAAAAAAACAACCAACCAACAAAACCACAAAACAAAACAAAGAAGGTACTTCAAAATGATTATACGCTTTCAACAAGGAGGCATTAACCTTACAGTGTTGGATTCTAGATCCGCATACAATTGGCTCGCTCTTCAGTCATGTGGTCTTGAGTATCTTTAGATCTGGAGTCTTTCATGCCGTATAGAGATACAGAGTTGTAAGGCTTGGCAAAGGGACAGCAAAAGACGCTGCCTCGTTTTCTGGGGACTTCAGGAAGAAAAGATTAAGAATGTCAAGTAGGTCTTATCCAGGACAGTTCTCAATTAAGCAGACAACCAACATTTATTATCATAAATCAAAAAATGAAGAATAGAAACAGTGCCTGGCAAATTCTGAAAAGATTTGCTTTTTTGAAAGAGTATGTCATCTTTATCTAGTTCTATACGAGTCATCTATCCACGAAGACTTCATCTGACAAGTAAACTCAAGAAGAAGGATTTTTTTGCTTACAAACAGGGTATGGCATTAACAAGGATGATATTCAAACTCTCATATTTTTTTTTTAAATCATCTCTCAATAAAACTGGTTTATAGACAAGTATTTAATTTCTGAATGTTATTTTCCTGAAAATAGGGTATGAAAGGAAATCCTCCTGATGTTCTCTTGTGTTTTGTTTCATTTGGATGATTTTTATAAAAGCAAATTCATGTGGTTAGCCCTTAAAAATGTGGTTTATAGTTTATAATTTTTTTCCCTCAGAATTTGCATACAAAGTCACAATGCATTTCCTTTTTTCAGTAAAGACTGAATTACATCTGGAAGGGAATAGTGATGCCTGACTCCTGCAAAATTGATTGTTAAACTGTATGAAAGTGGTGTAGCATGCAGGATTACCACTAATAATCAAGAGCTCGATTTTATTCACACCAAGAAATAGATTATTTAAGAATTTCTTCTGTTAATGTCAAGGAGATTGTTCTCTGAGTAACTGCTGCTAGAGAAAGTTCTCAGAATCTAGCTCTTAAAACAAGTTACATCAGGATTTGCTGATGAAGAGGTGACTCATGGATCTGAATAACCAACAGTCTTTTAAAGCTTTGAGGGCCAGAAGATCTGGAACAGGTGATTTATCTATGGATGTTTTTTGCAGAATAAATGAGTGGGTAGAGGCAAGAAATTGGCAGGAATTCATTTTCAGCTTTTGCCTCTTCTGGTATGTACAGCTAAACCACCTAAGTGTGGCATAATCTGTGTCTAATAAGCAAGTATCCCAATACTTTCTGCACAAGAAAGAAGAAAAATATCAACTCTCCCACTGCACTCTGAACTATCCTGCTTCAGGCCTTATTTTTTCTTACTGTACTGTTCGTTCCTGGGCACATTAATTCACCAAATTTAGTAAGTCCAGTGTGTCTGCCAGTCATTGCTATAAGCTAGTGGCTTGTTGCTGTTTCAATTAACATTTTGTAGTATTGCCAGTGGCATGAATTCAAGTACCATGTGTTGCTCTTTATTAACTTTTATGGGGGAATAATACAAGTTACTTCTATCGATAAAATTAATCAGAAAGAAAAATCCAGTTTTAAAGTGATGAATTGTGTAAATAAATAATGGATTTCTCTAGTCTTTAGACAGCCTTCCAAAAAGTTTCCATTGCCAGCCCAGGCTCTAAAATTGAGCTGCAGTAGTTTATCCCAGTGCTGCACATAGCATGGGAATAGGGCTAGAAGGGACTGGTCTGGGTTCCCTGATCACCAAAGAAGCCACTGGTTTCTGTGTGGAGCACATCCCTGCCTAAAGCCCTCTTCCTCCTCTCTTTGCAGTGCAGTGTATAGCTATATACTAGTAACAGAAGAACACATTTAGGATAGAGTAGTTGCCAAGACAAATTCAACATCTGTAGGCTGGACTACCAGATTTACATTGTGAAAATGTTGCAGCATTGCTATTGTAACTCCTGCCCTTAACGCCATTTCTCACACTGTCGTTGCTGAGCCCTCGGACCAGTGGTGGCCAGAAGAGGCCAGAGGAATAAGTAGAGAGTAACTCCAAGCCTCTTGTCCTGGTGATGGCAGGAAGTCTAGGAAAAGTCACATTGCCTATGTTCTTAGTAAAGAACACAGATTTTTAGATTTAATATGTAAAAGCTGCATTATGTATAGTGTCTGGTGTCTCTGGTTATTAATCACCTTCGATAATTTACAATGAACATGATGCAAATGTTCATCAGATTAGTTTTACTAGACACATCACTGTTAAAATGTTATCACTGCTTTACACAGTATTGTGCAGTGTATGTATGCATTGTGCAAGGTAATATGCACCTTTATCTGTATCACTTAGCAATGGGGGTAAATGAGTACCCTCTTTTTTTTTTTTTTTTTTTTTTTTCTCCCCTTGCCCATATCAAATTATCAGTCAAATTATAGGGAGAATATATATGGGATTGGCTTCTTTTTTTCTCTGTGGGGATGAAATAAGACCAAGTAAAAGTAAAGCAGGTGCTATTCCCTCTGCTCACCAGGACTTTTTTGTGTTAAAGTCAAATTTTCCCTCCCCTTCCCCCTTGTCTCCACAGAAGAATGAGAAAATGGTACATAAGCTGTTGCTTTGAGTCACAGTTGATTCTTGGGTGTTGAGTAGGTGTGGTTATGAGTTGCTGCTCTTTCAGGACAGAATATAAGATTTGGGACAAATTGGTCCATCAAACATATGTACCACCGTCTATTTGCAGAATGGCACAGCATATTGAGGATATCTGCTGCATCTCAAGATAAGTTGAATACACGCATATGATTGTAAATAATTAAAAGAAAAGTTTTTCATAACTATAGGTTTGTGAGAAATACAGATATTTGCATCGTTATTAGGTCATCTGCAAATTATGAACCAGATGGTAGCTTGTCTTATGAAGGTAATCCATATTTTTCAATCCCTATGCAGTGGTTTAAAGTAATTGCATTCCTATCTGTAGCTTTTTCTCTTTTCTAGCTCTGCCTTGATGTTAGAATGTCAATTGGGTGAAATAATTTCAGGTCTTGAACTCTGAATAGTTGAAGTACTGAATATTTTTGTTAGTATAAAGCTCATTTTCAACTATCGCTTGTGTCACTTGTGATCAAGGTGTTCTAAAATATGTTTACCCTGTGACCTCTTTGAAAACGGTATTTTTGGAAGAGTTGGTATATACAGGTATTGTTCTTTTAAGAGTTTGGGGGGAGGAATTAAAAATTGCCAGCTTTCTCATTTCTGACTTCAAAGCATATTTACCAAAGATATGTTGACTGGGTTTCAGTATAATTTTGTGTGAACGATTTATCTTGTCTGGTCCAGAATGTAAACTTGCTAAACATTGTAAATTAATCATTTTTTATGGGGCGAAAAAATGCTTACTAATTTGCATTATAAATAGCAGCTCAATTCCAGGCAAGCTATGCTTTTATTTCAGTAATGTTAGAGACAGAGAGCACTAATAATTTGGTAGTACAGAACAGGGATTTTAAAAGGTGGCTAAATAACAAGAGCATAAATCAATGGCATAGACGCTCTTAAATTACTTAGGTTATCCTGAAAAGTTGAGATGGTTTAATTCTCTTCTTATTCTTTCATTATAACCTTTATAGATCATAAGGATCAATCCTTGGTCCCTCCTGCTCTTAAAATCACTATTATTGGATAGTTTGGGAATTTTTTTTCTCAGCTTGTATTATGCACTGAAAATTCTCACACTTTCATGTTTGGTCTAAAAGAAATTGCACTCACTTCAAGTGAAGAGCTTGGGATCACATCAAAGTGAAGGGAGTCCAAACCTTGGTAACTCCATCAAAAGCAGTTGAATGAAAATGTCAAAAGCAGTAACAAGCCCCTAAAACCCAGAACTCAATGGATGCAGATCTAAGAGATTGACTTATGCTCCAGTTTTGTAGTACACCATGTTTCTTGCTCTTTGTGCTGTTATTTGTGTAGCAATGCTAAAAGATGCTACAGATGCTTAGAAATCTTGGGAACAGTGTATTACCGAAGCTTACAATATTGACCACAATGACTTCAAGGAAACAGATTGAATTGGGTTGGAGGCAAAGATACCCAAGAAAAGTGAGACTGGAATCATTAGACTAGCATCTGAAGAAAAATAAGTTGCATAGCTTTCACCTGTAAGTATCTGCACATTATTTTTACTGGAGGTCATGACTAGTGACTATTTGAATCTTTCATTTGTAAATCAATTCCATATCAATCAGTTTAAAATTGCTGAAAGAAAATCTGCTGTTTAGATGTGGAAGAGTGTAGATGAATTTGCCGCTGCTGGGTGAAGTGAAAAATCTGTTTATCCAACAGTTCAGTAACCATCTGAAATAAGAAATCATAGCAGCACAAACCTGATTTTTTGTGATCCTTGATGTCCTTATTGATAATAATATTAATCTAAATATGTCTACTGTATGCACAGTAGAGACAGGGGTGCTAGGAGGCTGGTCTATGTGAGAAAGTAAGAAGGGACCTAGCAGTTCCTTAAGGTGTGCACCCTACTAAGGGTGCAGTGCAAATGATGCATTGAGGAAGAAAGACAGGAAACACAGTAAGAGCCCGAGTTGGCTAAATCAAGAGCTCTTCACATACTTCAAACGTAAAAAGGAAGATTGCACAAAGTAGAAACTAGGTCAGCTCACTAAGGCCAACTGCAAGCATATAAATCGTATAAGCTATTCAAGAGAGAGGGAAGGCCAGTGGAAGGGCTGAAGCGTCATGCCTTTTGTGTCAGCTTTCAATATAAAGGTCAGCTGCAATAAGGGCACCTAATATCAGCACCAACAGGTATGAATAAAGAAGAAACAGGTTACATAGTATGTAATGTTTTCATGCTAGCTGAGCAGGTGAACTTTGTCCTTGGTATTTAATGGGCTCGTTGATGAACTCTGAGCCTTTAAGAGTTATCTGGAGGAACTTCCAAAGAACAGACAAGTTACCTAGATGCTAGAAAATGCAAATGTAGTAATTATGTATAAAGATTGGGAAAAGTGAGGAATTTCTAGAACACCCAGCTTTATTCCAATTGCTGGAAAGACAGTAAAATATATAGATATGTACAGAACAAGTAGGTAACAATGTTTCGCTACCAAAATATATGTTGGGTGAGCATCCAAAGGTTTCTGTTCTGGATCTGATATTATTTTTGCTTTCGTTAATGGCCTTAACTGATGGACTAGAGAGTAGGTTATTAAATTGCAGATGCCACCAAACTAAGAAGACTTCCCAATGGGGAGTGAGACATTGGGTTTACAAATACATGTAAACTACCTGGAGAGTACTGGCAAAATAAGAGTTTTGGAGAAAATGGTGTTGGTGGTCACAGTGGGCCACAGGTCAGAAACAAGTAAAAACTGGTGAGCTCTTGCAAAAATTTCAAACGATGCACTAGGGTATAAACATGAGGAAAAATGCTATATTAAGCAGCAGCAAGGTCTAAGCAGGACTATTGTTTCCAGTTTTGGACAATCTACTTCAAATAAATTGTGGACCAAACAGAGGTGGTCCAGAGCAGAGTAGTGAGAGTTTTTAGAAGTTGTGACCTGTAAGGATTGGTTGGAATAGGAGTGATTTAGCCGAAATAAAATGCTACTGAAGTCTGTGTGTGTGTGTTCGTGTAAGCATACTAAGGCACCTGTAAAGAAATAGCTGCTATAAAAAGAAAAGAAATTAGTTGCTCTCCATATCTGTGAAGAATAGGGCAGACTAGGTTTAAAGATGATGCGGGTTAGATATTTTAAAAACTTCCTAATAATGAGGGATGTTGATGTTGTAGTGTGAAAATCACTAGAATAAGCTATCAGGAGGCTATGGAATACCCACCGTTAAAGCTCTTTAGGAACAAAGAAGTATCTAATACAGATGTTTTAAGGACAATTGTTCCCTTGCTAGGACACAGGGTAGATGACATTTTGTATCTTTTCTAGCTGTTTGTTCTGCTTTAGCTCCTACATGAGAGTAAAATGCGTGACAAATTCTAATCTGAACAATCACATGCAAACCCAGGCATGAGGGAGCTGCTCTAGCTCCCTTTTTTCCCTGTCAAGCTCTTAACTCCAAGCACTACTTCATGAAAAGTATGAATGATGGAAGTGTTTTCTGGTGCACTGTGCTGATAAATAAATGTCTCTTTCCTTACTCTTCAGATATAGGGTTCCCACTCCTGTTGTGCATATGTTTCCCATGTATGAGATCTGAATAATTTGGCTATACATATGTTCTGTAGGCCATACCCTACTACGCTGGGAGGGTGTAGAGTAGGGCAAGACACTGTGCAGTCCTACTTGCCACCCACGCTGAACACCCAAAACTCTTTGTTTTCCTTTTAGCTCTTTAGGGGCTCTTGTGAGTTGCTGTCAGAATAATCCACGCAAAAGGGGTTTTCTTGCTTATACAATCCAGTGGCCAAGAGAAGCAAATAGAAAACGAATGATGACTTTACTGCTCCACGCCAAAATCAAGGCAGAAATCTATTCTCCAGTAGGGTGTACCTTTGACAGATGTATGACATTTGTGTCTGTATGTGAAACTTGTAGCCTGTGAAGCATTCAGTTTATAAGTTATTAATGAAATACACCCTAAACTCTAATATGGCTCTAAGGAGTGTAAGAGAGCCATAAGCTTTACTTTTGACTAATAAAAGACCTTCTTGATTATCTATTAGCCAGCATAGCTAATTAAAGAGATTCTGAAAGAAACAAAGGGGCCAAGAAAAAGTCACAGATAAGAATCCATCCTAGATAATACTAATGCTCCTTGAGTACACAATGGGGAAGATATTAATTCGTGAATACCTATGGCATATATCGACCTGACCTAAGAAAAATCTTTTAACTGGACTAGATTTATTTTGCCTCAATCCTAATCTTTACATTAAAGAGAATAAGGCTTTGTCAGCAGGTTGAACAGGCAGACACGTGCAGAGAGGGAGAACACTGTAAGGAAGACAGCTGTGTCTTCCAGGAGAGGCAGGAATGAGCTGGATCCGTCTCCATTTGGAATAAAGTGGTTACGCTGAGGTAATGAAATATTTAGATAATGCTGTTCTGTGCTTTGGACCTATTTTCCTAAATCGTGTATTCTTTGGCAAAGGGCTAAAACTTGTCTTTTGAAAGTGCTGTTTCTTGTCTCCACAGTTTTACTGACAGGCTCTGAGGGGGTCGAACCATTTGGAGTGCTGAGACCCCTTTGGTATCCTGATCAGAACCAGGATTGTTCCAGAGAGGAGCTCTGGGAAGGGGTCATAAGAGGATAATCCATTTGATCCCACTCAAGGGATGGAGACAAACAGGGCTGCCACTTGAAAGTCCTATGTTTAGGGAAACGGGAAGGCTTCTGAGAAGGATGGCTGACCAAAAACTGACAAGTACATTTAAAATGGCTCGGATAGTGGAGTCAGTGAAAGGGACATTTGATTCTGAACTACTTCTGGGGAAGAAATCTGCCATTTTTTTCACATGACCATAGTCTACTATGAGCGTGTCATCTGTTAAAATGGTTATCCCAGGCTCTCTGGGAATAAAGAGGACTCTTACAGCTTCTAAAGTTTCCAAGAGTGAACTGTAGGCAATCTTGTTTTAGTCAGATGCCCCTGCTGTCCACAGAAGAAAGAAGTGCTGCTCAAAGTCTAACACTCCGCACTGATCTATGCCTTTGGAGCAGTCTAAAACTCTGTGAGTTGTCCTTGTCTGTACTTGGCTAAAGCAGTTGTGTAGGTTTTTTTGTTGTTTTTTTTTTTACTGATACCACATGCGGTTTCTGCCTCAGCACCTCTTTACATCCAGCAAAGTGATCTTGAGTTCTACTTCCTTCTGCAGTATCTGCATCTTCTCCTTCTGTGCTAAGCAGACAGAAGAATCCTTTGTGGCCTCTGCTCTTGTTTCACTGGGACAAAATTTTGGCTGCCTTTTGCAGTGGTCTAGTTTGTCACTATAACCACTGGGTAGCAGGGAGCTTCAGGCCAAGTGGTGGCATTGCACCAGTCCTATCCCAGGGTTGATATTATTGGTGAGCAGGTGTGGACAGCCCTCTTTTTGGTTAAGGCTGGAGTTCATATGCAATAACAACTGTTTAATTTGGAGTTTAACAGGTGGAATGCCAATTTTAGGAGATAAAACTCCACTGTGCACAATGGAAAAGAAGTAGTAGGATAGGACAACTGTCTTCTGGATGTTAGGAGGTGTTTAAGATTTTGTATATCCACTCATCATTTGCCACTGGCTACAAAGAAAGACAGTTTACACTAGATGCCTAAGTTTTAGATAGCTAAAGTTAGGAGACATGAATCCCATCATTATTAGAGAATAGTTTAATTCAGTAACCACTAGGTGAAGGTTAGACCTTTAGAAATCCACTATGCACTCCGTAGATCACTTGTTAGTTCAAGGGAAATGAGAATCTTTTCAGAGCCAGTAATAAGTTGCCTTTATTAAAGTTCTCACCTCACCTGTTGCTTGCTATTTTATTGCAGCATCCTGGCAGGAAGCTTTCCTTACACTGCCTGAAGAACAAATGTGAATGTTCCTCAAGTATATTAATTCTTCAGTAGAAAGAATGCCCTCCACAGGAGAATGTAATCCTCCGCCTTCCTGGAAACTTTCTAGAAGTATGCATCCTTTCTGAAAATCTTCTATGTTATGATCTGTATCTTTAATGAACTGTACATTTCGGGGGAAAAACTCACCATCCTTATCTCAGCTGTAAATGGTGGATGCAGTTTGGGCATCTTGTCTACCACCTCCACAGCATTGCATGCTGTAACATCATTGACAGTTCAGTGTCTCTATCCTGCTTAATGTAAAATTAGTATCCCAGATACTTAATCTCCCCTTTGAAAGGTTATGTTTTCATACCACATGGCATTTAGGCATATAAGCAACTGTCAAAGTGAAAATGATGGCATCTTTGATCTGGGAGAAGTTTAGCTCCTTTGGCCTTGATACAGAGCCTCCAGTCACACTTTTTTGGTGAACATTAGTTCATCCCCTGGCTTCTGCAAAAAAGTAGCAAAAATTGCACAACTCTTCTGTCCTGTCCTGTATGTTTTACATAATGTGAGAACTTTGAATCTCAGACCAGTTCTGTAAAGGGTGAGTATTCAAAGCATGGTCTTTCATTTTATCTCAGGACACTGTTGATGAAAACAGTGTTCTTAGTATTGCTCATTCCTTGATCTGTCCCTGGAACAGTGAGCAAGATCTATGCTCGGGGCACTTGGAAGTCTGAAGTGAACAGGGCTCAGATGCAGTGACCACTGCTAGTTTAGAAAACCATATTGCATAAAACATCAAAGAATCAAGCAGAAGAGGAGGACTCATTCGTAAAAGAGCCACAGTTTAAAAGGTAACTGCTCTAATAGTTTGCAGGATGTCTAATTATCTAAGTTATGCAAATAAAATCTTTTGATTTCTCCTTGTAGTCCTACCACGTTGTTCCTTTGGGATCAGCCTTGAGTTAATGTACAGAGAGTAAACAAAACAAAACTAACGAGCAGTAATATCACATTACAAAGTAATTCAGTTTATGGACGTTGTGCTGGTGGTTGGGTTGTGAGTTTTTAAGATATTTTTTTTTGCTGGTTTTTGTTTTGGTTTGGGTTTTTAAAGCCTTTGTCCCAGTGGGCAAGACAGATAAACGTTCGTTTTCACTTATCATTATGGGATCTTGGAAGAGTTCAGTCCCAGTCTCTTATACTGTTCTTATGGGAAAAGCAAAACTATATTCTTGGCTTGACGACAGTGCAGTTTCCAAACGTTGCCATGGTGATCACCTATGTAACATCACTACCACTTTTGACAACAGCTCAATTTAAGATTCAAGTTGAATATTTCCATGATTATGGGAGGGTAATTATTTCATTACTCAAGGGAAGAAGATTTAGGAGGTAAATAGCTCCTTCATTAGTTCTTAAATGATTTCCCTAGTCTTTTTAGGCCACAGAAATGCCAAATATTAAAGTGACAAAAACAGGGGTCAAATTCTGATCCCCTTATTCATCTTGTCTACCTCTAAGCCCTTTCTGAGCAGCCAAGAAAGTCAAAATATCTCTAGCCATTAAAAGGTGTTGAAACTTGGAGATGTATGGTGAAGGGCTTAGTCTTCAAAGGTGCCCTGTTTTCAAAGGTGCTCAGCTTGTCAAAGGTGCAATCAAGTTGAAATCAGGAAAAGTTGCAGGCTGGATCGTTGAGAACTTGATGGAACTGAAAAACCACACAAACAAGGGCAGGGGAAGTGAAGCACCCAAAGTTCTGGCTCGTGACTCTAGAACTTCTTCCTTGTTTTGACTACAGATGTCAACATCTTTTATGGCTAAGGCAAGTTAGAGCCGATTATCTGCTGTCCTTTGTAAAACATATTTATTTTTCTTCAGAATTTGAGGAACCAGAAACTTTGAGTACAGAATGATTGTGTTGGGGCTATTGATATCTTGTGTCATTAGCAGTGACTTGTTACATATTTTGTGGAGTTTATGTACGCATTTTAATTGAATGAAGCCATATATTTATAATTAAAGTAGATGTAAAAAAACAAAGAAATGAAATTATAAATTCAACAGGGAATTTAAAAAAAAAAGTTAAACTTATTTGTTTACTGCAAAGAGACTGTCTTCTACTAATTAAATCTGAGGTGGAACATCAAATTGGCTTTGCAAATAACTTAATGGCTTATAAACAAATAATTGCCACAGCAAAATAAGCACACATAACAGAAAGAAAATAATTATATTGTAACACTGTTATTAATTTGTCCCTTCATGTTATAGAATATGCTATTCTTAGGAGTCTTTCATTAGAAAAAAGCTTGCAGATACCTCCCTTTGAATCATACTGTTAGTTCGAAACCAAAGGGAAAATGATTCATTATTCCTTTTGCCTGCATTTTTATGTTTTCCAGTGAAAATAAATGAGTAGATTTACATAATCACAATAAAACATTTCAAGAATAGTGGTGCAAATTTTTTTAGATTATGTCACCAGGCTGCCAGGGTTTCAGGACACTACTAATACGTCTAGACAAACAGCTGTTTGTGTTGTCTTAGCTGACTGTCATTGTGTTTCCTTGTTTTTTATGGGCCAGGTTTCAGCAATGATGCAACTCCATAATCAAGTGATTTGGGATGTAAAAGACACAGAGAAATAGTGCAGTGTTATGCTAAATCAGACTGAGATAGAGCATGGCAAATCAAAATTTTTGTTTCATATGCCATTTCTCAGAGATATCTGCCAGACAGAAAGTAAGACTAGGTCATAGTGGAAAGAACTAGAAAATGCTTAATTTGTTTTTCCAGAAAAATCTGATTAACAGAAAGACTTTTTTTCAAGAATGTACCAGTTTTGTTGATACTTCCTCAGATGAAGGGTAAAAACAGCACATCAGGAAACACCTACTCTGAGATGCTTACCTGGAAACCTCAAATCCCTGCCCTACCTTGGTCAAAGTAGGAACCTTCAGGTGAGTGGCTTGGAAGTTGCACAGAGATTTCTCAATACAAAATTCCATTCTCTATGACTTATCTGTTGGCTCAGAGAGACAGGCACACGGCCAGCGTCTGCCTCTTGGACAGTGTAATCATGATTCCTGGGCTACAGCTATATCGTATGCTCTCTTGAGTTGTGCTGCCCTCAGGGATTTGCAAGAGGACTGAGCTTGAAGGGTCCCTAAAGGCCGACAGTCAACACGGTGAGCCCTGGCCAATTCTATAGAAAGCAATGGTTTGCCTTAGGGTGCTGTTGTCCCAGCCCGTTGAGAACCACCTATGAAGTTCCCAATCCCTTCAGCTTTCGGTAGTGTCAGGGATTATTTCGGGCTCTTGACCACTTGATGTGTGTTCCAACGGAAGAAGAGTAGCTCTAATTGAAACTTTTATAGGCAAGCGTTAGCACAGAAGAGTGTTCTATTAGTGTAATCAGATACTGATACCTTTTAGTCTTGTTTTCCAAGAAAAAATCTCTCTCATATTCTGTGAGAACAGAAAAAATGTTCACATTTTATGAACTTATTTTGGCGTAGCTACATCGCAACACAGGAGCAGGTATCTTCTTGAACAGCAACATCTTATGATCCATCATAAATGCAATACACATTTATTGATTAACATTCACTTTAAGATGACAATGCAAAGTAAATACAGCAGCAAGACACAACATATGTTATTGTGCAAAAATTCTACTTGAGATCAGTGCTAAATTAGGAAAGCTTATTAAAGATAACATGCTTATTTAGATGCGCACACATTAGTGAAATGTTACAACAATATACCTATGTGTATAAAATAGCATAAAACAATGACTTTTCATAGAATCATAGAATCCTTTAGATTGGAAAAGACATTTAACATCGTTGAGTCCAACCATTAACCTAACACTAACAAGTCTACCACTCAAACCACGTCCCTAAGCACCACATCTACATGTCTTAAATATCTCTAGGGATGGTGACTTAACTGCTGCCCTGGGCTTACAGTGCTTGATAACTCTTTCAGTGAAGAAGTTTTTCCTGATATCCAGTCTAAACCTCCCCTGGTGCAGCTTGAGGCCATTTCCTCACGTCCTATCTCTTGTATGGACAAGCAGTGGAGACACCTTTATTGCTGCCTACCATCGCTACCAGCTGTGATTCATTGTTTGCCAGTGTGCTAATTTCATTGTACGTTGTCTTAGCAAAGCAACAAGGTTCTAGCAGAGGACTATACAATAAGATAGAAAAATATAGCTTGAACAGATAGGTAATGCCTGGTAGGAGGGGAAATACTTCATTTGGAGTGCCTGCTAAACTGCATACTTTCTGTTCTCACTTCTGTGTAAAGTGGAATTTAGGCTGTTTATGCTATTTTTGTTCTGAAGAAGAATGATTTAGTAGACTGCCAGAGGTGTAAACTGAACAAGGTGTGATGTCTGAAATAAAGGAAAGAAAATGGGAAAATAGCTGTTCCTGAGTTTGAGCTGCCCACATCTACTTCATCTGGCTTGGTTCAGGCAAGCAACCAATTTGAACATAGTTCAACAAATGATTATTCATATGCTTAGTACTCAGTATTTTAATACTCCCACTGAAGTAAAGCATGTAGGAGAGAAATTAGACTTCATTTAGCACAGCATTTCTTTTTCAAATTATTCTTTATTTGATTTCTTATGTTCAAAAATCCAGTTTTGAGCTAGCAGTGAAATCCTGCCTTGTCTCCTTGTAAAAAGGAAACTGGCATTACTTTCCTAGGGCATGAAATCCTATAAAGAGTCTTCCTACTTCTTCTCTGCAGTTTGAAGTTTCTTCATGTATGATCATACAAACTGGCTGGTACCTCCACCACATTTTATAATGTATTTTTCTTTAATATCATATTTTATAACGTTTTGTTCTTTTCAAGATACTGTAAGCCTACTTTATACAGAAAAGAAATCATGACATCCACTCAGCCTGGTTTTATCATCCATAAGAATTTACAATATTTAATTATCTAGCAATTTCATCCATTATTTGCAATAGCATTTTGCTTTCTTTATTAAATATAAAATATGTAGTGTTCATTTTCAAACACATTGAGATATTCTGTTCCTTTCAGAAAGTTTCCTGACTTTTGTAAGATTCATTCACTTAATTCTAGGTTAAATGTTCTTTCTATGCCCTTAATATCATTGCAAAATCATTGAAATTGTATCATCTTAATAGAAAATTTTCTGACTTTGCTTCCACTGCACTTTGTTTAATCTGAGTCTACATGTAGTAATTCTACACAATTTCAAGATTTGAAAAGCCACACATTATTGATTTTTTTTGCTAGCTGATGCCAAAATAAGTTTTTTTCTGTCTCCTCACAAAAATTCTTACAGATTTTGCAGGCCATATTTTGCTTCTTTCTATTTCATTAGCCTTCTTCATATATATGAGTGATATTTAACAGATCAGCATGGTGCAGTAGACACAATGGGGTAGAAGAATCTCTTCCTTATTATTAGTCTGTGGCAAGTTTTATTTTATTCCATCCAAATTTCAATGAGTTAGTAGAAAGTGTTCAATATAGTTGAAAAAGCTGTTATGAAGAAGGTGAGGGAGACTTGAGCAATTGCTCTTCATGTTTTTTTGAGTAGAAAAAGCTCACCAAAAGCTGGTGAGTGTGAAGACACAAACGCATACTCTCAGTTCTGCCTCCAGGATGAGGGTAGCTTTGGGAGTATTTTGATACCTTCTGTATGGTGAAAAGAAGACAATGTGTGCTGCCTGAGAACTGCTGCTGAAGTGCCACTTTGTTGCCAGTTTACTTTTTGGGTTGACCTTTATAATTTTCAAAACTAATAGGATAAAAGCACTATTTAAAATATTTAAACGTTCTTAAATTTTAAAGCACATGCTGGTATCCTAGCAATTAGATGCAAATTTTCTTCTGTGTTACAACAGAAGGAAACTCACTCAGAACTACAGTTTTAATAATTAAAAAACTATAAAAGCCCTTAAGTAGTGTAATGAAATGGTTTTAAATCATATTAGTAAGATCCATGGTAAAAACTTTAGGAGAGAGATGGTGATTTTTATCTTTTGTTACTTTAGTATTTTTTAAAAGTTTTCATATAATTTTCCAATCTCATGAAAAATGTATGATTTAATTGTTCACACAATATAACTAGAAAAGATTTCTGCTGACTCAAGGAGTTGTTTAGAATATAATATTTTGATAGAATAGAAGGGAAAATAATAGAAAGTTTACAGATTTCCATGTACTCTGAATTTAGCAGAAGGGTAAGTGAGCCTTAAAACAGCCTCCTCAGGCACCACAAGGCTACACTGACTTGTTTGTTGAAAAGGAGCACAGAACCCACAGGTAGAACCTGAAAATCATCTTTTGTCTTTCCTCATGCCGTTTTGTCTGTACTTTAATGTTTATTACATCTGGAGTGATAGATTTGTCCCTTTTTTAGGAAGATATTCATCAGACTTGGTTTCTGTTTGTTCAGGCAACCCATGTTTACTCTCAATTATGCTACTGCTGCTGCACAGTCTGCTCTGAGACGGAAGGTACACCTCGGGAGTTCTGGTCAGCTAGTGGGAAATGTGAGCAGGTCATCAAGAAAACAAATCCCTCTTTCTTCAGCAACACATAGTGTCTTGTTGCCCATGACCAGTTTGCCTATAGGAAACTCACCTTTGTGAATATAAAAGGCCAGACAAAACTCCACCATTTTTCAGAAAAAAATATTCTAGGGTTATTTCAATTAAATTTCTATTTTTTCCTGTTAAATAAATACTTAACGCAAGACCATTTGTTTTAGTTGGAAGCCCTATTTCCCGTTAAAACAGTGTTAAGATAAATTTGTGATGAGCCCTCATATTGCCACCATGTTAAAACCTGTGTATTTTTCTCTAACAAGACTCTTGAGTAATTGTAGTTACTAAAACAACAGGGATCCTTTTTTTCTCTTCAAGAAGGAACACTCTAATGCAGGTGGAAGAGCCTTTACAGGGTTATCCTCTTCTCAGCTGATGGTCAAACAGGTCAGAACTTTCACTGGTTGCTTAACTGATGCTCCCATGTTCTTGACTGCTGTATTTTGTAGAAAAATGTATGCCCGTGTGCCTTGCAACTACCCATAGCGTTGAATTTATTGCATGGTACAGTGCTCAAAACTGTATTCATTTGCAGAGTGGCGTGCCCTGTGTAAGTCTTAGAGTTCATACTTTACTTTTAGCATATTTTTGACATAGTTTTGAAGAGAGATTCTTAAACTCAAAACTGTATCCCAAACATTTGTGAGTAGGACTGAATAATATTTTTTCTATTGAAGTAAGCTCCCCGCAAGAAGCATATTTTAAGAGATTAGATTTGAATAGTTAGATTAACTGCACTGGGCAATTTTTGTAGCAAAAAATGAAAGAAAAAGATGACAACACTGATTTTTATTTTTTTTTTTTACATTTTTTAATGAAACTAACTTTTCAGAGACTCATTTCCTGTTTAAAAATCAACCTCCGTTTGGGGAAAAAGGTTTTAAAATAAGTTATTTGAAAATGAAATTAAGTAATTCACTCTAGGTTGGTGCAGAGTAATTGCTATTTTGATTTCTGTAATGTTTGTTTCTTGAAATATTTCTATAGCTCTATTTGGCCCAAGTTACCCATCAAAACAAAAAGAACTATTATTTGTCCAATCCGGTTGGCAAATTTTATTTAATCACTTGCAGTAGATGCTTTTTTGATTGCAGGTAGATATGACACGAAGGTATTTTTTTAATGCTCTGCCTATTTTATAGAGAGTTTAGAAGGCATCATTTAACAACAACAACAACAAAAAAAAAACCCCACAGCTTTTTCTATGTTAGTGTGGATAAATGAATATAGGAACTCTAAGGAATACCCCTCCTAACTCTTGTGTGGCGCTTTGCCAGATGCCCATTGGTAAGACATAATGAATGGAATAATGAGTACAAATGAGTTTATGCAACTTAACGAATTTTGGCTCATTCCTACAGCCTATAGGTCAGTGAAGCTATAGTCAGTTTATTACTAGTAAATATTACTTCTGTTGAGATTAGTATGTTTGTTATTCTGTAGTTAGAAAATAAATAATCAAGATGTAGGCTGAAAAGACTGAGGAATTCGTTCTGTATATGATTAATTATCTTGTTTGCTCCAGTTTATTTCTGATCAAATAGAAGATGCTGGAAGAGTATAAAATAAGGTCCTTAATATACTCTAAGGGCCTGTTTCTGCCCCAGTTGACATTAAAGGCAAGTTCCCACTGATGTGACTGATGCCCTAATTGCTTGGCTTGACATTGATGGTTTCTCATTTCTCAATTCCAATAGCTTTGCTCTAGAAAGGATGTTGGGATGATGTCAGTTTTCTATGCAGTGATCACGAGGAAAGTAAATATTTTAAACTGAAGATTAAGAAGCTGGAAGAAGAAAAATTTGCAGCACTTTGCAGAGTCAGTGCCTGTCAAGCCACCTTGTTACAAGTGAGAACATATACAGCAAGACTGGTTGCTCTGTGCCCATTTTTGCTGTGGGGGAATGCATTTACATTTCCTGGGTTTGTTGCTTTAACTTTCCTTGCTGGGAGCCACAGAATTTTACCTAATCGTTTTAAAAGAACCATGCTGCCTGGAGACAACTTGTTTTCTTTTTAATTCAGAGTCCGGCAGTAACAGGCTTTTTAACCCGGTCATTTAATACCTTGTTTCATTTTTCACCTCTTTTTGTTATTTGTTTTATTAGCCTTAAATGCAGCCTTGCTGCACTGTGATTCTCCCTTTCTTTTTTCCACATGGCTGCTTGGTTTGCAGAGGATGCCTCCTTACAGATGTGTTCCTTCCCCTGACAAACAATTACCCCTGTTCCCCTCTGCAGGAGGCCATTAGGACATCATCACGGGTTCTGCTAAGTCATCTCACAATCACAGTTTTGTGCAATCACCTCTCATCTGAGTCTATCTAGGCATATGCCATGCGAGGAAACTAGCAGTCACAAAATGCAGCACCTCCAGGCATATTATTTGTTATTTTGGTCCAGGAGTGTGACAGATAATGGCTACTGTCTGAAGGTCTCATTGGCTGCAATGACTGGCATCATATGCAGAAAATGTGAAAAAGCCAGAATGGGTGATCATGTCCCTCCTTAATAACAACAAAAGGAACGATTTTGTATTTTCACTGCAGTTAAAAGCACTAAAAAGGGAGATGAAAAAGGTAATGTTTGGAGAATTATTCCACTGAACAGAATCACGAAGCTAAATTTATGTTGCATCTGTTCTTTATTACTTATTGTTTATGAGCTGTGTGAACAAAGAGCAAACGTGTCAATAATTCGCTTCATATTTAGCCTAGTTACCATAATGGAGCTAAGCATTTAACACGACTTTACTAACAAAATACCATAAAACTAGGCATTTTTAAGATTGAAGTGTGCCAATTATTAGGAGATACTTACTCCTTAAAATCCAGATGTACCAGGTGGGTCCTCCCGTGCTAAATTGAGAAGAGCAGAGAGCTCCATTACTGATACGCTATTTGAGAAACTGTTCACACTTTTCCCCTAGCTGTTCACACACTTCTAACTTGTGTTAAAAAAATCCTTAATCAAATGGTATGATTTCAAGGACTGTGTTAGACCTTGAAATAAATGCACCAAGAACTGTTTTTTCTTGATAGAATGAAGCCAGCTGTTTTGTGGAGGACTTTCAGTCTGTGTAAATGTTACAAACTGCTGAATTACTAAAAGGCCCCTTGATATATGAGCTCATGTAGCTTAATAGGCCTCCGATTACTTTGGGGAAAAATGGGTTTTATTGTGTTAATCATATGAAAACGAAGTTACTAATCCCTATCTAATTATGAGGGGGGTTTTAACTTGTAATAATATCCTAATTATTTCCTCTTATTGAAACAAGTCCTGTTCTAAAAGTAATCCTCAAGAAAGCAAAGCATATGAAAAACTATCCAATGAAATATCTTGGCTTTAGTTTTAATTTATGTGGAGTTTGAACCATTTTTTTTGTTGTTGCCATTTCAAATGTTATCAACAAACATTGTTTGACATTGCACCTCTAACAAATTTCCATCCTTCAGTAGCTCTCTGAGCAGAGCCTTGATTCAGATTCCATACAAGATATTTATTTTATAGTGATATTAGATCAAGTGAGTATAGACTCACCACAAGCAATCCTGAAATAAATCACAGAACAATGCAATTTAGGATTATTTGACTGCTAACAGGCAGATGATTAGATAACAATATCATTTCCTGTGCTCTGCCTCTGAAAGTACTCTGGTTTGGGTATTTTGTACTGAGAGGTGCAAGAGATTAGAAAGCCGGGGGAGGGGGGGGGGGATTAGAAATTATAAGTCATTGTATAGATACCACTGAGCAACATCTTAACCTCATGCCCAAGTTAAAATGCCTTTGCAGCAAATGAGATTGAGAGACTAAGAACTGCAAAGTGAACCTTGTAGTCAATGGAAGGGAAAAAAACCCCATGGTTTTCCTGCAATGAACTCATCAGGGAGCTCCTCCCTAATTTAGGCTCTAGCTTGCAAAGAAGTCTCTTCCCCCCACCACTTTTTTTTTTTTTTTCTCTGACACTATTAGATCAAAACAGTACCCAGGCATTAGACAGTATTTATTAGCTTGTAAGGCCAGAGATAATGATCCCATTCAATCAGATCTCATGAATAATTCAGCGGTCCCAACTCCACATAATTTCTGGCTTTACTTTTAAAACCAGTAAAGCACCATTTGCACTGCCATTTTGAGGGGAGGGGGAATGACAGTAAGCAGAAAAATAAAGCAGATTTTCCTGTGCTTTTGGTTCTGCTTCTTAAACATGCTCAGCGCTCTCAGAATGTTATCTCCCTTCTCTTTTGTCCCCTTCCATCTCCCAGAACAAAAACGACATCAGAATAAATATTAATCATGATACTATTGAGAAGATGCTGTACACTAATTATTGTCAAGAATAGTGCTACCCATATTTATAGAGGATTTTGTAATCATTGCAATTTGTTCAGTATTGTTACTTACACTAACTGCTATGAAGTAATTACAGGTTTTTCACTTTTATTGTCTTAAAAGAACACCCACGCTTTTTCCCAGCTTTCAGGCAAACTTGCAAATGATCTTTTCCCAACATACAACTTCTGTGAAATGAAACATTCTTTTCTGTGAAATTCCTTTACCACTGCTGAGCTGAACAAGCCCAGGTTTATGTGGTACCTATGAAGCCTATGGAAAAGTGCCATGCTGAATATCCCACTGAATGAGAGGCACAGGATTCAGTGTCTTGGAGCCTTTCTTTACATCACTTGCCCAGCTTAGTTGATACCTCACTTGTTGCAACAGTGTTTGGCTTATGTTTCATGGCAGATCCCACCCTGCTTTAGACATTCTTACTTTACTGAATACCCCTTTACTTTTCCAGGTCTTGCTGAATAGCTGATAAAGGTTTATTCGGTGGGATCTTGCTACTGCTCTATATAGCCACTTCTGTATTTTACATCCACTAAATTGTGGCAGCAGTGACATGACTATTAGGTGGCTTGGTCCCTTTCTGTCCACAGAGCAGTTCTGGGGTGAGCCTACCGGAGAGAGAAGGTTGTCATTTGCAGTGATGATCCCATCATGCTGTGAGCGAGATCTCTGTAAATAAGCAGCATGCTCCAAACACCAACTACAGCAAACTTCCAGTAGCCTATTAAAATATTCATTACCTTGGTTACTGGTGTGAGGCTCTGTATAGAAAGGGGGATTAGAGATATCTTATAAACAGATTATATTTTCATCACAAACAAAAACAGCCTTGCTGAACCGTGGGAAGGAGGAAGTGGTGTTAGAAAATGCAACAGCATTCTGATCCTGTCAGTAGCACTCTAAAAGAGTACGTCTCGCTGACATCTCTGTTAACACAACTAATGCAGGTGTCAAGGAAGGCATCACGTGCATGTGTAGCGGTGTGGCAGAGTGCCTGTACACACAGTGAATTAACATCTATGATGCAGTGGGAAATATACAAATTGTCTTTCCATTTTTATATGAGGCATCGGCCTGTCTTCCCGTACCTGTGGTGATATATCCTTAGAAAAGAGAAGAACTGCGGAAAGGAAGGTTTTCCTAAGAAAGTGCTTCAGAAGCTGAAGCTTGAGATCTAAACATTCCAGAGTACACATCCTTACTGTGGGTGTACTTGACGTGTTTCTTTACCAAGTAGAACAGAGAAAGGTGAACTGAAACTTAATCGTTTTCCTTCATGAAGTTATATCACCATTTGAAGAGGGCAGTGGCATTCTGACCATTTTTTAACTAAGCTGTTTAGAAGGCAAACAAGCAACAACACTGCAAGCCGTAGTTTAAGAAAAGACTGTCAATAAATCCTGAGGGACTGAAGATGTATTTGTTAACTTCCAGTGTCAGTATGAGTGAGAGTGTTTGTGTATTCATGTCAGTCATTAATTAAAGGCCTCTTGGGAAATCTTAAGATCTTCATCTTGGATTAGTGAAGCTGAGCAAAAGGACAAATTGGGCTTTGCAAATTGCCATAAAGATTGGGAGTAGTGAGTGAAAAGGATGTTCTGATTCAGATACCGATTTCGTCATAGGTATCCTGGTATGCTGATTTAAGGGAAATCATCAACCAAATATTTACAGTGCTAGTAGAAAGGCTGCGATGGTACTTGTATTAACAGTTGGTGCTAAACATATAGTAACAAAATTCAGCAGATAAGTTTACGGTAACACTTGTGAACTTTTCCACCAGCTTTTAGTTATGTCTTTGCAGTGGAGTTTGAAATTGAAGTATGAAAGAAATAAGACACATGTAATTCGACGTTTAGGCTTGTCCTTGTATACAAGAGAACCCTCTGATCAGTCTTCATATTTAGATGAAACATGTTTACCAAAGTCCTGGTATAGAGGAATATAAACAGAATTAATGTAATAGGCAGCCAAATATGAATGCCTGAGTGTTCTGGTGAGTTCTGAAAGTAGATTCTGATCTGCAGGATGACACAGAGCTGAGGACCCAACATTCATTACGGGGGATTTCTCTTTGATTAACTCTCTTCTGGTCCTGTGGACTGAATGCCCAGTAGTGGCTCATACACAGTAGATGCAGAGTGCATCTTCCAGTCTAGTTTCATCCAAGAGGATTCCAGTTTGTGCAGCCTGAGAACGCCCTGCAATGGGAAGCAAAATGCGGGGAATGGGGATGACGAGGAAGCAAAATGAATTCTGGATTTGGAATAAAATGCTGATATAGACATACCCTCTGACATTCTGTAATGCTGGTAGCTATCTCTAAGTGGTATAAGGTTTAGGTAGTTGCCACTGAAGTCAACAGGGTTTTACTTGTATTGATGTTTCTGAGAAAGGGGATCAGATGTTAGGTTCTGTCAAAAAAGCAGATTCTGGCTTAAGTCTGTGTGAATGTACATGTCAACACGTGTGGCTCTGCCAAATTGGAGTCTAAATGTGCAGCCACCAGGCATAATTCAAACCATATGAAACAGATCTGTAAAGTAAATAGTCACACATGTTTCACCCAGAGTTGAATTTGAGCAGTTGCATCACTTGGTGTGGGAAGCGCCTATAGTTTAAAAATAATCACAACAGCAATATGTGAACAGAATTGGAGTGCTCTGTTTTGGTTATTGAGAGCTGTATAATTTGGCATACAATTACCACAGTTTTTCTTGCTACTACGAACTCTGCTTAGTAATGGGTAATGATGTAGACATAGCCTGGCCCAGGGAGCTTACAGTTGAAGTGATAATCCTGAACATAATTATACATATACCTAACTTCACATGTGAAGCCATTCCAGTTGAAGTCAGTGGGACACAGTGGTGTGCACAGTTGATCAAGCATGTGAGTAATCATTTCCCAGAACAGGACTTAAATCTGCATGCTGCAAAGGTCAATTATAACATGCCCTGAATGTCTGCTTATGAGGCTTTTTCCTCTTAATTTGGTCGGGGAATAATACCATTTTTATTATAAGGGCTTGCTTACAGTGGTTTCTGCAGAACAAGCAAAAGTTTTAAGAAAGGATTTAGAGTCTTGCTCCTGACCCACATAATGCCAAAAATACCTAGTCCACCATCCCATTTCATACTGCATTCAGAGATTACTCAGGTTGTCCTGCTGTGTTTATGAGAAATTCTGCCCAGCACCAGGCTGTGCACCAGGGGACACCTACAGCACTTTTATTTCTAGCACTCGCTGCAGCATTGCACTCACTGACATGCACCACAGAATGCAGAAGTAAAATAACCTCCAGCTTTCACCCAATGATCAGTTTCTTAGCATCAGAGTTCAGCATTTTAACGTGCTGATGTCTTACAGGATGTCCAAGTTAAGCAAAATCGTGTTGTAAAGTCCATTCAAACTCTACTATTTAAGCCTTTGGAAGTTAAAAGCTGATCCTACTTTCTCTGAAGGCAACGGGAGTCCTGCAGTTGCGTTCAGTGGGAACAGGATCAGGCCCTAAGTCAGTAAATAACATTTTCCATGGTAATAATTAATAACAGCAGTTTTGAAGCTAAAGAAATTCATAAATTTATTTATAATGCAAGTTTCCAAAATTGCTGATGGATTTAGCAAGAGAATCAAACAATTATCTGAGGTATGTTCGGGGATGACAAGCTCTAAAGTCAGGACACATCCAGAGCTGCAGGCTGAGTGAGATACTGTAGGATGGATTAAGAACTATCAAATGCTGTAACAGAAAGGTAAGTATTATTGATTGGGGGTGGGCTAGGAAAATAATATGCTAATAAGGTGCATTGCAGAGATCTTAAAACCTGGCAGACGCATTTTTCTAGTTGGAATGTTTGTAGTGTGAGGGGTTGCAGAAGATATGTCTGAAAGGAGACCCAAGGGGAAGTTTAGTCAATCTTGGATGCTTTCTAAAAATGTTGTCTTGCCTTGTGGTTAAATAATGAATGCAAATCTCCTTTCATGGATTTAAAGCTCTGATTGCTGACATGGGAAAACCAGAAAGTTGGTTGGTTTTTTTTTCCTCCCCTCTTTTGTAAAATAACACCAAATGACATGCATATCTCTTTGTTCTTGCATATGAATTTATCTTTGTTTTAGGATAAAAGGAGCACCAGATGTGACCGGGACTGCATTAGCAGAAAAGAGCTGCGCAGAGCACTGTGGTTTTCATTTGTTAGGGTTGTTGCAAACGTTTCCCTAAGTGTCTTTCACTGGACAGCAGTATCGCTTTGAGCTCAGGCTTCAAGATAATCAATAAATATTATCAAGCCTCTCAGATTTAGGAACTGAGCTGTTCTATGACATATACAAACCTGCACCCTGGCTATTGTTCAATTGAGTTTCGTTAATACTAGTATTCCTTCCATGTGCAAATTTATAACATCACATGAAGTCAATCATATATTGAATAGTTTCATCATGTTCTGTTGCAAGCATTTCACACAATTCTGAAGCAGTACTTCTTGTTTTGATCATATGTGACACTATATAACTCACGTGGTATTTTTTCCAATTCCCAGAACAGTGGTTTTGCCTTTCCTGAAGCTTAAGAGAGGGAATACATCATTATGAGAGTCTGTCCAATCTTTTCCCTGTATTGTTCCCATTTTAAATATAATGTGGGGACCCACAGTATGGCCACATAAGCAAGAAATGGGGGATCAGCCCTTCTGTGGTTACTGCCTGTAGGGATAGAGTATATCTGACATAACTTACCCCTTTTCTTTTTAGCAAATCAATTATCTCAAATTACATTCTATATGCTGTGGAACTAGGTGCAGTGACTGTGTAGGTCGTAAGGCTGCAAGTTACCACCCATGAGCTGGCAATTATTAATTGCCCACTATGTTCCCAAACCTGTAGAAATTGTGAGATAATTTAGGTGACATCCTCAGTTGATTAAGATGACCTGTTATTCCCAAGCAACCCTCCTTTCCATCAAAAGAGGTGCCATCTCCCCAAGGAGCTTAAAAATGTAATGCGGTAATACTTTATCTGATTAAACTAAGTAACTGAGTATGAAGTAACTTCTATTACATGAGTTAAAAGTGCCTGTCTATTAGCTGCTCTATTATATTTCAGCCCTCATTAGCAAGATAATTCGTCATACCAGAAAATGTGAATTGTGCTTTTATGAATTATTATACTAATATTCTGCACCTGATAGTTATTAATTCTAATTCAGTCTGATTTATTGTAACATTAAACTATTCAGTGTTTGAAGAGACAAATAGAAGTTTGTTTTCATGTTGATCCTAGATACAGTATGTAGACTGTTTCAGGATAATAATTAGATATTGGATGCTACTATATTTTCTGAGGCAGAGCTAGTGATTGCTTGAAAATGATATTTAAATGACACTACTCTGCTTAGAAATCATATAGCCTAAATTGTGCCATCCATTGCTGCCGGATGGAGCTCTACAAGAACATTTCTTTCAATGAGAAATGACACTGGTTTTGTGCTGACAGCTTCTGTGTAATAGTAGTGTTAGGTTTTGCCAACGAGCCACAATTGTTGCTAATATGACGGTTTGTTGAATTGTTGAATTTTGAATGGAGAGTAATTGAAAATGTACATTACTATGGACTTCACTGGGTGAGGAGGGTGGAATTAGAGTTAGCTTCTGGCTCTACTCTTGTTTAAAATGCACATGATGCAGTTTTGATTGTACAAACAATTTTTTAAACCAGCCTTAGAAAGCAGCCATTTACCAGCAGTTAGCAGGAAGATTATGCTGGGGAGAAGATACAAAAATGTTTATATTGACTTAAATTGAGATAGATTGCTTTAGCTTATTCCACATGCTATTTCTAATAATATTGAATGTTGGTAACGATTTCCCTCTGAGAAACCCAGAATTCTTTACAAGCATTTAATGAGTTTTCTTTTGTAAAACAAAACATGATATATCAGTATTTCAAGTACAGGAACACACAGTAAAGTCAGCGGTGAGAAGAGAGTCTAGGTTCTCTGATTCCCCTCTTCAGCTTCTCTGTTGGGATGCATGTTCCTTTGGGCTGTGGCAGAGTCAAGGCAAAGTCTGATCAGTAGAAGCTGCAGTATCTGTTAAAACAACCCGGCACACTTACCGAGGAGATAGCAAAGATAAGTATGGATGTATCAGGTGATAGCTGAGAACTTCGTTAACGTGAGTGACAGAAGACTTCAGTTCTTGTTGTCAGGGGCTGGAGGCAAATTCTTTATTGAGTCACACCAGGTTTCATATGAATCTCCAGCTATTAGTTTCAGAGGCATTGCTCATGACATATACCAGGAGGTATGAGAAGAAACACGGTGGTTTCTTGTGTGCGTGTGTATAATACAGAAGATACACTTGTCTCACATTTGCGATACACAAGTGTATCACAAGATACACAGGTCTCTGTGCTGAGCACAGAGGTCCTTCAGGTACTAGCCCTTTCCCTCCCAGGACAGCTTGAGTCCATATTTTCCTTCTCACACCATTTCTGTACTGTTTAAAGGTCCTTTCTGTGGCCAGATGTGTCTTTTGCTCAGTTTTATGCATGGGATTCTAAGGGAACAATGGTTTAGGATCCTATGCTTGCCCTGTATCAGATAATTCCTTTATCCCTGTGTTTTGGAGAGGCTGGTCAAAGTGTTTAGGTAAGCATGTATGGAAAGTCATGGCCAGCTTTCATTCCCTTACTTTCCTGTGTGAAGCCTTTAAATGAAATTGTGTGCCGCTCTGCTAGTGTTGCCAATTAGAGAAGATATTCCTTAAATGAATTATTATATGCTGTGGTGTGAGTAATACATTCAAAAAGGGCCATTTATAACTAATATGGTGTCAATTTTGTGCTTTTTATTTTGCAAAATATTCTTCAGGAAATATTTTGCCTGCATTGCCAAGTATCTCCATCTACATATGTAGCGGTCTCTCATATTAAGATTATTCATGGTTTGTGTCATAGAATCTTTCATTCATTTAAGAACTTATGTCCCTAAACATAAATACAGATCTGTTTGTTCTCAGATGAATTTGGAGTAGGGTTTTCTGTTTATGAATATTGCATTGTTTAAAGGGTAGTCATTTGTACACACTGGAAATATGTAGGTTTTGATTGTATTTTAGATGCTTCTGAGATTAGAGTGAATATCAGAGTCTCCATAAATGGTCTGAGCTACAGAGCTGTGAAAAGAATGGATTTTCAATTTTCTGAACAAAATGAATCACCCCAAATTATTTTAGGTCAAGTGAAACATTTTTCCAACATGAAATGGATTTTTAACATCTTTTCAGTTATTAATTTTTGTCAGTTTAAAATACTTTGTATGAAAAACTCTAGTAATGCTTTCAAAAATATTGAAACAAAATGTTTCAGAACCGTGCGTGTTCTGGGTTTAATTTTTTTCACCAGTGCTGCTTGGTGAATAGGTCCAAGTTTGCAGATAGTTATGCCAGCCCTCTGACTGCATTTCTGAATGAATAAATTATTTTTCTGAAAAGTTTTAGCACACTGTATTCTTGGCAGAAATTCGTCTTGGTGGCTGCCACCTTTTTTTTCTTCCAGTGAGGATGCAGGAGTGAAAGGTTTGGTTTTTTTCTGTATTTACTGACTGCACATAAACACCTCTTTAGCTGGTCTAAATCAACATGGCTCTGGTGGATTTATACCTGCTGAGGAGCTGTCCCTTTTTGTTCATTACTAATTCCTTAAACTCATTCTAGCTTGATTTTCAGTTAGTTCACCTTGACTTATTGTCCTTCATTACTTTAATATTCATTTATGGTTTTGATCACCTGCTGACAATCATTTTTGAGCCCTTGTATTTCATTGCAATAACTAATTTCTAACACTAACAATCTTGACTTTTCTAATCTTTCTTTACTTTCTTTTTTCTCCTTTTTCTTTTGGTGTCCTTATTAATCTTCTCTGACCAAAATTTTTTTCTGACATTTCCACTTTTTCCATGAAGATGATGATTATTAATTTACACTTTACTTATTTAAATTCATTCCATTTCTTCCCCTTACACAGTGAAAATTGCTGTAGAGTCCATTAACATCCCTCAGCTAATTCCTGGTGGGTTCTGGCAGCCTGTGTGAGTTCTAGTTGCTAAAGCAGCATTTCTTGAGGACCCTTCCTGATCACCTTTCTTTATTTTGGGACTGGAAGCACATGTGAACCAGTGGAAAACAGTTAAAAAATTTGAACTGGAATTTCAAACAGAAAAATAGCTCTTTTTTCCACCGTTTTAGTCATTTAATGAGGTTTTCTCTACTGCTGCTATTTTTTCTCCACGGACGTACTTGACTGCAAACCTCTGATTTGCGCCAGTTAAGGGGAAAGGTAAGGTGATATTGTTGGTCAAATGCTGCGCCAAAGGTAGTCCCACATGTAGGATGGATTTTTGCTTTACACGGCGAGTGATTTTCTGTAATGGGTGCTCTGAAGAAGAGAAAAAGCTGCTACTTCAAGTTAACATTTGACTGAATAATTTAGTGACACTGATATTCTTCTGGTTCTGTGAATATTTTATGATAAGCTTTGTGAAGAATCTGTAACTTCAAGTGTAAGATCAGCATGAAAAATGGCTTCCACTTAGGTTTATCTGAGTATATACACTGAGTATGTTGTAGCTACACCCTTACTCATCTGATGTAATACACATGGTCAGTTATAAATGAAAAACTGGGTTAATCATTACAGTACAGATTTCATGTAACATACTGAAGAAAGACTAATTAGCAGTAGATCGACAGACGTTCTTGATAATTTTGGCCTAATCTTTTAATTGTCATTTATTTTAGTTTATCTCTAATAAAATGAAAGTGGTGTGAGGGAGAAAAATGGAAGTGAAATGTTATGTAATACTTCACCTGAGAATTTCATTGCTTTTTAACTATAGCACTTATATTAAACAGCTCCACAACAAGGATCAAACTGGTTTAATTCCAGAGTTATTGTTCTCATTTTCTTTTTGCAAGTGCTGATGGTTGAAACTTCAAATGTAGCTGCAGCTTATAAATGCCTGAGAACACAAACCCCCGCATGCCTAAAATCTGGCTTTGGTGCTTTTATCGGCTAATATTTCATTCTCTGAGTCTCATTTCTCACCCTGAAGCTCTCCACTGTAAAGCTCAATCAAAATCATGTATTGCACGTGGCTTCGGGACTAAAAGGATACACCGATAGAGGCTCAGAGTAGTGTGTGTGGAGGCACTGGACTCTAGCTGTACAAACTGGAGCTACTGCTGGCATCTGCCTGCTAGAGCAGTGAAAAGCGCTACTCCTTACGGCCAGGTATGCTGCGATATAGCAAAATCAGCCCCCCTTAGTATTTTCAGAATGTTTCCTTTTTTGTTCAGAACATTTCTGTTGTGAAACATTTTGAGACAATGAACCACTGCTTGAGGTGGGAGGAGGAGAAATCAGGTATGGTTTTGATCTCAGCAGGAGCCAGAAGTCGGGAGCAGCTGCTTCTGGCAGAGGCACCATCCTGATTTTGGTGAGAAATGCGGTCTGTGGGGGTCCGAGCTCATGGTAATAGCTTGTCTTCTTGCATGTTGGTACTGCTTGGATTGCAGAAGCCCCCTTAGAACTCACAAAGGGATGGCTGGATGTGCCACTCTGGAAAGTAAGGTCTATTGTCTGGGGATATCCTGGCTCCAGTTAGGTCTGAACTCACCTGTAGATGGTGTTGCCCAGCAGCCTGAATCTTGCAGCCACCTCTCTCAGATGTCTGGTGGGATCTTCTCCTTCCAGCCAGTAGCCCTGGGCTGTGCAGGAGTGAGCTGCCAGCCCAGCCTGTGTGCTGTGGAATAAGGGCTCAACACCAGTCTAAGTTTTGCAGGGGCTGCAGCAACCAATATTCCCTCTCTCCCAAATATTCCCAAGAGCACCCAGCAGTTGAGGGGCATATCTTGGATTTGTGAGAGGCAATAGCTCCAGAGCGAAGCCACTCTGCTGTGCTTTTAGAAACCTACAGAGAGCAGCGGCTCTCCCCAGGTAGCTGCAGGCGCTGCAGTTACAGCTCTCTCTCCCAAAAAACTGGCAATTTGCCTGTCTTCCAGCTAAGCAAGAGATGGTGCAGCATGCAAAGTGCTCTGTACCGTATCCTCCTGAGAACAGCAAGGACCTCAAGAAGCAATGATGAAAACATATCTTTCTAATAAGCCGACTGCCATTAGCAGTTTTCATTTTCAGGGTCTCTGGTGCTATGCAAAATCCTGAATAATATTTAAACATATTTTATTAATGGTTTAAAAAAGAAGCCAAGTATTTTAGTGTGCATCTGTGTGTGTGTGTGAAATAAACCCTCAAGCAACAGTAAGTGTGCCATGAGAGTGTAAGTCTTAGTATTGAAAAAAGGGTTCATAGTGGGTGGGGTTTGGTAGTAAAATATTTGTTCTCAAAAGCCAGTACAGAAACCTTTCTAATTAGGACATGCTATTTTGCAGTTGAAATTCCTACCAATAATTTTCAGACATCTTTGTGGCATCTCCATGAAGTCCAAAGGCTTATTCAGAAGCTTCTTCTTGGTCAGGCAAGAGATTGAGTGTGATCTTTCTAAAATCCTGGTGAAATGCAAATAAAGCCATAAATCTAGATCCACTAGACTTCAAAGAAGTCATCTTGTACTGCCAGCACAGGGAGAGTGATTGTAACTTTAAGCAATGTTTGAAAGGGCCAAAATGGGAGCACAGAAGTAATTTTGCTTTGCTGGTCCAGTAGCAGGAGAGGCTGTTTTAGGGAAGAAAAGCACCACCAATATCAGAACATCATGAAGGCCAGATACAGTATCTCTATTTGAGTACCATTTACTCACCTGCAGGAATCCCAATTAACTGGAATTACCACCCCAATTAAGCAGCAGTCCTTGCCATTAAGTATCATTAGGCTTAATTTGGTTCCCTGGGAAATGTCCCGATTAAGCAGATTTCATGATTAAGCACCTGTAATAAATGTTTTAGCTTACATCTAAAATTCTTTTTTATTTCATAGGATCTGATCACTAGCACCCATATAGCAACTAATATGCCAACTACTACTTTTGTCATTTTGTTTTATTAATTGCCTTGTATATACTAACTTCTTATCTTGGCTTTGCAAAGTTTTGACAAGAAGATCTTTATATTTTTGCATGATGGTTTTGTAATGCAAATGTATCCCTGTACCTTACTCTCTGACAGCCTGATTAATATTTTGCCACTATTTCATAAAAAAACAGCAAATCTCACATGAACATCAGTCGTATTTTGAGGAAACACCACATTTGCTGTACTTTGGAAAATTTAGTTGGCCAGCCTTAATTTTCTGCTTGGTGGAAGAATAATATTTTGCAAACAGAAACAGGCATAGAAAACATCTCCATACCACGCATCAGGTCTCTTTTCTCTGAAAACAGGTGGTGACAGATAACATGTCACAGGAAAGATCTCTTGCCTTAGTCAGTGGCCTAAATTAGGGTCCATGTTGTCGATGCCGGGAGAATGTAGAAGTACCCAAGACAGCTGTAAATAAGGGACCAGGTCAATCCAGCCACAGCAAGCCCAGTGCTTTGCTGGGGTTAATTTACTCTACAGCTCATGAAATAAAGCACTCTAGAGGGACTAAACAATATAATGAGAAATGGAGTGGGGAATTGTGGGGTTTAGTACTGCAGATATATAAAATCTGAAACCAGCTGGCAGTAGCATCTCTGATGAGTGCGGGCTGTCGAGATGTGCAGTTTACAGACCCAGAAGATGACCAAGGTCCTTTGCAGTATAAGCTGACAACTTCCATGTAATCATGATGTCAGATTTGTGGGATTTGTCTTGAATAGCAGTGAGGACAGTGCATTTGCCAAAGAAATATGGTATCATTGGAAAGTGTCTATTTGTGGAGTCCGGAATATTTTTTTCGGAAACGTCTCTGATTCACTGACCCTCCACTGAATCCAAGGTTGGATCCAAGAGATTCTCAGCAGGAGTTTTTCGCCCAATGGCCAAGAGAAAATTTACAATGACTTTATACTGAAAGTTGGTAAATGGTCACAAAATCAGCTTACTTCTCTAAAGGAACAGCTTTATTTTACTTTTTTTGCTGAATTTAAATTTACACATCAGATAAAAGAGAATATGTATGGGTAAAACCTATTAAAAATAGTCAAGGGAAGAAGCCAAGAAAAGGATGTGGAGTTATTTCTCCAAGAAATTAAATGGAAAGGAATAGAATAGAACTGAATAAGGGAGTCCCTTTAATCAGATATCTCTCTAATGGGAATGTATGACCAAGGAATCCTTTTTTGCATGTATGAAAGATCGAGTGGTTTTAATCACAAAATAATGATGGGAACATACATTAATTTGTAGGATCAGAAGGCACTGAAAAAATGGAAGGGAGTACAAAGGACTTCATGGCATTGTGTACAGAGGATTTAGACATCTTGAACTTGTGGCATGTACACATTCCTTAAGTGGACAAAAAGCAATGAAAAGGTCTTGTCAGGAAGGGAAACACTTCTACAAATAGTTCTAAATATAAACAAATGCGCTTTTGGTCCCCAAAATGCTGAGGAAAACATACCAAGAATAGAAACTTTTCACATCTGGGGAGGGGGAGGGGAGGTGTTTCTCCCTCTTCCTTTCCCCCTTCTATCCCCATCTTTCTCTCTTTCTTATTCTGGCTATCTCCCCTTTTTTTCCCTCTCCACAGGTTTTCAGCAGCAGAAATAACATGAGAAATTTTGGCGCTTTCCTATAGATAATTCTGCAATTGCACTGGTCAGAGAAAAAATATTCAGATTTATAAATTGCTTAAAGTAGGTTTTTCTTTTGATGTGTGCATAATTCCCATAAATGTTAATGCTAGGTCTGGGCTTCAAAAGGAGAATATGCCCCTTACTGCACTGTAGAGTTAAGACATAAGAAAATTTAGGAAATGGAAAAACCCATCTGGTTCAGCACTCCTGTTATTTATTTGATTTTCGAGCTGTAAAGAAAAGAAAGAATTAGATGTCTTCCATCCATATCATTTTACCTAGTTTTTCGGAATACCAAAACACAGATGAGTATGTCAAATTATTTCTGTGGTTTTTTTCCTTGAGTGCCTTAATTTCTGTATCAGCTTTTCCTTTTTCCCCTGACCAACACTTCTATGTAAAATAAAGCAGGTCAATACTTCTCCAACTGAGTTGTTTACATTGCTCGTATAACAGAGTTGAGGGATGGATCACTGACCATAAGGCCACCTGACCTTTTATCTTCTAGTGCACTGTGGTGCTTGGAGCATGTGAATATAAAACTTAAATAGAAATAATCATAAAGATTTGTGATAGGTCTAGGTACTATGAGTATGTGCATCAATATCTACAGCCTAGCTATAAACTTGGAAATGACCATATGCCACAGCTCTGGGTTTCAGGAAAGCAAATGTGAATGCTGTCTTATTAAAGCAAAACCTTTAAGGTGAATAGCATGTCCTTCCTCTTAGAGCCTGAGTTAACTAAGAATAAAGGGCCCGGTGCCACGTCAGCCAGATCTACGGAGCCAGTCTTACCAGCTGTAGAGCAGTCAACTGCATCGACGTGGACGGCATCCTCAACTGGGTGGCCTTTCGTGAGGACCAGAAGGTAAGGTGGAGGGAGAAGCAGTCTGTTGCCTAAGGTGAAGTGGCCCAAAGATAAGACTTTTTTTCTCTACAGTAATGTAAGTATTAACTGGGGTGACCTGGTTGCGTTGCCAGAGTGCTGGGGATACCATTTTTAGTGGTGACGTGCTATTTTCTGTTAGGCTACCTTTATGAAAAATAGAGCTGTAAGAGGCTAGTAGACAACTCCAAACTGCGTGTGAAGGGAGATATCGTGGGAGGGTTTGGAGACCAGGAAGGCAGGCATGAGGAGTGTTTCCTACAGGGCTCTTTGTTGTTCTAGTACGGGAGGTGAGTTAGGAATTGCTGAACTGGTTTTGAGAGGCAGGATGAAAATCTCAGCTACTGCAAATGTGTTTTATATACAGTCTTGTGTAAAACAATATGGAGCAGAATTCTTCCAGTTCTTGTGGTTCAAAATGATAGAGCAATTTTCCATTATGTCTTATATGCTTATGTCTCCTGCAAGGGTGCCTGTTTTCTAGACCAGAGACAATTATGTAGGTACCTACTTACACAGAGGAATTTGTTGAACTTTTCTAAAAAAAAATTGGCCTTTCATAGTGTTTACCCACAGCAATTTCAATCTATAGGTGAATTTTAACAGTTTCAGAGATGGGACTGGTCTTGACTGCAGATGTGTGTAGATGCTGTCTAATGACTGAATTCCTTCAAATACAGTAAAATTCTCAGAACAATAAAAGGTGAAGCTTTTGAAATAATTTTCTTAGGTGAGGCCTATCTTCCACTGATGTGTTCTGTCTGCATGGCAAAATGCAGAGGCATTTACTCATTTATCTCAGACATAATATTCTCTTAAAAGTAGTGCTGTAGAGTTGTCTAGACTCACTGAAAATAACAAGTAAAATATCTTGCCTGGAGTATTTTGGTATTTTGGCCAGCATGCTTAACAATATTCTATTATTTGTAGTAAACTAACTCATGAGGGATTTCAGATATCCTAAAGAGCTCCATTAAACAGAAAATTCTGCAGATTTCTGCTTTCAGTTATAAAGTCGGGCTGATTTCTTAGACCTCTGTATGCACCTCCAATGAAAATTTGCACATTTGCCATAATTAATACTGGGTGAAAAAAAAAATCACTTCTAAACAGAAGGCTTAGTGATCAAAAGGAACGTATCAGGTTCAAAATATTTTTTATAAATGCTATGTATTGTAATCTTTGATGCCTATTTTATTCTTATTGATTGCTATAATGTTTTAATAATGGCCTGAACGTGATATTAAAATGTTTGCCTGTGCCTTCCCACCCTACTGATGAACTGATCTCAAACAATTGTTTGAATCCTGAACAAGAGGTCCCTTTATTATTTTGGTTCTTTCACATGATCAGAAATCCTTCTGAGGGGAGAGCTGGTATCTGTGGAAAGCATCTGACTTTTAAACAGATTGTGGGTTAAAGGAGTCGCTCGGACAATACAAATAAGTAGTCATTTATTATATGCAAATATAACAGGTTGACATAAAACCCATGACTTCAGTCAACTAGAAAATAATACTATAACTGAGATATTTTTTTGAAGTTGCTGTTTAGCTTCATATACGGGGAGAAAATCTCCTGTAGCTCAGATGGGCTTATTTGAAACCAGAGCTTTTGATGTTATAATGTGCAGTCTAAATTCATTAATCCCTCTGTTCAAAAAAAAAAAAAAAAAAAAAAAAAAAAAAAGGGCTCTTAAATGAGTAATAAACATAATAATGAAAATAACTGCCAGGAAGAAGAACATGAGTTACATCACACTAAGTGTTCCAGCTAAAGATGAAAATGAACTTTGGAAACACAGGTTACGCTAAATGAATTTAATTTGTGTTTTGATACAGAATGTTTAAACATGTTGTTATTTCTGGCACCAGGGCTGATAGCTATTAAATGAGAACATCTAAGAACATCAAAGGAACTGGACCTTTTATACTCTTCAGCACCCCCTTGGAGATGTTTATCTGGGCTGTTATCTGGATCCCATACAAGCATCGAACAATGTGCCAGTCTCACCAAGTTACTCTCTTTTCCCAAAAGTTCTGACGCATGCATTTCCTGCACAAATGTTCCATATTTTAGAGTTCACTACAAGTGCACAAATAGAAGTAGTTTGTACTAACAGACTTGACTGTAGATACTTGAAGTTTTTCTTCTATAAAGTATTTGAAATAGAAAAGAAAACTTCCTTCTGTTTGACTCAAACTAAGTTTCCAGATGTCAGGGTCAAAGGTTGGAGATAAAAGTATCAGGTTTTGGCCTACTCTAACTAGACTCCAGGCCCAAATGTGAGATCTTCCCTAGAGGGGGTTCCTTTTGTACTGGTTCATTTTTCTTCTTTAGCTTCTCCCAGTAAGAGGTCCCATTCCATGCTGCTGAATTATGATACTTCATCTCAATCGTTAAGACACTTAAAACTTGTATTTACTGTTTAACACTTGGCTGCAAGTCAAACCTTTTAAATATCTCTTTTTAAAACTTTTCCACTTTTGAAGGCTGTTAATTCTTTTTCTTCCTGGGGCTTTGGTGACTGTGTGTGGGTCCTCTCAGCTGACATTACAAGACTCCTGCTGCAACTATACCGACAGTATGCAGTAAAACAAGAGGCCTTACAATTTACACAGAGCCTCAGAAGATGTATAAAGGCTACAGGATATGAGCCCTGCTTTCCCCTTGGCATGTTCACTGGCTTTTTGGTTGGTTTGTTTTTTTCAGCAGCTGAAACTCTTCAACTACCTGAGAAAAAAATTAAACCTGGTGCACAAATGGACAGAGGGGCCTGGAAAGTGGTTGAGTCTGATATTTATTAATGTAAATATTAGGGTTTAAAACAATAAAATGAAGGTTTTGAGGACTAGTTGTAGGTGTTAGGGTTCAAGGCTAACCCATTTCTGGTCACAGGGTGAGTATTTCAACTAAATGCTGAAGGTCTACATGTGTAAAGAAAGCTCCCTTCTGATCACAGAGAGACTGTGGAGCCAAGAGACCCTGGAGGCATTTTTCCTGCACTCGTTCTCCATGGGGGAAAAAGGTACTGCTTGATTACAGATCCTGACTTCTCCACTCATGCTCCTCCTCTGTGCTTCCCTAGGCAACTGCATTCCCATGTGGTACACAAATGTGCATGCTCCCCATGCCTTCCCCAGAAGTGCTCTCCTCTCTCCACTCATGGAAGTATGCCAATTCATCTGCATTTGGCAAAGAAGGAAGAACAGAATTTGAGGTGACCAGTACTGTGGCAGTCAGCGTATAGTTTGGAGAGACCAGATTCTTAAAGGTGGCTTCGGAGCTGTGGTTTTGCTCCCATGACCTCCGTTGAATCGCTCCAGTACACTGAGCAGGAAACCAAAGTAGATCCTTCCCAGGTTACTAGAGGAATAACTAATAAAACCACTGAGAATAACTGAACTGACACTTACAGATGAATACCTGAGGTAAGGAAGTAAAGTCACATGATGTAACCTAGAACCATTATTTACATTGGAAGAAAGGTTTACTTCCAAGTGCCAATTTCTACCTTAGTGCAGGAAAGCACTTTGGGATATCACAAAATGTGGAGACAGAAAACGCCTTTCATGTTGCCAAGTTTAGTCCCTTGTTAGTATTGGGTTTTCCCCATGTGTACTGTGTGATGCTTTGTACCGCCTGGTTTTAAACAATTCAGGCAACAGGAACTTGACTGCTTCCCTTGGATGGTAATGTTACAAGCAGTTTGAAAGGTGCTTACTTTTTCTATGACAGGGCAATTAGGGAAGTCAGATGCTTGCTATGTTTGGAAGTCCCTAGAGGAACGAGGCAGTAGGAGAGTCTGCAAGTTATGGTGGTGTGGAAAAAAGCCTCTTTTTGTAAGATGTCAAGGAGTTCCTTGCATGAGGACAGCGGCACAGAAAGCCAAATGAACAGTGAAATCAGTGAAGGAAATGGCTGCTGACAGAACGGAGACATTGAGGGAAACTTCACAAATGGCAGATCTAGTGTAGGTTCAGGGCAGTAATCACTAACAAGTTAGTATAGTTGAAGAAACAGGACTTCCTGTAGATAGGAGACTGTCACAGTGGGACTATGATAAAGATGAGCTCAAAGAGACAAGAAAAGGCCAGATGTATAGGAATGAGAAAAATTTCCATAGTAAAATCCTGGGGTCAGGATGTGCTGGAGTCTTGCTGGTAGTAAAGCAGCAGTAGTTGTGGGCTGGGGCAGAGAAGAAAGTCTGGGCTGGATGAGAACAGGCAAGGAAGAAGGTAGACAGTTTCATGATAAGACAGAGCAATATTTGGTATACTGTACATGCATTAAGGTCCGTAAACAGAATTATTATAATGCTAAAGCAGGAAGAAGAGAGTTCTTTTCTGTGTTACTCTACTGCAAATGCACAAATTGTTCCTGTGTGTTATATATCTATTAGCATTATGTTAGTGTTGATTTTCATGAAGGAACCCACATTTTAGTAAATTTTGCAGCTGTTATTTTATATTTTGCTTCTTTTCTTTTTATTCAGGCATTTTTTCTTTCAGATGACTTGTCTGCTGATTCATTTGGTTTTGGTTTGAAGTGAACCTGCACTAAATGGTCACCTTGTTCACCTGTGATCTTTTGATTGAATTTTGTTACTCTTCATTTAGTCCTGTTATTCTGACTTATTTTATCCCCTACTCATTCTGAAATTATAAAACTTCCCATCAGGTATTTATGCCTGTCAAGTACTTATAGGCCAACTCTTTTGGATAAAATGCTGCCTTGATCTTTGCAAACCCTTAAATCCAGTGGAAGCTTTGTGAAGTCAAGGAATTATGTGAAGTCCAACACAAAGCCACATGCTTCCCTCTTTTTGTCCACCAATGGACTCAGGTAGGAATTAATGAAGTAATCAGAAAGCTCAAGAAAAGTTCAGGAATTAAGACACGGTCCTTCCTAGATATTGGCTAAAAGAACAGTTCAGTGCAATGCAGCCACTGTTGCCACTGCTGCCTTTTAAACAAGTTAAACCATGCTTCCTACCTTTCCAGTTAACGAGGCCAAAATCATATATGCTTCCAATAGTATTTTAAAAATTAACCTATTTGAAAATATTAGCTCTTGATTTTTTTCTGACATCCATATGACTTAAAATGTTTTAAAATGCAATATCTGTTTTGATATTAGGTTTCATAAATTCTGTCCCTTTACATACTTTTCTGTTCTAAGGTCTGCTTTCGGTCTGTTACTAAATACACCTGCCAGGGGTTATATCCTTCTCATGCATCATTGTTAGGACAGACATTTCAAAACAAGCAGCCTCTGATGACTACCTGACAGTGAAGGGTGAATAGAAGTTATAGGAAAATTCATATTTAAAGTAAAAAACTGAATTGTTTGGTAACTGACAATGTGAAAAATAAGCTATATGGCAGGTCAGTGAGAAGGTTAGTTATATGTATGTAAGGGCTTTGCTGGGCAGTTTGGCAGGAACATGCCTGTCAGTAGCTGGGCCACAGGCAGTGAGAGACCAGGATGAAACACCAAAGTGTTACCTGCAGAAACATTGCTAGTGTTGTTCTGGGATGGAGCAAAGACAGTAAGGGAGAAAGCGACAATTATGCGAGCTGAGTGGTGGCGAGGAAGAGCTTGGATCTGTGAACAAAGAAGCTGCTTGCTGTTTGATTCCTGCTCTGCTTGCTCTCTGATTGTGTCAGGGACTGGAGGTGATTTACCTAACAATCTTGGGTTTGCATTTGGTGTTTTGCACAGTTACATTTAGAAAAACTGGCTTCAAGTGAGGTGTTCTGCTGTTTTTTTCTAGCTAAGTTTGCATATTGCAAAGAAAACACATTATTGTTTCCCCTTCTGTCTCTCTCTGTCCCTCCACTGTTTCTAAATGGAAGGTTCATCTGTAAAACTTTAAAGGAACTCGGCTAGAATCACATCCTGACAAAAAAAGGTAGACAAAATAACTCAGTAATTAATATCACTACATTACTAGGGGAAATTAATGATTCATCTCATACATATATAAGATATATATACATGATTCATCTTATTTTTATATATATATATGGAGGTGTTTATTTGTGTTAATAACTACATTTATTTTTTTTTAAAGTGCCATCAAAGTATTGAAGTTGTAAACTTCCCTGGACAGCAAAATATTTTTTGACCAGGGGACCTGTAATGGGGTAATGCCCTTTCTCTTCCTTTCTTTCCTCTGTTCCACATTTTTAATGTAGCTTTAAAGTACGTTAAATCTAATTGAATGTAGTGGCTATAAGAGTGCAGATAAATACTTTAAAAGAAAACCTACTGTTTGATCATCTCAAATAGAATGAAGGAGAAATACACTCGGCAAAGTCTTTCTGAAGATTTGTTTTTGTTTTTAAAGCCACATTTTTTCCAGTTTGTTTTTAAATGAAAAGAACAGACTGTTCCAGATTTGGAAATAAATATTAAGTTCACCTGAAACAACAACCAAAAAAACCCAAAACCCCCCAAAAATATTCCTCTCAACTTTCACTTCTCTCACAAAATATTTTGTTTTGGTTTGTTGTTTTGTTATTTTTTTGGGTTTGTTTTTGTTTTTTCACAAAATGGACAAAATCAATTTTATTTGAGATACCATGACCATTCTGATTGTGTGTTTGAATAGTGCTGTGATTGACCAGGAGTATTCATTTAATTGTATTTGAAGATGCTTTAGAGAACCTATCCAGACATCTGAAAGGCATTATTTACAATAATTTGTCATGTGTATCTGGATTCTAGATGTAGTTTTGCTGTTCTAACTTTGGAATAACTCCATTGAGGCCAACAAGCTACTTCAAATTTTACATGTTTACTGACTTTACCATCTAGTTTTTGGTGTCTTAGCAATTTGTTGTTATTGTGGAAGGACCCTGGAGATGGCCAGAAGGTTGTAATTGACAGCAAATCTGTCTGTAATTGGCGTACAGTGCACGAACGGGTTATTTACCTTATTGTCCACGTTGGACTGAATTTGTGAAAAACCCTGAAAGGTGTTGTATTTTCCACTACTTTTCAGCCAGCTTCAGTTCTCTCACACTTGCTGTGCTCAGGACAAACAGGGGCAAATAGGAAATACATAGAGCAATAACATAAACATAAATAGGGAAGACATGGGGCCAGAGGGGAATAAAGTAGACCTACCATTAACAGGATTTGAAATTTGCCAGTGCTATGTAAGTGAAATACAATAGATGCCTACAATATGAATTAATTATCAGAATTGGATTCTGTATCTAAAAAAAAGGATTGAAAAGATTTGCTCAGACTTTCTGTATAGCCATGACCTAGAATTTGGCCTGTTTTCTCCATTAGATACACTGGGTTTGGCTGAACAGCATGATCTTAATGAAGACACCCAAACTTGATGGATAGACTTCAAGTGGATAGAAAATCCTCCAGTTATTAGGTAATTAAAGCTTTTGTAGCTTTGGCTATTCAGTGACTCATGTCAAATAACTTCTGCTACTTCTTTTTAAAAACTTTTCTTCCTGAACTCCTATAAACTGTGGGTAAAAACCCGTTTCCTCTCCACTGAAGATCAGTCAAGACATCTATGGGTTTGAAATGTCATCTTATGATCCTGACATACGTTAATCATCTCTTCAGCTGCTTTAGTCTCTCACTGGTAGCATAGTTTCCAGGCCTTCTTCTCAGAGTTTAACTATTTGCCAACCTCCTTTGAGAGTACAATCACAAAATTCTTTGTTAATTGTTAAACACTATGTTCAAAAATTTTGCTGGTATTTGCACAGAAAACTTGGTCAATTGTGTTTGCACATGCTTTGTGGGTGTGTGTCTGTATATATATCTGGGGCAGGGGGGGAATTGGATGTAAGTGCGTGATGTATGATGGACAGAAACTCAAAGAACCCAGCAGCAATTCAGCCTCATCCCTGATATGCTGCTACCACCCCCTCACCAGTCTACATGTCAGTAAATGTTTCCCTTAAGTACATGTACAAGTGTATATATTTCAGAAAATCGAACTAATTTAAAAGTAATTATCATAATAGTCAGATGGAGCTAATACAAGAAATACAGTAAAAGTGTATTTGTAGCTTTATTTGTATCACACCTATATTTAAAAGTAAATGGAACGAAGCCATTTCCCTTAGTAATTTTCTCCTCAATAATACAGTGTGAATATCAATACATATAAAGTCAATGGGTGACTTCAGGCTCATGTAAATGGGTACTTTCCAGCCAGAGCTTTATAATAATTATTTTAATAATTTAAATATTTTCCCCTGACATTTAGTAATTTTAAATGTAGCCTTTAACTGAATTTTTACATTAGTATGGATTATGCTTTAATTTCATTAATGATCCTGATAGTTTCTGAGTGATCCCATTATATTAATTCTTCTTTAACAATGAGTTATTTACTCTTTATTTCTGTAATTTTCTCTGGTTATTATTATTCCTTACTCATTTGCAGCATCTAACTGATTCTGCTGATACATTAAAGAAGCAAAAAGAAAATTAAATTGCTGCCTGTTTCAGCCAAACAAAATGCTCTTACAAATTAGTCTGTAGCTGAAAGAGATGTAGAGCAAAAAGTTATTGTGAAAAAAAAAATATCATTTTTGTGATGAGTAAAGTCTACAAGCTACACATGAAAACAAAAAGCTATAGCTACAGTTTTACAGCTCGCAAACGCTGAATTAAATTAATAATCCAGTGGCTTAAATCTTAAATAGCTTTTTAAACTCTTTATAAAAGGATCTCTGCAGGTTTTAGCCATTTTACATTAGCATTTACAATTTACCACCAGCTACTTGAGCGTATAAAATACTAGAGAGAAAACTTAAAGGAAAAATTGTACAAGGAGCTTTTTTATCTAAATTTCAAAATGCTAGATGGCTTTATAGAGTAGGAAAGAAAAAGCATATTGTAGACAGAAAAAGATTGGACAGCCAAAAAAATATTTACAGAAATTTTCATAATTGAAAGAATTATTTCATCAGTGTGTGGTGCTGCTTTCAGTAACACATGCATTGCTAGCAATAGATTGTGGGCTGAGAATAACAATCTTCTCTTTGTCTATGCTGTGAAAAGGACAGGGATGGTTTACGTGGGGAAGATTCATAAAGACTGGGACAAAGAAGAATTGATCCTGTGGACATTTTGGGGCTTGTCCTTCATTGCAGATAAAGTCTAGCTGCACAGCTTTGCTAACTTGGGCATCAGATCTCCCCCAAGGAATTGGTCCCCTAAACATCTCCTCACTCCACTTTAGCAGCGGCCTTATTTTCATTACTGCCCCATTTCCAACCTTTATATTTGCTTTCTTAATGCCACCTGTGTTCTACATAGACAGTGCAGCTGCAAAAAAAGCAGACTGTAACTGCAGTCCGGTGTTGTGGAGTCAAAAATACTGTCTTTTGAATGAACACTTAGTGACTCAGCGAGAGTAGTCTGTCTTATCCTTCACAGTCCAGTGTCTGTGGTCCTGCTCCAAGCGTTGGAAACCAGGACTCCAGGATGCCGTTATGTGTAGCTGATACTGTCTTAACTTACATGATCTTCTAAAGATAATATACAAGTATCTGTAAAAATAAAGCAGTAAAGCAACATCCAGGAGTACACTGCTAGCTTGTTGGCTCCTCCACTTGCATAGAGTTTTGATGTTTAATGATGATAAAAGTGAAAATTACTCCATCTGTTAAGAGAAATGTTTACTCTTCTGTACTAGGAAGCTTGCATCTCTCTGCAGCTTATTGTCAGTTTTACTTTGTCAGTTTTACATCAAGCAGCAGGAAAAAGAAAGCATAAAAATCGAAATGAGCTGAAAAATACCTTTCAAGCTGATTTACGGAATAAGATATATTACTGAAAAAGATCTGCTTCCTTTGATGTTATCCAACCCACCATACTGTGCATAGTTTATGGATACGAGAGGTAGGTAATTCTCAGAAAAATGCATGTTCTCCAAACAATAACAATTTGAACAGATTAATTCCAAACCCTCTAAAAGTTAGTCTGTCTATATTGTATCATAATATTGATAGAAAAATACAAAATAAAGTGAACAATCTAGGAGATGTCTGAATTTTGTGCTTTGGATTTTAGACCGATATTGTCACTGAACTTGAGAAACACAGTTTGCAGAAGAGTTAAGAAAAATGCCCTTGAAAATCAGGTAAGGTCAAAGACCTACACACTTCAGGCCTTCATTTCTGCAGGAGGGCTACAGCTGGATGCTCAGTTTTCCTGCAACGTAACAAATCCCTGTTATTTGCAAGGAATCTAGAGCATACAGAAGTAAGAACAATCTTCTGCTCCCTTGTTGCTTTCCTTTTTCCCTGCGGCTTTTTGGACCACGTGGTTTCCCTTTAGAAAAAAAAAACCATAGCGGAGGGAAGATTCTAAGTAGCCATCCTTTCTTTAGGATGAGGCTCACCTCTTCCCCTCCTGTTCTGTATCCTGCTATCCTTCAAAGTGAAGGAGTGGTATCTCTGAAGTCTTTGTCATTTAGCAGCTGTGGGGATTGAATTCATTTTGCCTTGGGTCATAGACAGCCCTTCTCATCACCGTAGCTAAAACCTCCTAATTGTTAGGGTCTGTACCCACCCCAACACGCCTGAGGAAGGGCAGTCGTCTCCATCGCTGACACACGGTGTGACCGTAAGAAGTTTTCTGAACTGTGGGACATAAGTGCACACCCAGGCTGTGATCTGACTCTGTGTTGTGGGATTCAGGCTTTTGTCATGCGGTGGCTACACTCTGGGTTTGGAGGGAAGGGTGACCCTGCAGCCAGGGTGGAGTGAGTCTTGCTGATCAGTGGACTGGAAGCTCAGGGAGCAGCGCCGCATTAGGTGACCTGGAGGTCAGGGATCACCACAGATGGATGTCCCCGGCCCCTGTGCTTTCCATAACAGCACATAAGAGGACTTAGACATCTGTAGGTGGATAATCACTTAATTCTAAACAATCCCAGTGGCTAGGGTGCTTCACTGGGCGTTACTGCAAAAGGCAAGGCTGCTATCCTCCAGCCCCTGCACAACCACAGTGGCTGCTGATCTGCTATCTTAAAGAAGCCAGACTGACAGTGAACTTCATTCCCCAAGTTTCTGAGGAAACTTTTAGCTGCCGCTGTGTTTGTTGAGATTTACTTATTACAGTTGCGTGTTGGACTGGTCCTGCAGCACACCTTGTAATCTGTGGATCCCAAGTCAAAGCACTGACCTGCCTAGGGTTGAGGGGCAAGTTTTAAGGTGTGCCTAGGAAACTTGCAAACAAAATGCATCAGTGCTTACAGGGACTGGGAGGAGTTTTCTGGGTTGCACTTCAGAGCTGGGTCCCCCCATATCATGGGGTGCCAGGAACATTAGGTTGCCTCCGTATAGGCGTCTAGTGCCATTTAAGAAGCCTTACTATGCTCTGCTGGCCTCAAGCTGCTATTCCAGAAAGTTCTGGTATCTGCATGTCCTATATCGTATCTGCCAGATCCATGTGTTGGAGAGGGTGATGTTTAGGCAGTAGACCTGAGCCCTAAGCAACCTGCTGAAGGTATGTGTAAAAATCCACATGCTGAAGACAAGCCTCAGACATACTTTCTCTAAAGCCTAACTGGATCCATATCCCAACCGCTAATCAACTTGTATTTTGCTCCTTGCCCAGAGTTTCTTGTGCAGGCCTGAGGCTTTTATTTTGCTGCCTTTTCACTGCTAAATAGCTGAATATCCATTTCATACTTGATGCCTAGAAAGCCCTAGAAATCTTGATGCCGTGATCTTTGAAGTCTTACTTTTGTCCACTGCTTTTCATTTCAAACACTCAGTTACCTTTCACAAAGGATACACAGACTGTAGCCAGAAACAGCAGAAGTCCTAAGAAAGATGCCACTGATTAATATTTTCTGTTCCTTGGTGGCTTTTATCCTCTCCTTTCCTTTCTGTTATATTTCATGTATCGGGTCAACCTTGCTAAGTATTTAATATTCAAAAGTAGATTTAATCCTATCAATATTGGTGAAATTAGTTTCACAATTTGTGACTTTTCATTTCACACATGTATCACCATTTGCAGGATAAGGCTGTAATATAATGCACTCATCAGTGCAAGGGATTATTTCTTGTTTGTGGTTTGCTGCATAAATACTAGAGGTCTCATCTATGCCCTTCTTTTTTAACAATATTAAAAAAAAAAAAAATGACTACATTATGGAGACTGTATGTAGCTGTTACCCGATAGAACTGAATACAGTGGTTAAATCTGTTTTGGAGAAGTTTTATAATGTCTGGGCTTTATAGATTTATGTTGTCAGCTGCTCATACAGAATTTCAAGTTTTCTTTATGTGTGCAGCTCCTGTATGCTTAGGAGAGGCTATTTAATGAAGTAAGCAATGTATTCTGATTGATATTTGAAAAAAATTGAAAGTCTGAGTTTTTTGTTTTGGTTGTTTGGGGTTTTTTTTGTGAGACATCTCTAGGATCTGAAAGACATTTGGGAGCTTGAGAGGTGCCTGAAATCCAATAGGTATAAGAAGAATTGCTGGGTTCTCAGCATTAGTCCTGTCTCAGGTTAGTTTATTATATTTGAAGTTTAGAATTTAAACAATACATTATCATATTTTGATGATTCCCACAGAAGAATGAAAATAAAAAGTGCTTAAAAACAAACATATACTTAAATTTTGGCAGATAAGTCCTTCTTAGTTAACACTTCACAGAAATTACTTGTATGTACTTGACAACAGCATACATTTTTCATAAATCTGATTCTTGTGTTCTCTGGCAAAATATAAGGAAAGAACAGCAAAAAGGAATATGACAAAGATGACATCTTGGCAAACTCACAACTTATTATCATATACAGTAAAAACCTGGAATATCAACCAGGCATATAATTTGGGGTCATTCTATACTGCTCTTTCTCTTGATCCTTAGACGATGGGCAAATGTGTGTGTTTGTTTTCAATGCATGAATACAGTAACCCATCCTATCTGCCAAGTGAGCCTGTTGTTCAAATCCTGTTACCTGTAAGACAAATGATAGCAGTCTGCCCCTGAAATGAGCCCTAAAGCCTTTCCAATTACCAGAAATATTGTACTGGTGGTATTCCAAACTCACTTTTCTGAATCATAGTATCATATGCTCATGGCTTATTTTATGTCATTAAATTAATGGTGTTTTGGTCTTAAGTTTTAATGCCTCACTACTGGTTTTTCTGTGGATGATCACTTAGATCCCTTTCTTACTATGTCACAAGGATGGTCCCTGTGGTGTAATTTGTGCACTAAACAAAATCTTGTTTTCCTCTGGTCTCATTTGTAAGTGAGGCATTACCCAAATGGCTGTGATGGTACAATGACCTCTGGTCTTGTGCTGTTGTCCGAGGTGTACTGCTGCTGCAATTCCAATCATCAGCAGAGACCATGTCCTCCTTCTACCCAGGGGGAAAGCCACTGCTCTTAGTAGTCTGTGCTCTGCTGAACTGACTACAGAAATAGCCTAGAATCCAAGACATGAGGGTGAGGAACAACTGGTATGTGACTCCTGAGGGATCCCAGTAACAATGATGAATAGGAGACAAGGCAGGTATCTCATCAGGTGCAGATCTTTACATGTCACATCACATGCCGGAACACACTGAACGTGCTATTACTAAGCATGGAAAATGGTTATCATGCAGCAGCCATGAGAAAGGTATTCTTGCTTCTCAGTTTGGAGAGGTCTTTATATCTGCACCTCCTTTTTGTAATGATGTTCAGCTGTGGATTTAGGGTGCTTATTTTATGAAAGTGTTGGCATTAAACAGCTGTGGTATAAACAGCACCATGTACCATACTTCATATGTTCTGAATCTTACCAGTGCATATTATGCAGCTAGTGAATCCTACACATCAGAAAACAATTTCCACTGATCTGTTGCATTTAGGGTAATCTCAGTTTTTGCTGAGTTCAACCTATCTGTTGCCTAACTTTTTGTAGCACAAAATTTACATGATGTGTAGGCACTTCAAAAATAACATCTAAATTTGTTTGAGTTTTGCTTTATTTAAAAGCTATTTCAGATTGCCCAGGCATACTTTTGTCCCATATCGCCAGCAGGACTCTTAAGCTCAGAATATATTATTGTTTTCTTGATGTCTTATGTGTTATCTGACATCTGCTTTCTTTGTCATGCCAAATCCTCCAAGCAATATTTTGAAAGACCTGAAAGATATTTTAAGTAGTAAACATCTTCTGGCAACAATACTTAATTTCATCACTACCCTTAAAAATTTTGTCTGCATGTTAATTGCTTCTGAGTTTCCATACGGTCTCTCCATTGGTATTTAGTTGGGGTTTTTTTTTTCCTTTTTACTACACACCTCATGTAGCCGATGCCATAACTTTTAGAAAGATAGTTATAAAAAGGTAATAATCTTTGTGATTTCTTTTCCCTTGTTCCCTTCAGGCCAGCCTCCTGAACAGAAGAAAAACTAAATTGTTGATGCATGAGAAAACAAATACAGTGCTTTTATATGTACTGTAGTTTGAGTTGTTCTCTATAGCACTCCGTTAAAAACACTATTGCATAGTTATCCAAATTACATGGTTGCTGTCTGGCCAGCAAAAGAAGAGTTTGACAAAATAAGCTTCAGCAATTCTCTAAAGACTGCACTGGACTTTGGTATTATTTTCTCTAGTTCTGACCTTAACCTGGGACAGAAGGTTATCTAAAGATAAAAATATACTCAATGCTGTCTACTCGGCGTTTTCTGCAGTAATAAATGTTGTAATGTTTGTGCTAAGACTTTAAGGTTTTCTACACAGCCAGCCTGAATTTCTGTCCAGGGCCTCAGTTTTCCTATTCATAAACTAGTTTAGTCGTTGAATTTGAGATCTGTGGGTGCCATGTGCTGTGTAAAAGTTACCAAGCATCATCGTGTTTATTTCAATGTTAAAAGAATGCAGTCTTCTACCAGCCTTTGCTTGGAAGTACTTAGTTATGAAGCATGCAGCGAAGCACAAGAAAAAGGGGACTGGTTTTTGCTTCTTGGTAGTTCATTTTCTTCCTGCCTAGGGACTCTATGGATTTGAGGTCACAGGTGGATCTATAGGCCATTGAGGAACAGGATGCTCTAGTGTCTTTCCCAGAACAAAGCACAAGAATACAGTCCTCTTGGCTGGAGGACCCCTTTCAGCCCACTGTGAGCAGTCCTGTTTCCAGATCCTGGTCCAGCTATGCAAGAAAGACCAAGTGAGCTCAAACGAGGTGGCAGCATCTGCTGATTTGCTTGCTTGTCTTTCATTTCAGCTTCCCAGAAAATCTTGGCTGGCATCAGATGCTTATGTTTTTCTATAAATGTTCTATTTCTAGCATGTCACAGACAGGGAAGAAGCTAAAAATTAGTATTTTGGATGTAGCTATGTGATTTTTGGGGCAGAAGCAAGACACCTGGGCCCACGCTTTAGCACAACCAGGAACTGTGGAAATATGAAAGGTACAAGTATGAGCTGTTAAGTCCTGTCTCTCAGCTGGGCACACTAGTGTGAGCTCAATACCATGCTAAAATGACTTCTGCTTTCAGACTGCTCAGAGCATGGGCAGACCCTGCTCTGCTCCAAAAATGCAGTAAAGACTCACTTCGTAGTCTGAAAGGAAACCAAAAATCTATTCCTGTAAATTAAAATTTCACATTTTTCCTTTCAAGTAGCCAAGAATTCAAGAACTCCAGAATCCAGACAGTTCAGTTTTCTTCCAGAATCTAATTTTTCACTTCTCTGGACTTCTGTGTCACTTTATCAAAAAATACCCAGGAAGCAGGGGAGAAAAGGGAAGCAAGAATTTCAGGAAGGAGTCATATACTCCTGAAAAACATATAGATAAATATCTGTAAAGATGGACTAGCCCACTTCATAGTACAAGCCAGCTTCCAAGCCAATGGACATAACAAGCCTTGCTATCCCCTCGGGGGAACTATAGGCTGCAAAGTGAAAGCGGGCTGTGTGGTTGTGTGTGCTGGAATCCGGGGTAGTGAGAAAAGAGAGGTGCCTTGTTTAATAAACATATGCTAGAAGTGTGAAAGCTGCAGTAATTTGGTTTCTAAGCCCTACCCACATCTCTGTTTCACAAATTGTCTCTTTCATATGGATATAGAGTTGACCTTGCAGGCTTTTAGGCTTCAAGTGAACAGGGTCACTCAGGGCCCAAGCCACTGCTCAACCTCCCCCACACATACCCCAGTTATATCTTTTTACTATCTCTGCTGGACACCGCACCTTTCTGTAATTATAAATGTCTGCTTTCTGTCACTTCAAAGGTTTCCCAGCACTGGGAGTCCTTCTTCAAAGACTTTACATTGCTGAAGAACCTCTGTCATTGACAGGAGGTCCGTCTTTGAAGTTTTTCATGCCATTTATTGATTTCCCCTTTTTAGGATGTTCATATTAGAAAATATTTCACTGTGTTTGAAAATCTGTATATTTTTATGTTGTTGAGGGGCTACCTCTTTGAAGAAACACCACTTGCAGCATAGCCTCTGTATAGAGTGTATCTTCTGTATGCTTTATGCCCCTTCAAGCTCTCATTTTCAAAAACTTTGTCTCTGTTTCTTTCCTAATTGTAGCTACTATTTTAGGTACTTAAGTCAGTGTGAAGCTGTATTGCCTATGTGACTAGGCCTAATTTAATGGTCCTTTCTGTGTACCTAAAGCTTTTCATGTGCTTAATATCCTATTTAATTAGCAAGGAAAAAGTGAAAATAATAGCTTTGTTTTGACCAATTGAAAACAATGTATGCATATTGAAGTGACATCTATTTGGAAGCATTGTTACACTGTTGTTCCCACAAGTCTGAATTTTCTTAAGTTTGTATATAAAGGCAACAAAATTCTACAATTTTAAACCGGAGGATGTCTTGGATACTTTAAGGTAACTGTCATTAACTCTTTGCTAAATTGCTGAAAGGGTTTGTGTGAGCACACACTGTCAGCTTCAGTGCAAACTTAGCCTCTCGGTGTAAACTGGAGAGTGATGTGAGCTGGCTTAGCACCAGCGAGTTCATGGAAGCTGCCCTGGCAATTCAGCTGAGGCAATTAATGAACACCTGATGGGTGGGAAGGTCTTCAATGCTTCAGCTATTTCTAAAGCATTCTCTGATTCTTTTCTAATGGGCAATTTTGATAGCTCACATTTTTGGATACTCAGGTCACATTAATTTTTTAGAAGTATCTGTCTTTTTTTTGAGGTGGGGGGTGTGGGTTATGTTGGTTTTTCTCTTCCTTGAGGCTTGAATTGAATCCCTTTATTTATCCCAAGAGTGCAGGCTCTTTTCGTATGTACCAAGGGGGTTTTGTTGGTGTTATCTGCGAAACGCCTCTGAAAATTAAGGAAGTTTGGATATTTCAAAGCACAGATGCCTTAAACCAGCTGCCACTTTGCTCATTTCAACCTTTGACACTATGAAGAGTTTCAATGACTTGTCTTCTGAAAATGTTTACCTTGTGAGGTGGCTTCCTGGGTAGGGTAAGTTCATATTGCTCATATATTCTTAAGAGGAAACTTTTGACCTTGGATTACTTCAAAGATCTGACAGATTCTCTCCCTCTCCCCACCCCGCCCCAATTTTGTCTGCTCTCCTGTCTTTGCACATAGGTTAATGCAGGCCTTTTTTTCTTCAGGATCAAAAGCTAGTATGGCCTTATTGTTTGTATGCCCTAAAACATCATAGTCTGCTCTGATCCATTGAAAAACAATGAAAATAAGTGCCTGGGGTATACACGTGACAGAATAGAGCATTCTTGAATAACCATAGTGTATTTTAGAAAAGTATTTTCCCCTAGTTGACTTTAGATACATTTAAAGGCTGTCTTTCACTGTCTGGGAGAGATTGCAGTGGTTCATCGTGTCTCAGAGACGCGCTGTTAAGATGGAGCTGATCTCTGTGTGCACAAGAGATCTGAGAGTTCTGTACTCACAGCACACGTGGACTGGCCCTACATCACATACACAGTGAATCTTTTGTAATGAGGAAGTATCAGCTCTGTTGCGATTGTGGGGAATATGCAGAGAGTGCTCTGGCAGTGCTGTGGTTGCACAGATGAGAGGTATGGTATATGTTTTGCAGGGTCATCCTGCCTTCCCCTGTGTTCTATATTCCTGTATTGTAGAGGCAAGCAATGCAGAGCAGGCATTGCCCAAAAAGTCCATGTTTCCAGGAAACTACAGGGTCAGCTGGGCTGTGTGACACAGAAACTGATGGGTGAATGGCTGAAGCTGTAGATTCACCCAAAACTCATTGCAAAAGCGTATGTTTTGCTAAAAGCTGTTAGGTATATATAAAGGAATACATGGCTTTGAAAATGCAGAAAGGTATGTTTTATCATTCATACAATACCTAGGCAAACAGCCAGATATTTCTGGCTGCTGGTTTTTTTTCCCACAAAGTTTTAACAAATCTATTTAAAGCTTGAGTACAGCAAAACCTCCAGGAAACTGACTAATATGATAAGTGGCATGGAGTACCCACATACATGCATGCCATGATGATAATAAAAAATGAGCCTCAGTCAGACACTCAGAAGTTTATGCCCTTATACTGCAGCAAATACAATCCAAGTCAGCATGCTGTGGCTGCAACACTCCTATTTAGATTCACAATATCAGAGTTTCACATTCCTCTTGTGCCACATTCTTCTTGTGATACAAAAAAATGATAAAGTTACTGATGGACTTTCAGTTTATGCACAAACCGTCTTCCTTTTTGGGTGTTACTTACAATGACCGAAGAAAGAAATTCTAAAGGTATGTTGGCAAATTAAAAATCCAGCTCTTCTGCTGGAGTCAGGCAGTCTATAGAAGGAAGCTTGTATCATGATGTTATTAGAATGTTAATTCAGATTAAGAAGCTGATGTTGTCTAGACTAAATAAATTTTACTTTTTATAGGGGTCACACCAAAAGAATACACTGATTTCATGCTCAGAGACGGTGGATTACTGCTCTCCACAGCTGCTTTAAGTGCTTCATATCTCTACAGGCTTAATTTAGCAGCTTCTGCTGAAACTACCTGCAAAGTCACTGTTCCTGAAGTTATCCTGATTTCAGACTCTGCTTTACTAAGGCAACAGACTGATTTCTTCTGTAGCCATCTGGAGCTGACTTCTGTTGTTCATATACCAAGTTGAGCTGACACTGTAGTAGACAGAGAAATGGTAACTTCTCGTCTCCTTGTACACGTTTGTCATGTTCCATCTGAGAATTCCCTACGTACATTTTGTGAATATCTAAAATAGTTTGCCAAATTATGGAATTGTTACTGCTTTACTGCTGCTCTCCCTAATTAAAATTATCCATAATACTTGTGTGGTGGGTTGACCTTGGCTGGATGCTGGGTGCCCACCAAGCTGCTCTACCACTTCTCTCCTCAGCAGAACAGGGAGGGAGAAAATAAGACAGAAAAAACCCCTTGTGAGTCAAGATACAGGCAGTTTAATGAAGGAATAGCAAAAGTTGCACACATGGAAGTGAAGGAAAACAGAAGATGTTATTCTCTACTCCTCATCAGCAGGTGATGTTCAGCCACTTCCCAGGAAACAGGGCTTCAATATGGGTAGCGGTCGCATCATTAATAACAAATGCCTGCCCTTCCTCCTCCTTTCTCTTAGCTTTTATATCTGAGCAGAGATCATATGCTATGGGACATCCCCTTGGTCAATTTGGGCCAGCTGCCCTGGCTGTGTCCCCTCCCAAGACCTTGCCCACCCCCAGCCTACTGGTGAGCAGCCCTGATGCTGTGTGAGCGCTGCTCAGCAGCAGCCAGACCCTGGTGTGTCACCACCACCGTCCCAGCTACCGACACAAGCACAGCACTACGGGGGCTGCTATGGGGCTCAGCCAGACCCAATACAACTTGATAAGTTTACTCATTTAGTGTCTCCATTGGAGCCAAAAGGGTTCTTCACACTTCTATTAATTTTCTGGGCTTGTATAGCACAAAGTGCTTGGTACTGCTGTATAAAAGCAATGACCAACCCATTCTGTGTCATCAGTCTTTTTACAAGCTTTGATGACGCTAGCTTTTAAAAAAGAAGGAAATTTATGTCAATGAGATTAATAAGTTTTTTCCTTCTAGTGAGTTTTCATTGGCATTACTTGAATATTAAGGAAAGAGAGGCAGGAATGAAGTTTGGGGTATATTATTTATCCTATATGTTTACAGTTTGCATAGAATAATTATATAAAGGATGGCTGCTTGTAGTCCTCTCCTCTGTGTGTCATTAATGTGATACTTCTTCCCTTGTCAGTAGATTTAAACTGTAGCACTGTAAGACAAACATCCTCCTTCAGCTGCTTCCATTATACTGCATACTATTATAAAATGAAAGGGGAATGTTGTACTTTATCTCTTTATATATTATAAAAATAATGAAGATGATAATTATCAAGGCTGTAGTGCAATTTCATGGCATTGCTGTCAGGTACAAACTGCTTGAGCTGCATTCCTTTGGTATAAAATGTCAAGAAAACCCCATGATTGAAATACAGTCATCTAATTAATTTCTCTCTATTATTACTTTCATGGGTTGTGTCTGTGCAGAATACTTGCTGATGGTTAATAAAAAGAGAATGAAATGTAGACAGTCCGGTTTTAGCTTTTAAGTTCTGAGTATCTTTCCATGCCCAACCTTTCATTGTGCTGATAAACACAAATTAGCAGACCTGAAAAAAAAGAAAAAAAAAAGCTGAAACTTTGGCATTCTGTGAAGAGCCTTTGCTAAGTGTCTGTTTTATCATCTCTCTCTTCACTAATTCAGCTCGAAGCTGAGTGTTTATATTTGAAACCTTACTGGTACAGCCAGTTTCTTGATGTGCACCATTTCTACCATAGCCATAGGGTACCATGTTGTCTGAAGCCCTCTTGCTTCCTTACTATGCTGGACCTTAACATTCTTTACTTTGTATAATCCTAGAGATGTCACTGGGCCTATATACGCCAGTAGGAACAATGCTGTTTGGATGAATACCAGCCACTTTCCTGATTTTTACTCACTGAAAATTGCATTAGTAAAAATGCAAAGAGATATCCATCCAGGGTTTTTTTTAGCATTAAAAAGCAGGCTGTTTATATGCTACCAGTAGGTGGTAGCTAGCTCCAGCCTGAAGGTGAGCACTTGCTTCTACTTAAATATCTTGCTATTAAGAAATACCAGTGTAATCTGTACACACTTGTGCAAAGAACTGAGAGCACGGACACTATATAAGCAGAAGCTAAAAGAAGGGCTGCAGTTCTTACTTGGAGGGAAAAATGTTGAGGGTAAAAACTTGTGTTTCAGAACTGATGGCACCCTTCCTCAGTTTTACCCTAGACCAGATGTTCTTACTAAACTTGCCATTTTGCATTTCTTGGTTTTAAGCAAAATCATAGTTTTTCAAAATTCCCTGCAAATGTTCATTAGCATTGATAAGTTCTGCTTTCCACACGTGACACTGCCTCCTGCAGGCTAAACTATAAGTACCCAATATAATTACGGCAGACTATAAATAATGAATATACCTATCAAGGCTTTGTAGGATTGCTTATGACGTGAACATAAAATATTCTGAGGAGAGGCAATTGCTTGGTATCGGCTGTTTAATTGTCTGATTTCTAGAGACGGAGTTGAGCCTGGGTTTGGGCCATGCGGAACATTAGTTAATTCTGGAGGTTTGTGCCTGAATGGATTTAACTCCAGCCTGGGATAGACATTTGTGCAAAGAAATTGAATGTTGGTTTTGTTCCTCTGCTGCTGTTGCTGCTGTGCTGCAAATCCTCTGAGTTCTTCTGAAATCACTGAAATAGCCAGCTGTGTACCTAGAATGGTTGGCAGCATGGCAGGGAGCTGCTGCCAGGTATTCCTGGTACGTTTGGCAGCTCAAATGAGGAATGAGTTAATATCTTTTTCCAGGGCTCAGTGTTGCATTTAAGCAGAACTCTGCACTGGAGGGAGCCACATCCCCTTAGTCATATTGCCTCAAGGAATCATGTCTCAAAATGCAGAAACCCTACTAGGTGTCCTGGCAGCCCAAAGAAGTCACTTTGCTGCTCTACTTCAGGGGATGAAAAATCTTTCTGTTAGTATAGTCAGCTAGTTTTAGTAGCCAAAACATTGGGTGAATTTCAGCTATGGTGCTGCTTCTGCTTCACCTCTTTTGTCCTTCTGCATTTCTGTGCAGTAGTAGAAGGGCGTAACAATGCACCTTGTTGCCTCCCTATTCTCTGATGGTAATAAATCTGTGGGACATCTAGACATCAGCTGGTCTTCAATTTGGACTGTGCAAAGAATAGTGAAAAGCATTAGAAGTCAGTTGGAAGAATGTAATTTTACAAGGTCATTTTCTTGTTAGGTCTATACATGAAAATGGAAGTGCATACAAGCATTCTTTTTATTTCCTTTTTCTTTCACATGTGGCCCATTTAGTCCAATCACTGGGAGGATCCAGAAGCACATGCTTCAGAAGAAAGTAAAATAACTACCACTGATAGTTACAGGATAATCTGTCCTCGGAAAATGCTTTTCTCTAACACTGAGGAGACAGAGGTGGGATTTCTGTATGAAGTCTTTATCTTTCTCAGTACTCTTATAGTCACAGACTAGAAGTATCTTCAAGTTGCATCTGTCACATTCAACAAACATTTCAAAATAGCTAGTGAGAGAGTGACTTGAACCACCCAATTTTCTAAAGGCCCCATGTTTGTCTTGGTTAAACTAGTGAATGTCTGGAGTCACACTGGTGCAGTCCCTTGTTACTCTTGTTGGACGGTGATGGTATGGAGGAAAACTGGTGCCTAAAGGCACTGCTTAGTCTTGAGTGGCGGGGGAAAAAAAGTATTAAAAAGCCCCTAATTGCAACAGAGAAATCTAAAGCCCTTTTCAGTCTTAGGCAGAGAGCTGGGTTTTAGTATGAAACATAAAGGAAAAGAGTCCAGCTTGTAAATTGAGATTACATTAGGACCTGACTTGAAAGTGCATGTGGAAATTCACTATGTAGCCTATCATAAAACAAATCCTGAAATCAGTGAGGTTATATGGAATGGTTCCCTGATCTGAGCATGGTATGGTGTTTGCAAATGACTGTTCTGTGTATTGTGCTTTGCCAAGCTCATTTTGTATGATCTTCAGTGTGTTACAGGCTTAAAGTGCTTGGCCATTATTTTTATCTCAGGGAGTCTGTTGATTTTATGATCTGCATTCCCCTTATGAACTCTCCAAGTCTAATTTCTTTGCTTACCTTCAGCTGAGGCATTTCATAGTTATACAAATATGTGTTTATCTCTTTCTCTGCTTGAGGCTGTTCTAAACTGCCAGGATCTCATGGAGGGCTAATTTCAGTAATGTGTAACACTCTGAATGCATCTGCAAAGGTGGCAAGGGATAGAACACAGAAAGCACTCCGTAATATTTTGGGAAGGGAATACCAGTGAAGAACGGGGACAAGAATGTCAGAAAAGCCAAAGAAGTCATCTACTTTTGACAAATTAAACACAAATTTTATATGCACACACTCCGTCCTCCTGACATCAAAAGCTAGTTATTTGCAGGATTTGCTCTGTATATGTAATTATTAACAAAAGTCACTGTGTAAATAGCTCTCCCAGATCACTTTCTTCTGTTCTCAGCTGATACAGTGATCCTCTTTGTGAATACACTTTGCAGTTGTCCATTTTGCTGATTCTGTTTTACTTCTCCCCAGAAACTGACGGCTTTTTCTTTCAGATTCCATTAAATGTCTTTCCTTGAGAATATTGGCTGCTTTCAGTCTACCATTGGATCCAATAGCTGATACCCTAGCTCACCATCTGGCAGTTGATTTTTCCTGCTCTTGTGTTCATGAAAGAATAGTTTGTCAAGAATGAAAATTAAAAGAAAGAATTTGATGTGTTATGGATAGCTTTTCTGGAATCTCCATGTGAGCAACTGGCGAGACAGCCGATCTGGTTTTGTTTATATTGTTTTGGAACAATCTCAAAGTATCATTTAGTTCTCTTATTATTTAGAACCAGTTTAGACAAGTAAATAATCCTTTGACCTCAGTGAGACAATTCAAATGGGTGGGTAGTATTTGGCTTTAGGTTTACTAGGTGCTGGAATGGGTAAGAACTAAGCAGTAGCAGATTTTCCCTCTCTTCCATGCACACGTACATGGACTGCTTAACAACAACAAAAAAATTAAATAGTAAAACTAAAAAATATTGTGTCTTACTCCTGGGGCACTGGAAGTGAACACTGGAGTTATTTACAGTGTAAAACCAAAGTCAATGCTTTTCTTCACTCTGGGACTTATACTAATCTGTATTTTTGTCTTTGCTGTTTGTGATGTAATGGTCAGTAAAACAGGTATAGCTTGTAATTTCTATGATCTGAGTGTTCTGATGTACACTTAAAATGGGTGAATGTACATCAATGTATACAGAAAGGAAAGAAGAAGCAATCTAAAACAGTGAGACAAAGTTTGAGTACAAAGGTCTGTATGGATATAAGGAAGGAACAGTATCATCACATAGCTTTCATTTTGAAATTACTGTTGTGTTGAAAAAGAAGTAAGAATGATCCCGTACTAAAGCAACAGGATGGTGAAATTATCCAAACATTTGAATTTTCAGCATGCCTTCATATAGTGGTAAAGCCTGTATCTGGAGCCTGTATTTTCACTTCAATGATTATAACAATAAGATCAAGAAATTTGATATGAAACTTCCTCATAAGGATGACTTTAGGAGCACAGCACTGGCAGTAGGATAGCTGCAGATGGGGAAGTGTGTCTCTCCAAGTTCAGCGTTGTTTTAATGCTAAACATGTTTCTTCTCTCGTCTGCCTCACTCAGCTGTATTGCCTGTGCCACTATGCTTGAGTTGGCCTTAATAAATTCAAATAAAATAAAATTAGACCCTTGCCTGTAAAATCTGAGATAACTGTAAAACTGAAATGCAGCTGCGTGGCTCTTACCCAACCTATTGGAAATGAGAAAGGGACATTTAAAAATTTCTTCTTAGTTTTCCGTTGTGATTCTAATCAAAAGCTTGAAGATAGAAGAATGTTGGGGGTGTTTTTTTGGTCCTAGATGGTTTGAAACATTACAAAATACAAGACCAGAGTCTGGCATTGCTGCAGTCCAGGTAAAACAGCAGGAGCTATTGTAATACAGTGAGAAGGATTCAATAAATCTGAAACTGTTACAGCAGCACTGGGGTACTTTCAACATAATTCCTATTTCTTTGGGAACAATTTTGTAATTTAAAGTATTTATTTATAAAGTAACTCACAGAAAGAAGTAGAAGTGGTAGTGTTTTCAGTTCTTAGCTAGTAATCATAATCTAGTTCAATTCAGGGTAAAACCGCTACAGCAGCACATCAGAAACGCAAGATAATAACAGAGTCTGAGCTGAGAATACTGAACATCTTGTATTTCTAATTGCATCCATCTTGTAAATGAACAGAAACTTTAACTGAGGAAAAACTTACTATGGGAATCACTAGCCACAAAAAGCTGTCTTATGAGCCTTAAACAGACAAATGTGATTTTTCACAAATCAGATTTGTTCTATTCATTTGGTAAGGTGAAAATAAATCCCTCAGCAGAGCTTTTTGGAGCTACGGATGTGTTGTATATATCAGTATTTTCTTCTGGTAAAGAGCTATGGGGTTATGATACAATAAAAATTAATGTAATTTAGTCCTTTTTCAACATATTGCAGAAAATTTCATTAGTAAATTTAGACCACTTATTGGTTAAGAGTATACCTTGGGTTAAATAAACTTCAATATCAAAGGCTGAGGAATTGATAGAAAAATAATACTGTGAGAAGGGGCTGAATGCTTCAAGACAATGTCTTTTGAGAAACATCATACTTCCTAAATTCTAGCCAGACACAGGAGAGACTGATAAAACCTTAGCAAATTATATCCCGTGATCACTACAAATGCTATTGAAAACACATGCTAAGCAGTGATGCCACTTATTTTGAAATACATCCCAAATTGCATTTGATTTCCCTCGTGAGACAAAGGCAGAGGGTGGATGGTGAGACAGTGTAACCTGTATGAAACATTGAACTGGAAGAGTATTATTTATTGCATGTAAATATCTTGTATCCAGTTTCACAAAGTAGGGTATTACACAGCCTTGTTATCTGAGCACTATAGTTCTCAAATATTGGGCCAAATCACATATGGTGCAAGAGAAAACGGGTTTTATTCCCTTGTTCCAGTGTGTTATTCTGCCATTCCCTGAGTAGAAAGGAGAGGCTGGTTCTTCAGGTATGATTATACTTCCCTTGATGAAATGGAAAGATTTTTTAAAAAAAACACAACAAACTAAGCCAACAGAAATAAAGATTTGAGCCTGCCTCTGAAATTTACTCTGCAAAGTTGATATGCTGGGCTGCTGAAAGGAGAGAAGTAGGTAGAGTATTGGAACTCTTCTCCCAGTTTAGTAAGATCTGACACTACCATTTCCATCCTTCATTTTGAAAACTTTTCAGTAGTGTTGTGGGGTCACTGTCTAGGCATATTGGTCTCCAGCTTAACTGCATTGCATCAAAAAAACCTGCTGTTTCTAAACACATAGACTGGATAAAGCTACCCCATCAAATCAGCTAATTACACTTATGCTCATCCAATTTCAGCATTTCACACTTTGCAAAAGAGTGGGTAAAGTCTCATCTACCGTGTCAGCCTCCGTACACTACAACCATTAAATTCAGTAATAAGCTTGGATGCAAATGTGACTAAAATAATTTTGCAAAGAAAAAGCTCCTAAAAGAAGAGCTTATTCATTGCCATACAGCTGAATGCTGTTTTCACAACTCTGTGTATTCACTTACTTTAACAAACCAGCTTGAATGATGGGAGAATCAGAACTTGTCTATAATTTGATTTGTTCTTGGAGTCCAGGGGTACAACTATCCCAGCAGCACGGATTACGTCCTTTTTACACATGGAAATTGAGCAGAGGAGCACAAGCTATTTCACAATAGCTCCCCTTGTGGACAAAGTGTTTTGGAATAAAAGATACTTTAGTCTGGAATAATTAGTGCACTGATTATTCCAGAACAGAATAAGTGCACTAATTATTCCTACAGTGTCCACACAGGGACAAACAGAAAGCTATTGAAGAATGGTTTATTCTGCAATAGCTATTTTGGTCCATTTCCTCATATAGGCAAATCCTATTGGTGTTGTCAGCAGGTAATGAGCGTATAGATGGAGAATGTAGATGGATTGCATTAATGATCTCTTCCCATTAGTGTTTCTTTGTGCTTCACTTTTGTGTGCTTGCAGAGTTAATTGCTTAAAACTCCCTCTTAAGTCAGACACATTTCTAATCCTAACTTCACCGTTCTTACAGAGACCCTCCAAACTCTTTTGTGGGTGATCCACCACCAGCCAGCTAAACAAATCAATGCTCTTGTCTGACTGTAAAATTGTTAATTTTCACTGGAATGTATTTTCTCTTCTGCTAGGTGTTAAAGGTTATGCTGCATGGAACACCATTTATACATTTTCCCCAGGATCACTTTGCAAAGTAGTTTTGCAATCACTTGAAAAGCTACTGGAAAATTCACCCACGTGATTATTGTTTCAAGAAGACAGACGATCCATCCATGTGCAGAACTGAAGGAGTTACTGGTGGAAGGGTAAGAGAAGGATCCATTACATCCTACATTGTATTTCTCCCTTATATTAAATTAACATTCGATATTCAGGCAGCACTTTGTATCTTTAGTTCTAAACTAAACACGTTTTCACCCAGGTCACATAACCATCTAGTATGGATGCTAATGTCTTTGGCTTACTCTGTGTGGGTCCTGTTAAGTTTGGAAGGGCACGTTTTCCAACAAGAAAGAGTTCTTCCTCTGCTGGAGTGAAGGCCAGAGCACAGCTTTCACTGGTTCTCTCGCCGAAGGGTAGAGAAATGCACTGGTGGTACATGGAGGAGAGGGGGCTCACCTGTAACATCAGGGATTGCAGTGCCTTGGCCTTACCAGGTGCAGAGTGAAGCCAGTATTTACCTTCCAACTGAACATGAGGACAGATTTAGGGAAAGTTTTTAAAAATGTCACTGATCTTATGCACCTAGTTTGAGCCTTCTTAAGGTGATCTCAGACTGTGCCCTTAGGAAAGGAGATGCAAATAATCGCTGTCCATTTAAAAAAGAATTGCTAGGCAAACACAGCAGATTGTCTAAGCTCTGCGTAGTTTCTGTTTATGTTATTGTAGAAACTGCAGCCTAAGTGTAGAAGTGAAAGGAATAAAACTCATTTTTCAGTTATCACGCTAACTTACCATATAAACAGGCAACTCATTCAGCCTTCTGGGGCCTCAGTTCTGCACACATGCAGTGGGTGGAAGATACAACCTATAGGTGAAGCATGGCATTATAAAGTGTTTAAGATATCTACAAGCAAATCTTTTATGGGGAAGTTTAACCACTTAAAAGCAGGGAAGTTGCAACTTGACATGAGTGAGAAGCAAAGTGGGATTGTGCTATAGCAGCTGAGGCCTGCATGCAATATATGTACATGGGTTAATACTTATTTCATTACAAAAAGCTGTTTGTAAAGTACTATTATTAAGGCCCATGAGAAGACAGTCTGAAAAACAGTGCTGTATCTGTTCCTGTAGACAATATGGCTTTTAAAAGCACCTTTCCCTCAGTGACTAAATTTCCCTATTAAATTGACTACTACATTCCCAGTTAAAATCAGGTTTCACGGTGCATAACCTTCTTTTTCTAATACTGTGTCATAAAACTGTAATTTAGGTGATGCTAGCTCGCAAACATGAGTTAGCAATGTGCCCATACTATGATTTCAATAGAGCAAATTCTCTCATCACTGGTGAAGTGCAGCCTCTCAAATGAGATGGTAGGTGATAATATTTAGAAATCTGTTTTCATGTTAAGAGATGGGGAAATACTAGGAGTAATTTCTTTGTCCCTCCTCTGTTATTGCGCAGTTCTACTTCTCTTCTCTTTGTGCAGTAACAGTGGAACAGGATGCAGATGGATCCATAACTGGAAACATTCTAAAAATACTCTGTTGGTGCCAAACACTGGAAAAATACCTTGTTTCTCTTCATTTAGCGATAGAGAAATGAGCTGTTTGGTTCAACAGCAATTCAGTCAAGAGAAAACTATTCTTTTATTACTCTGATCATCTGAATAAAGCTCTATACCATAGCAATATGATGTCTCAAGGATACAATGCCACCTTGTCACTAAAAACTTAAGACACCATACAGGCTTGCAGCTGTAAAACTGCTCATAGTTTGTCCAGCTGAAATAACATTCTGAAATATAGCAAACCAAGAGATTCTGTGGTGAAATGCCGCCTCTGATTTGCAAGGGTGAACAGAAATCCAAATAACTGGAGGCTGGCTCGTATTGCAGCCAGACAATTTAGGGACCTCTTCTGATCTTTTGTATTCTCTCTTTCCTTCCAAATCTTTTCTGATGCTCAAGGAACAATTACTACCTATGTTTTTGTCCATTACAAGCAGTGAAACCCAATCTAGGCAAGTGTGTAGGTTTAGATTTTCTCTGTAGAACCTCACTGAGTGATGTGGAGAATTTTGCAGTTCCCTGTGCAGAGTCACACATATCAGGAATTCTAAAGGATGGGATCCTCACTGTGTTTGGGGCAGCCCAGACGAAAAAGGAAGCTAATATTACTCTTCCCCTGTAGAAGTTTTCCATATGGCATTCTGTGTTCCAAAGTATACTAGATGTTATAACTTAATCTAGGTACTTAAAAGATGGGAGATAGGAGTGTTTGGATGGTAGTGCAGCAGGGACAAGGGAACAGAAGGTGGCTGACAGGAGGAGGAAGGGGAAAATGCATCCTCATTATTTATAGCATAGAGAAAAGCTGCAAATTTAACCAAGTGTTTCCTATCCCATGTGTTCTCTTTTTATTGCTCTCTAAGTGCAAAAATGTTTATAGTTGGGTCCCCAGCTGGAACATTATTTAAGATCTCAGAGAAGAGATGAGGGTCAGACTGTGCGATATTCATAGGTGTGAAGGTATCTTCACACATGCCTCATAGGCGTGAAGCCCTACCAAGCAGTCATGGGAATGTTTTCCCACTCCACTTCCTTGGTAGCATTACACATTTTTATACAATCAGGCCTTAGGGTGCCACAGATTCCTCCTTCGCAATGCTGCTGAGCTCAGCAGTGCTGTTTTGTTCTGCATGAGTTTTAACTTGGAGAGAAGGAGGCTGCAGAACAGAAACAAAAGTGACTTAGAGCATCATGAGCCTTGTGGGAAACTTCTTTCCAAAGAGCTGTGAATGATCAAAAGATCAGAAGTTTGCTTTACCTGCCTAATGATCTGTAGAGACTGGAACTGCAGAAGAGAGGGGATTTTCTCTTTGCAGAACAGAAATTTTTATTTGAAGTGGTAAAAGCTCTGGATCTGCTGCTTTCCTGTGGGCATCACTGGTGGGCATTCCAATGTTGCTTTTCTTTGGAATTTATAAGGTCTGTACTACTTTTTAAAATAATTTCTCTATCAATTACAGAAATAAAACATGGGAAGGGGGGGAGGGGGTTGTTTGGTGATTTTTTTTTTTTTTTGGTGGTTATTTTGTAGGTTTTTTTAAAGAAAAGGAAAAATCTATTCTGGAACAAGCAGCCTATTCTGGAATGAGCAGAGACAAGCGATATTATGCAGCTCAGGGAATGTGGACCTCATCCAACTTAGACAACCATCTCAACAGTTGCTTAGGTTTTGACAGACCCACAAATGTAAAGCAAGGCAGTGTCAGACATTCATAAATGATTATCATCATATTTTCACAGAGGTTCTCAAGGTCTTTCTGAAAGACTTATCATGAAATGTGCATTCACTAGACACTTGTCATCATTCTGGCTGAACAAATGCTGATGTTTTAGCTTGTACGGAGTTGGCTGATTTTTTATGTGGTTTCAGTAGAGATCCCATTACCTGAGCCTAGAATTAAAATGCGGAGGGTGTGTGTGTGTGGATATGGAATATATATTATGTGAGCTGCTGAGTATAATTTGAATCCTTCAAGCCTTTGAACTCCATTGCTGAACATGTTTGTGGCTATGCTGCTGTAGTTCCATCTCTCAGGAAATGAACGTGTCCTCTTGAGTCACCCGCATGCTGGGCAATCAGTGAGCGAGCCTAGCATGCTGCCACCCCAGCAGCACTGCTTGGAGGGACAACTGGCACCCCCTGCTCTGCACCACCACGGCTGGAGTGCAAACAATATACAGGCAGGAGGAAGGACACCAGACACGTAGGTCAAAGGCTCTGGTTCTGTGAAGGTCACCACCACAAACCTCTGTGGGCACAGGTGTGTGATTTTTATGTCTCTGAGACTCAGTTTCCCAATCTATAAAATAAGAAAGTACCCAGAGCATATCCAGAACAGCTGCAATAATTTGCTTTCTCTCAGCTATTCTTTAACCTCAGCTAAAACGTGTATCTGGCATGGGAACAGCCCCAATTCAGCTCAGGGCAAAGGCAAGCAGGCTGGCTGAAACCAGCTCCAGCAGTTTTAGCAGACTGACAGCAGTGCCGAAAGCTAATCCCTTTGACTCTGCCGTGCTATGGACTGGGAAGTACCACAGCTCAGATGACAGGCTGATAGGGGATATTTTTTACTATAGCTGTTTGTGCTGCATGGAAATACACTCTGGGAGTGTTTGGATGGATGCCACTGGAATTTGTCATCAGACAAGGTGAGGCAGTAAGAGGAAGGCTGAGGATACTTGACCCAATACAAAATGGTGGTGAATAGTACTAATGCATCCTAGTGATTTCCTTAGTTTTCCTAATTCAGAGACCTCATTATTTGGAGTTAAATTTGGATTGTTTAAATTCGTAGCTTTGGGTCAGACCTATTAACGGTTCTCTTTGTTTTCTGGCAAAGTTCTTTGTGTCTGTATTTTTAGGGCAGTATTTCTTGCTTATTATTTGAACAAAAGGGCCAGATTCTACTTTAAATTGCATTGGCTTAGACTTAGAAGGATTCTGCCGAAGCTGGTGCAGTTACTCCAGATTTACACTGGTGCAAACGTGTTGAAGTCAGCTCGTAAATAACTTAGTTTTGTGCAATATTTTCTGAAAAATTCAATGGTATCATAGACTACATCTACACTAGGAACCTGGGAGCCTGTCCTTGGCCATATCCCAGCTCCTCACTGGAGCAAGAACTTGGCATTCACCGGCCTTTCTCCCCTCCTTTTCTTTGGAAAGGAAAGCTGGGGAATGTGAGCTGGATGAAGCCAAGGCCCATTTTGACAGCTGCTTGGTTTGATGAAGAAACAGTGAAGACCTGAGAGCACAGGATGGCACACAATGGCACATGCTCAGAAATGCAACCATACAATGAAAGCTTGTGGTAGAACTTTGTGTGAAGTGTAAGGTCTGTGAAGTGTAGAAAGCTTGGCCATTATGTTTTCTGTAACACATGCAGCAACTGGACAACATAAGCTCTATGAAAGACTGAAGGTGGGAGAGGGAATTAGCCCACTCAAGATCTGTCCTTCCCTTCTGAGCTTTGCAGTGTGACAATTCCTTGGTGACTTGTCATTTACTGCAGAAGATTCCTCACTTGCTGTCTGTCACCTTACCCAGGGTACGAGCAGTGCCTTTAGGTATAACCATGCCAAGCAATTACAGTCTCCGTACAATTACGGACAAAACTTGTAAAAAGACCTTTAGAAAGATATTGTGTATAACCTCACATACAACGGAGAGTTCAATGTGTGCAGAAAAATGTATTTTAGGTTACCTGAATGGTCCAGGAGTCAACTTACCTGCTGAATACAGGTCACACAGAGGGTCATGCAGCTTGCAGGAGCAAGAGGTCTTGGCAAGTTATGAAGAAAGAAAAATGGAAACATAATGATGAAATATGAGCAAACAGTCTGGCTGTGATGCATTATGAGGATGCTCCTTCTCACCTGGAAAACACAGGTGAGGCTAACTCCCCGTCCCCAGTCCCATGGTTGGAAAATGGATGAGTTTGTATTTCACGATCATCCCAGTGATGTCATGTCTGGATTTCTCTCCCCACCTCTTAAATACAAGACCTTTCAGGGAGATTGTAACTTCTTTAAAGAGTTTCATTTGCTCAGTATTGAATAATCTTCCAAATATAAGCCTTTCAGTTTTGTTGTTCATTTGCATCATTCTTTCCTCAAAGCATCTCCTGATTTCAGAGGCCTGCTAAATCCAGAACAATACAGGGGTAAGCTGAGATCTGCAATGGGTTTCACACTGTCCTAAGTGAAAACAGTTCCTGTTGAACTTAATGACTAAAACCTTGAGGTTGAGATTCTGATCATAAACCATGTTTTGCTCCACAGGCATGAACAAAAGCTGACTGAAACGTCATTTGTGGCAAGACATCTGTCTGTTGAAAACAGTTATTCTGTTGTTTTTGAAAGAGAGCACAATGCTGCTCCAGCTTGGGAGAGTAGCTTGCTCTTTCACTTTCATGCTCTTTAGGGAACTGGGGTGTTTCTTGTGCGAATGTAAATAACCTGACTACAGATGACAGATTCCAGTCCTTATTCTTCTGAAGTTCACATTTTCTTGTCTCTGAGGGGTCACCTGAAGTACTTAGGAAGTATGATTGCTTCAGTGGAGAGGGAGACTTCCATAAATGTGAGGAACGGGAAGACATTTATTGTATTTATCTAATAAATAGTTCTCTCTCGTGCGTAAGATAAAGCTTTGTAAATGTAGGGAATGTGTAATTTCAATAGTAAAATGTCCTAATTATTTTGGCATCGTCAAGGTGTATTTTATGAAGGTGGATGTTGTTCCAGTTCTTAACTCTGTTTGGTTTAATTCCAGGAGACACACAGTCTGTGCCTTTTTGAATTTCAGTGTTACTCTTTCCTTTTCATAGCCAACTTTTTTTCCCTTTCTGAAATGTGTAGCTTGGAAACGAGGTCCTTTTAATGAAGCTTTTGAGTCTCACAAAATATGATTAATCTGATTAGTGGTTCAGACTCTTTTTATGCTTACATTAACTAACACAAAGAGCCCCCCTACAGGTTAAAGTTTAAATGTGGATTACCAGATAAAGCTAGTCCTGACGAGGTTTCTATGGTGCAAGGAAAAATTGAATTTGCCTTTCACCTCATTTCAGCCTTTGTCATCCTGGTTTTTGCCCTTCTCCCTCATTCACAGTGAGGATATTAATTTTGCAGTAAAATCTTTAAGCAATTATGCAGATAGCTTGGAAAAAGCAACACACAAACACAGTAAGAAAAGCTTGACTGAAAAATGGACCCCAGATATTCATTAAAACCAGATGGCAACATTCCTAGCAGCATAACTTTGGATGTTTGGACTAAATTTGTATTAATGTGTCACAACCAGATGACAAAAATGAACCACTGTCATACAATTGTATGTATGTATTGTACTTTATATTTACAAAGTAGTGAAGTATAGTGACTAGTCCATTAATGTCTTTTTTGATAAACAGCTAAGAAAGGCTATCTTTTCACACACAAACACATCCATCTTTAGATAGCATTCCTCTGTGGGAGGCTTGCCTTCAATTTAACAGATAATGAACTTCTTCAGATGAATCAGAAAATTGATAGTGAAATGAAGTTTAGTATTTTCTAGTGCAGCATCTACCAATACAAGGATGTTTATAGTTTCAAAATGTAGTTTATTAAAATTGCTCATTTTTTTAAGTTTCTCATCAGTCTAGTAACTCTAGCTAATTTTTATCCCTAATCACTTTATTTTGCAGATAATTTTTGTTATTGCTCTTTCGGAAATGGCTATAGGAAATTGGAGAGAAATAGCACCTGCAAATAGCACTTAATTAAAAGCATGATTGTGTACAGGGGCTTCCTATATATTTCTCTCTGAACAATGAAGATGGAAAGGTGTTTTTTCTCTTTTTATTTGGCATGCTCCATATGATCCAATAAAGCACAACTAACATAGCACACCAGCCAGGGCAGAATACAGTTTCCCCTCAGTGAACACACATAATTCCCATTACAGCTAATGGGAGATGCATGTCCCTGCACAGAGGCAAGAGGGATCTTATATGTACATGTCATACATATGAAAATATCTGGCAGGGAAAGAGGTGTCTAGTCCTGACAAATTGCCAGGAGGCATTTTGTTTTTCTGTTAATTATAGTAATTATTTATCATGCATTAAAATAGTGCCCTAAATTTGCATGGCACTGTGTGCAACACAAATAAGCTGTACTCACTGCTGAAAGGAACCTACAACAAAAAGATGACAAACAAGCACAATGTGAGGCACTGGTGCATCATCTGGAGTAACAAGAAGTCAGGATCCACTTCCCAGAGAGAAGGATTTTAGAAAGCTGGAAGGGCAAGAGACCTGTCCTGGGACAGGGGGCAGTGTCAGCACAGCCAAAGAGCCCTACTCTGCCAGGGGCAAGGAGAAGGGCTTGCGAACAACCTCGAGAATTTAAATCAGAGGCTGGGGAGGGTCTGCCTACCCTCCCGGGAGTGATGGCATGGGCTGTGCATGCAGTCGCTGATAAGAATTAGCAAGAGGATCAGAACGGGCTATGTGTCTGCAGCGTGGGGAGAAGGTGAGCTCAGCAGCAGCTGAAAGGCAGGGCTGAAAGAGAGAAAGCAGCAGTATACAAGGTAAAAGATGAAAGAGTTCTGGCTAAACCAGATGGAAAGGCAGGCAAGTGCTATAGAGGGGCAGTTCAGCCAGGAGCTGGAGGAAAAAGTCTGTTCTGTGACAAAGAGACAGGGACACTAATATTTCACCATGGAGTCTTATATTAATCCTTGCTTATGTAGCCTTGGCCTTTCCCTATTATTGATTTTTTCTAGACCCAAGAGAATCTAGTTTTTATCCTGTTTGTAAATATGTTTTATATGATCACACATCTCTGCGTTATCTTTTATGTCTGTGCCAGGCTGTGCCCTATAGGTAGTGTATCTGCTGGCCAGTTCCTATAAGTGTTGTGGAAATTAGTAGCAAGGGAGGATGTGCTATTATTCCAACTGCAGGAAAGGCTTCTTTAGGTATCAGGAGTCCTTGCAGGACAGAGAATGTCCCACCTGGGGCAGCACTATCCGCTGGAGCTTTACACCTCCTGAGGTCCCAGGGAATCTTAACTATGAGCACAAAGCCAGGGGAGAACAGGCGTCTTTCATTCTGCCGCTTGTGGAAGTACTTGTATTGTAATTGAAATTTAATCTGAGTTCATGAAATGTTTATGAACCTGGAACAATTGTATAAAGTTTCAGTCAGTTGCATTGCAATTTCATTTGCATATTTATTTTTTGGAAGGAACATGGGCCTTCAAATACTGCAAAAAAGAAATCTTTTTCTTAATTTTGAGTTGGTCTAAGTAGGTTACTAGAAACTCTTGGGTAATCCCCAGAATTAAGTGGAACTGTTTGGACTCCGTTTTCTCGAAGTAGCTACAAGCTTTGAGCTCTTGTATTATCTTTGAATCCATTGAAAAATAACTGATGGCAATAACCAGTGGCAGGCCTCCCAGATTGTCAGCTGAGGGCTTCGTTATGTGTTCTTTCCCCCAGAAGAATTACCCAGGAGAGTGCAAGGGGGAGTGCAACTGCCTAAGTGCTGCTCTAGAGACGCTGGAATGTGTTTAATTCAGCAGAAGCTGAAGGCAGTTAGAAAGCTACATGTTTGTTTCCATAAGGAAAAAAACAGCAAATAGAGATTCTGAGGACTTTAGATTATGTGGCTTCTTGAGCTACTCCGGAGATGTAGCTAGTATAGAAAAATCTCTTGACCTTTTCAGGCTTCCTCCGCCATGATGGTTATACGTAGCTGGGTAAAATGATAGGTAGTTTACAGCTTGCCTTCCCTGGGGTGAAGCTGATTTACAACATGGTTTGTGTGTAATTTGGCTACAGAGACAGTTTTACACCCAGCTTTTGCTCTTTGGCTATGATGAGGACTGTAAAAATGCTGTGATCCTGGAATGTGCACGTTCTTAAACTGTTTCTTCTTGGAGATGCAGGGCTTGCTGAGACTGGTGGTAGGCTGAGGTAATTCACTGACCTAATATCTAGACCTAGACTGATTAGATAATCTTCTGAATGAATGCATATTTATTTTCCTGAGTCAATGGAGTTATTGTGTCTGAGCCAGTCCTGACTTCCACTCAGTGGAAAGATGGGGCAGCTGCTTCCCTTCCTCATCCTCCTCCTCCTTTTCCTTCCTTGAGGTCATAATGCTTCAACTTAATCGTGCATTGAGAGATCCTGAAGTAACAGGTCTTGGCAGAGATCTTCATTATTTTCTGGAAGGTGGACAGGCCCTCATCCTTATTTCTCTGCTTTATCTGTCCGGCAGAGCTCTTTTATATAAAGAATCTAAACATCTAATTTACCTTTTTTTCGTACTATCAGCACAAAGGGATATTCACATGGTTAGCAAAGCACCAAGGCCTTGCTGCTTTGATGTAGTGCAATTATTCAGGATTCCTTCAAAGTTCTGTGGTAAAGCCTGCTGAGGCCTGGACTCAAATGAGGAAACGCTGTGGCTTCGTGGCCTCCAAGATGGGATTTACCCTGTTCCAGAGGAGCTCAGAGGCGGGTGGCTTCCCACTGTAGAAGCGGGGTTCAGGCATGGCCTTGTATCAACAAGCCGACACGTCCAGTGCCAGTAACATGGCTCCTGCACCCTCCTCTGCTGGGCCCGGCTACACATAAGGAGCAACAGCACTGCTGGCACCAAGCTACCATGCCTGTCCTCTGCTGGGTGCCCTGGCGCCTTGCAGCAAGGGCCCTGGCTGAAAGCCGGCTTACATGGCTTCAGCAGCTGCTTGCACCACTGACACCGATGCGGTCATACTCTGGGGATGGGATCCACACGATAGCTCCTTGCAGCTCCCGGCAATCGATACCTGTTATCCTCTTACCCTGCTGGTGCTGAGCCGACCCATCGTATTTTGGACCATTTGGTTGGTAAAGTTGGGTAACAAAGGCGGGTAATGTCCCACATCTTGTTAGCTCAGGATGGTTGGCAGGGGTCTTGTATTGCGCAGGCTGAGTATAGGGCAGCTTGATTTGTAGGAAGGCTTGAAATAGGATCACCATCCACCATGGACCAAGAAGGACCAGGACTCAAAGCAGGCTGAATTGCTTCTCTTTTCCTCCACCTATAGCTTCCATTCATCAAAACTTCTAAATTTCTACCCACAGTACTGATGTGGTAGATGCCTTGTGGACCATCCCTAAGAATCCCAGATGGGAACTGTAATTACAGCGTATGTTATTGCTGTGCTTAAATTTTAATATCTATTTGAAAAAAAAAAAAAAATTACTGACAAGGTTCTGCTTATTAACAGGTATTGCCAGAGCAGCAAAAAGGAAATGTATTGATTTTGGAAAACAGCTCCAGCTGTTTTTTGCAAGTATACTTGCAAAAGCCTAAGCCTACTACCCTGAATATTCATTAAATTATTGCCTCAGTGAACAATAGGCATTTGAAGAGTGGTTTATATTATTGAAATAGAACAGAAACTATCACAACAGCTATGTTTTCCTTTCTGTTTATATATATATATATACACACACACACACACACACATTTTGCATATGTAATGACAAAAAATTATATCTATGCATGGAGAGTGTGTGAGTCTGTCTCCCTGCTCCAGAGAAGAAAGCTGTCTGAAGATTCATTCATCCTCTCCTGGTTTTTAATTTAATAGAAAAGTCGACCTGGCCTTTACAAAAATAATTTGCAATGTAATTGTTTTTAGAGGGGATTTTTTAGATTACTTTGGAAACAAACTGTTTAAACCTATTTGAATCTGTCATAGTTAGTAAGGATAATTGATGTTGATATTGCTTTTAATGTTTTCAGTTACAATTTAGAGAAATGGACACATGTTTTATATTTGTGACAGCATATATTTACAGTTAAAGAGATGGAGAGTGGAATTTGAACTTCTTTTTTTGGTGTTAGAGGTGAAAAAAATTAACTCAGCTGTGGGAAAGTTTGTCCAAACAAGCTTTATTGCCAGCAAGTTAGCACTGTATCCTTCCTTCCCCTCCCCCAAACTGTTGATTTTTTTTTTCTATATTGGCATTTTTATTTCTTTTTTGTCAGTTTGATATATATTCACATTTCTCGGCTGATGTTTCTTATTAAATTACAGACACATGTTGAGTTGAATCATTAAATCTCACAAGTTGAAGTCCAGTTTTCTTGCATAAGAAAAATCTCTTTAGATTCTTTAGGACAAAAAGCATCATGTATTTGAGTTCTCCAAAAGCATTTAATAAAGCATGAAAAGATATGACATCAATCCCACTAAAACACAAGGGCAAATGAATGATGTTACTGTAAATCTTTACATCAATCACACCCAGGACTTTCGAAACAATATAGTTTTGTTTGCATTTCAGAAGTGACAAACAACTCTTCTGACTGGCTTAACATAGTCACTTTCCATTAGTCAAGACCAGAAGCAAGTCAGAATTAAAATGTGGCCCTTGGTTGCCAGGCAGCTGAGTTGTCTTGACATGGTGGTTAGTTTCCTTTTCATCGAGTGACAACAGTGAAATGAAAGAAGGTTTGAAAAAGTTGATAATGGTTTGCAAAGGAGGAGGATAATTGGTGGGGCTAGCTTGTGCGGCTCTGTGTGGAAACTTTCGTCTGCGGTAAGGGAAGACTGTCACTAAAAATTTAAACTCTTGTACACAAACTTGACCTGGAATCTTCTCCAGGTTTTCACTGGTTCATTTGTAGAACACTTCTCTCAGCTCAAGGGGTGCTGGGATGAAAGCATTAGGACAGATGGGTAAAGCCCCAAAGGAAGAAAAGAATCAATAGTTGTGATTTAATCCATCAGTGAAAGGGAGGAATTAAGTAAAATCCTTAAAATGGGGAATTTGTAAAAGATCTTTTGATAGTACCTATAGCTGAAAATAATTTATCATCTGATTGCTGTTGAAAGTTAATGGCATTTGGACTTAGAAAAGCATATTTTTGACACATTTTGCCAGATACTAAGCATTTTTCCTGCTGTTATTTTTGATATTCTCTAGACAATAGATAATTTAATTCAAACAAATTTCCCCGAGATGACAAAAACCTAAAGCATAACAGGATGATTGCAAGGTAAGCTTTTGCTGCTGATGTTAATAATGCAAAAACTAATGAGACATTAATATTAATAATCATATAAGTTGATATGAAGGAATATTTGTGTTAAACTGTTATAAAAGTCAAATGTATGCATAGCTGTCCATATCATTCATTTGTTAAAAGAAAAGGGGCGGGCAGGGGGGGTGTGGGGGGAGAACTCAGCAAAATGTACCCATAATGAAAGAAGGGACCAATTAGGGTTGGATTAACATTCATGGTTATTTACAGTTGTTTTTGTACTTGTTCTTGTGCTCTGACTTCCTAAAATTTCACAACCCAAAGATTTAGAAAAATGGGGTTGTTTAGACGCGAGGTGCAATGAAGTGGCTGCAGCCATTGTGCAGACACCACCTCTCTCATTATACCCTCTCAATCAACACTCGGCACACAGGAAACCGCAATAAAGCCCATCTGCCACGGTTAATCTGCAGGCAAACCCACACCCATGTCTGTGCCCGTTACTCTCCAGCCTTATTATTCTCAGATCCAAAGCTTCATAAGGGATCAGCCAAAGTCCATTAAAGTAAATAATAGCTAGAAATGACAGGCTTAGCAAGGATTGGGAGGAAGTTGAAGACCAATCTGAGCTGTGAGCTCTGATTAATAGAGAAAAGCATTAGGAGAAAAGGGGAGAAAAATGACCTCAGCCTGCTCCAAAGAATTCCTGAACCTTGGTTGTTAGGGCAAGTGCTACCATCTGAGACGTTAGTGATCCTTGAATTTCCTTCACTTTGATGCAGCTCAAATGGGAAAATTTTGAAGGTTCAGCAAGGCCCCAGACCTCAGCTGGAAAGCCGTCTGGAGTCAACCCTGTCAAAATTCTCTTGTGGAAAAGAAAGCCTTTATTAGCTAGATTGCAACAAAAACCCCACAGCCTCTAATAAGAGGAGAATGCATGCTATAGATTGCATATACATTAATTATTAGAGGGTATTTAATTGTTCTTATCTGTATCCAAATGTGTGCAAAAAATCTTTTAAAATACCAGCCAGAGTATGTTTAAAAAAAAAAAAGGGCACAAAACCAAAAACCAAAACCAAACACCTCCTCATATTGTTTTCCTTTGTTCAACTTCATTTTTAATAGACAATTCAGTTCATTGACAAGTGAGAGAATACCCTGCTTGGGAGGACTGGGAGATAACGTTGATGCTTGCAAGGATGTTGCATGTAATGTTTGCTCTCCATTATCTCAGCTGTGTGTTGTACATGAACAGATTATAAAGAAACCAACACCAAGTCAACCCTGCACAAGGATTTCTTTTTCTAGTGCTAAAGAAAATCACTGCTCTAAAAATAGAAACTTGGGCAGTTCTAAAATATTTTCTGTTTCTTTGCATAAATTACCTACTTCTTTTCCAAGTATACAGTTGGAATATGTTTTATTTTGGTTGCTGGGGTGCGTGAACAGTCATTTACTAGTCATCCTAGTATTTACTTTAACTGCTTTGTAAAAATCCATTGTGCAATTAAGACAGTGCTTGTGCATTGCACCTTTGCAGCTTCAGCTGAGCAAAACCCTGACAATAAGGAGCTTGTAAGTGATTTTAGATCTACTAAGGCAGCACTGAACTGATCAGTCTCAGACAGCAACCCAAGCAAAACTATTCAGAAACATCTGGTGCAGCTGTACAGGTGTTTCTCTCTCCCTGATGATTTTTTGGGGGAAGATATTAATGATCTGAAATGAGGGCTTCTTGTCAGGGCAGCTCGTGTGATGATACATTCCTTCTAAAAGTTTATGTCACAGTATGCAGTTTTTGTAAACAAGATGGAGAGGATGGTGGTTAAAATGATGACTCTGCCATGATATTGCTGATAACTTAGCTGATGCCCTGTTCATGTGCACGTGATGCAATTTTCATATTTTAATCTTAAGTAGAACCAGAAATGACAATTATGAAAAGACAAAATAGATACCACCAACAGCTGTAATTGCTATCTACACTGCTCAAGGATGGGCAAAAGACACAGTAAATCAATATTAAGATCTCTACATGTGCAGGTATCACAACAAGGACATCATATAACATCATTATAAGAAAACCCTAATAAAATTTGGACAGTTATTCCAAAGAATACAGGATGAACACGGAGTGTGTGTGTGCAGCTAACTAGTTCTCTGTAATTTCAACTGATGTCTTGAAAGAAATTCCTGCCTCTATAAAAGCGTAAGTGTCTTTACATAGAAAAAACCCCATGTATTTTAGGAAGAAGAGTTGTTTTGGTTTGGGTTTGGGGTTTTTTCATAGATGAATACTAGTGATAATGTCCTTACCTAGTGACAGTTTCAACATTTTTCTGTTGGGAATGTAGGAACTGTAAGATTGTGAAGGATGAAGTGTCACTGGCATTCTTTTAAAATAAGTAAACTACAATGCCTCTTTTTGTCCTGAAACGTAGGTGACATGTTTTATTTGGAACGTTGGGCCTAACTGCTCAAACTGCGATCCTTCTCAAACAATTCCATATTAAAAATTAAAAATATTTCCATGTTTAAGAAAACGTACATGATTTTCAGGGGAGTGGAAGCAAATAATATTATGATGCAGCTTGCACGTAAGGTTTTGTAGTAATTAAAATACAATGAAATATGAAAATGTTGAATGTAAGCAAGATCTGTATGCCACTAAATATTCAAGACACTAAGATAGCTGGGGAAAAAAAGCGATAAACAAACTGAATGTGGACAGAAAAAGCAAGCAAAATGTTCTGTGTGCCGACTTCCTATTAAAAGGAACAAATAGCCTCCTTAACTTTTTTTAATCTTTTTAAAAACAGCATTATGATATTGCAAGATAATGCACAGAAAGCCTGTATATAAAGTCTGACTTCAGCTATAACCTTTTAATATGTCTTTATACAACTATTAACTTTTCTGCTTAATGTAAAACAGAGTTAGCCTAGCATCTCTTGGCATACAAGTGATGTTGTCCAAGGTACGCTTTCTTCTGACCATACTTAGAGCTATCAAACGCAGTTTACTGTACTCATCTACCCCCAGTATTGACAATGAGGATCACGCAGCACATCACAGGTACCTTGGTTAGTTTTCTGTACTTTTCTTCACTGAAAGCAATTCATTTTCGCATATACTTTTCCTCTTGTTTCCAAGTACAAGGCTGCTAATGCTAATTATATGTACAGTACCTTCCCCTAATAGCTCAGCCTCACACTGGAGATACATTTGGTTTTGAATATAGACCTCATCCAATGAATAAGGAGGAGCCAGAACTGTTCAGCAATAATGTTTGCCATTTGTTTAATGAAGGTATTAACAGTACTATAAATCTGAATGAGTTTTGGCATTTGCTAGTTTACATAGGAATAGAAATAATAATCTCTCAGCAACATTCGATCAAATAATCCATCAATCAGAAGAGTCCATTGGTGGAATCAAACACCTTTCTGTGTGTTAGAATTTAAAAAAAAACAAAACCAGATTGTGGCATTGAATCCATATTGCTCTGTTTATTATACAGGCCCTCTGGTTTACAGTTTCCTCCTATGTCATTGGTTAGCCTCCCTTGGATATTTTCTTGCTTGTTATACACTTAAATACATCTGCAGCCCACAGATATTCCTATAAATTTTGTTTATTTTACACTAAGCTCCTTACTCCTTGCTAGAAAGAATATTTTTAATGAAAGCTTTAGTGCAGACCTTCTGCTTATAAACATGAATTTGTCATGCAGAGACACAGATTTCCCAATTTCAAAATACAGAGAGAATAACAACTTGTACTCTTCCATCATTTTGTATACAGTGCACCAAAAAGTGTTGGTTTTTTTCCTGTAAACCACCAGGAGATTGTATTTTCTATAGCACAGTCTACAGAATGATGCCACCTCATGTTTTGCTTAGCACCTGGCATGTTGCAAAATCCCATGTATGTTATACATAACTGGACAGTTTTAATGAGCAGCTCTCTGGGTCTGTTTCAGTATGGTGCAAATGTACAAACTGTAATGCTGGTTTACTTCTTTAAGTATACTTCTTTAATGAATTTCTGCAGGAAAAAGCAGGCTATGCTGTTAAAATTATAATGCTGTATGTTTTTAATAGAAACCATTTTCCCCCCCTCAGTAAATAGATACTGCATGAAAATGGAAATCTATCAATTCCAACCAGAAGCTAATGACTGTAAAATTTTCTGGGCAACCTTTGGCATAATTTGGGGCCAATTCACTAGCCATGAGGCATCTCTGGCCTTTAGGTTCTCTAGCATTTTTGGCACCCATCACCTGAGGGAACTAATTCTCACTTTGCCCTATTTACTTGTCGCAAAAGCCCCTTTTCTCATTCTATTACACTGCAAGTAGTAAGCGCAAAGCCCTTCCGTTCCCTTTTTTTCTACCATTCTTCCTCATCCTTAGTAGCAGAGATCTTGCACAGGGCATTATTGCTAGAACCATCAGGAACTTTTGCATCTGCTGCCTTCCTGAAATAGAAGGAAAATATAAATATTTGGCCCCAAGATAATTTATTTATATGGGAACAGAAATTCGTTTTAGAGAATCCATGTCAAGGACTCCCGCGAGTCTTTTAGACACCCCAGGATTACCTCCAGGAGAGCAGGGACTTCATTTCTACTGTAAACACGCTTGCAGTTCACCACAAACGTGTTAATAACAGTAACAAATAGCCCCACTATGTCTCATACATCGAGAGCCAGGGGAAGTGTGTGAAAGCTATTTTTAGAGATGAAGCAGGAAGACTTATTTTACTACATGAGTAAAACAAAGATGAAACCCACACATTCTTTAAAAATTGTACACAAGGGGGGGGAGGGGTGTGTATCAAAAATCTGTGGGAGCAAAGGGGGAGAAATAAAGTGCTATTTATCCTGCCATTATCTTACCAGTCTGTGTTTCTTTGGACAGTAATCACGGGACCCAGATGCTAAGGGTAAGTGATGTTTTCCCACAAGCAGTTTCTGGCTCGTTGGCAGCTTTTGTAGGCAGTTGTGTTGGCAGCCTTGGAGCTGCCTCTGGCTCTGTTTTGTGGCTTTGCTCTTGATGGGCTGCCTGGGTTGCCCTGTGCTGCTGGATGCCATTTCCCTCTGTCAGCCCATGGGCTTTCTGGAGCTTTACACTGCGTAAATCCCCTGTGAAATGGATAAATGGGCTCTTCTAAGGCAGAAAGGGAATCTGTTTCCTGGCAGTTTTAGACATTAGGTAAATTACTACTTCAGGTACTCAGGGAACCTTCGTCCATTTTGCAATTTTTGGCTTCCCTAAGCTGTAATATTGGTCACAAATGCACAGCTAGGTGCAAGCCCAGGTGTAAGTCCTAGCTTATTCCCTCCCCCCTCCTTTTCTTTACTGTGTCTTTAATCTCTGCTACTGTATTCTGTGGTCTTTTGCAAACTTTTTTTTTTTTCAGTTGTGCCCTATTGATGATATATTAACAGCACCACACAATCAGAAACTAAATACAGTATCTCAAACATGACTATAAGAGTAAAAAGAGTCAAATTCTATACTTCAGGCAGAAATGGCAGCTTTTGTTCCCCCCAGCTTACCTGTAACTCAATCTTGCTTTAAAATTTTTAAAAAAGTATATAAAATAAGCTATTTGTAAGTCATTCTGCATGTTCTGTCTTGAACATGTGGCTACAACTATCTTAAAATGCTTTTAAACATCATTCAATCTATTAGACAAATATATTGCTATGCAGCCAATGCACAGTATTTCTTTTACATATGTATTATTTTCTTGAACAATATTTGAAGAATTGTATTTATAAAAAATTTTAGAAGTAAGACTCAAGCTTTTAAATAAGTCAAGGAATAATATTATACATGGGTTTGTGCTGTTTTCCTTTTTTGCCAGTGTGTTCTACCTCATTTTCAGCTGAATTGAAAAAAATGTATTTCTTGAGTAGTGATTAACTTCTCCTTCATGGCTTTCTAAATTCCAGTTTATTAATTCTGGATTTTTCATTATAATCAGTAAATTGCATATTTGCCAAATGATTACAATAAAAATGCAGAAAATTCTATTGTAGATTCATCTGCAAAACCATATCTCTAGAGGGGGGGGGGGTGGTGTCTGAGTGCTCTATGCGCTTTCTGGTGTGCTAGTCGCCAGAAAGCTGTGAGATCACTTGTTAGATTCGGCTGGAATTGTGTATCATTTTGAGATTATTATTGTCCATGGAATCATTTCCCGGAAATTACTATACTGAAAATGTTTATTAATTGGCTGTTCATACACTGTTTGTTTGGATTTTTAAATAGAAATAATGAACTCTCTAGAAATAAAAAACGAACTCCCTCTCAACCAATTTGTGTGAGCTCTTTTACACTTTGATGTCACTAAATCTGTGTAATTCTATCTCCGTCAGGAAATTACCGCATGCCAGAGATTCCTCTATGAAACGCTGACAGTCCATATTCCTAAAAATGTATGATTCCTAAAATTTATTTTTATTAGGATGACATCAAAGACCACTGTGGATTTCTTGGCCATTGTAAACTGAATGGTAATATTTTCATTCACCATCAGTTCTGTAAGAATCTGAAGGAAGAAATTGTTCCTCTTGCAGAGAGGTGGTCTTGTTTTTAATTTGCAACACTTTTTTTTTTTTTTTTTTTTCTGTTTTAAGTCAAACATATGACGAATGACCAGTTAAGGCTATTCTAACTCTAGGCATATTTAGAATATGTTTTTCCTCTGATCCATTTTTATCAACTTCCTTTTAGGACACTCTGGCTTGTTACAAAATCTAATTCTGATGACCAGTCCTTACTGGGTTCCTGCTGTTTGAAGATATTTGTGCCCATTACTTAGGGTTTGCAGGGTTGGTTCTGTAGATTAGGAGCTATTTGGTGCATAGGCTTTAAAAATCTGGTATGAAACAGTGTCAGTCGGGTAGAAATTGTCATTTTAAGTGTTTCCAGCTTTTCTGCATAGGTGAGGTTATACTACACACAAAAAAGCCAAACAAACAAACCCCACCAAACCAAAACAACAAAAATCCAACAAAACAAACAAAAAAACCTTAGTGTCTCATGTCAGCCATGTGTTGTAGGCACAATTGTTGAATGTATCCCTAAACTAATTCTGGAACACCACTTCCAAAACTGAATCCCCTTTTTTTAACAAAATAACTGAAGGATAGTATCAGTGTGTCATATTGTCCGTCCACATGGCCACTGGCTCCTGTGCCTTCCTCAATAAACTGATGTAATTAAACAAGATTGTTCATTTTCCTCCCTGCAGTGCTTCAGTCCTGCAAAGTTTCTTCAAAGAAACTCTCAGACTGGAACTGGTGCAGCTTTGCAGAGTGGAGCTCTCACTGTACTTCAAAGCGGAGAAAATCTTGCAGCTGCCTGGAGCCTGCTTGCCCCAGGAGGTGTCACTGTTGGGACTAGCAGGGTGAGCTCCAGATCTGCTCTTTATTTTTTAAAGGCTACATTGACCATGAGGTAGGAATTTACCTGTGTTACAGGCCCCCAACCCTTCTGGGGAAAGGTACTCACAGGTAAAATTAGCTGGTGGCTTATATGGAGGTACGGGCAAATAAAAATTTTACAAAAAGACATTGAGTGCTGGGTATCTTAAGAAATACAAGTTAATCCAGGCTTGTTAAAATATTTTTTTCCTGTTCTTGCAGTGCTTCTAAATTATACTGAGTCAGGGAGAAATTGTCGTGATATGACTTTTTGTTCATTTTAATACTCTACGAGGTGAAGGACAGATGAATTTATGTGATGTGAGATTTACTGTGTAAATGTTAAGATTTTACTAAATAATACTCTCTTAAGATATTTGATATTTACTAAATCGTTTTCTATTAAAAAAAAAAGAAAAAAGTATATCCATAGATCACCCAAGGGTTAGAAATTTTCTAACCCTAAATACAATGCAAATAATCTGTGTGAGTTCCTATGGATTTACTAGAGACTGCAGACTTTAAAAAAAAAAAGAAACAAGTTTGAATTTTAAGATTAGGAGTCACCATGATCTGTATTCTAGACAGAAAAAAACCAACTTATTAATTTAGGCTTAGGTTTTCGAGCAGCCTACTACAGTTCAAGGTAGGCTGCTTCCCTGGTTAACTATACTCAGTATCAACATTTTGCACTTTATTTCTGGTATCGTCTTCCTTCAGCCTTCAGCTTTGGGATTTGTTTCACCAGATCTCTCAGTTTTCCCATTTGCTGTGAGTTTTGGTGTTAAGAAATTGCCTGTCTACACAGCAATAAGTTAAAATCTAGTGAGTTGCATTTTCCATCTAGTAGATATTTCTTATTCCCATGGTTTGTGGTTGGTAACTAGAATAACAGGAATTAAATAAAGAGAGTAAATTTTGTTTAAAGTATCTTCAAACTCACACTCCATATTTTTGTTCAAGGGGTACAGCAGAAACTTTTTTTTTCATAGCCAGAACAGCTGATATTAGCACAGACCACACTGACCACTGCTTAAAGTGTTAAATTTTACCTAAATGGGGGATTTTGAAGTTCTTTGGCTTTATGTTGTCACTGTGGAAAGCCTAGAGAAGCAGGGTTCCTCTATCATTCAATAACTTCCTTTTCTCATGCTCTTGATTTAATTTTTCTGAGCTTTGATGTATGTTTTATTCTGTTTGTGGGAAGTGCATATATAAAATGCCACATGCATACAAGAATTTCAAATTTAACTGGATTTAAGCCCCAACTTTAAGGGGAGCCCTGTGCTCAAAGAGGAATGATTACCTGTTAATTTTTAGACCTGTAATCTTAAAATGTCTCAAAATGTCACAGAGGCAAATACATCACAGCCAGGATAAATCTTTCTAGTCTTCTTACTTTTTTATTTAAAAAAAAAAAAAAGCGAAGTTATACCGTACAGGGTAGCTTCAAAAAAGCACAATTATCCTATGTTTTGCACCATATATTTATCAGTAATCCGTTCTGTGTGCAACTTTAAGATAAAAGCTTGTAGCTACTCCACCGCTGCTTTTCCAAGTCACTTAAAAATGGAAAAATTGCAGGTGGGGAGGCTGGCCAGTAGAGGCCTCTCTAGATTTGCCTTATGATTAAGGGCTGGCTGCCTGGAATCACTGGCAGAAGTACTTGAAAAGATTCTGTTGCGTAGGGGGGGAAAGATCACTTTTTAATGCCCTTTTAAGTTGCAAGATGTTGATTAATGTTGCCCTTTACATTAATGATGTTTCAAGTAAAAGAAAACAAATTTAAAATGGATAAATTCTATTGAGGATGCATTAATTAAACAGAGACTTTACCATATGCTGTGGCTGGAGTGCTTGCTGGCCTTTCTGTTGTTGTTACCTGTGTAAAATCCACCCCATCCTCTACATGAATGCCCAAGCTGAATAGCCATTTGAATGAAGGCTTTAGTTTGATTCGCCATACAAGGGGTACTGTGTCACTGTGTTTTCTTTCTAGGAGTCACTAAGTGATTTCTATATCTGTTGTCATGGTGACATAGCAAAGCAAGAGAAAATGGGGGCAACTCCAGGCTTTCTCTACACCCTCTGCACTAAGAACTAAGATGTTGTTAGCAGGCCTATAAAACATTGGGCTTTATCTAGGCCTTCTTTTTGTTCTGTGATTGTCAATAAAACTCATTTTAAGGGTAACAAGGACATCTAAATGTCATCTGTCACAGTGTTAGAGAGATTAAGTTTGTTTAGGAACTTGTGCTGGACAAAAGGCCACTATTTGTTCGGCAGATACAAAGCAGGGTTGGCCATCAGCAATCTTGATTTAGAAGGAGGCTGCATGGAGCATCCAGGAAAGATCAGCTCAGTTGCAGGTGATAGTAAGAGGCTCCTTGACACGACAGCATGTAAAACAACACCAAAACAAATATGGTTTTGAGTTCGGAGGGCTTTTATTGGGGTTTTGTTCTCTCGAGGGTTAGTGGGTTTTTTTGTTTGTTACTATCTGCATTGTAGACCATGCGCTGCTGGAGTAGCTGCATAGACCTGAGGTAAGAAAACAGCCATTGACAGCAGACGGCCTGTTTAAAAACATGACACACACACCTGATAGTCCTTGAATGAATAAAAAAACAAAGAGGGAAAGAAGGTTTTTCATGGAAAATCCAACAATAATAGGTGCTGCATTAACTCAGCATTTACTCAATAATGAGGCTAAATGGAAAGTACAGATTAATGAAGACATTGGTGTTATTAAAATCAAATCCTGTGGTTCATATGCTTTTCTTAATAATGAACATTGTGGCTATTGGAAAGGAAGAACGGGATTTTTTCTATTAATTTGGCACACGTCCCAGATCTCATTCAACCAGAACCTATCCTGTGCAAAATGCAACCCATGGCCTTTATGTTCCACAGCCTTTCCGTTTAATATTTGTGTTAATTCAGAAAAAAGACTTTTCTTTTTTCAAATTAAAGCAAAGGGTGATCTTTGAGCCTAGATATTAATTAAATAACACAGACCAGCCATGTTGATTTTAGCACAAAGATTGGTTGAAAAATGTCCCTAGAAAGGAGATGTGTTTATTGCACTACAGTTATATTTAATTCCAATATTTTTTTGTGTTTGGATAGTAATATGATGTATAATGCTGACTGAAATCTTTTGTGGGTTGTTGTGTATTTAGTGACATCTATAGTAAAATATTAGTGATGTATAACTTGACAGGTGAAGATATTTTAATCCTATTTGGTAAGATTGCTATAGTTCCAACACCAAACAAGCAGTATTTGGGATACAGCTGAAAAATGGAATTGGCAAAGCTGAGTGCTCATTTTGCAACATGCTCTATGTGAAATGTTTGTTTGACACATGGAAGGAAGCTGCATAACTTACTCGGTGGTGGATTGCATGCATCGTGGCAGTATCAACTCCTTAGTGAAGTATTTCCAATTATGTTGACCCAGACGTTTTCCCCAGGGGTCTGTAGAGTGAATGGTGGAGGCATACGGTGTGGCACAGTAGAGGAGAGGTGATCCATGGGGAGTTCTTGTCCTCTTGGATAGACCAGAAGCAAAAAGCATGAAAGAATGTCACTTCTTAGCAAATTAGAACTTACTTTCCAACAGGCTACCCCAGATCAACACATCAGCTTGGTTCTGCATGTGGATGAGAGTGACCCAAGCTGAAGAAGAGCTCCCAGAGCATGTTCTGTTAGCTTCTGTTTTCCCCATATAACAAGGCTGCATTCGTAGTGAAATTAAATGCAAACACCATACAAATCCACTGGAAGGAAACCTTGACAAGTACAGGAAGGTGTATCTCATCCCCACTATGTGACAGTCAAAATTAAACACGTGCAGCTGGGTGTATAGTAGCATTCACTACAACAGTTTCAGCCTTTGGACCCTGTTTCAAAAAATTGCTTGCCTAATAGCCAAAATGTTGTATTGAGGCTGTGACTATAAAGGATAGGAACCACCCTTACTACTTACCAGAGGCCCGGCATCCCTCCCTGACACAGAGAACAGCCAAAGGGTGCCCGATGGGAGAAGATCAGAGTTGCTGTCTTGTCTCTTTCCATAGTGCTATGTCCGGGGAACGCGAAATTGTGGCAGGAGGCCTCTCTACCACCGACAGCTTCCTCCTGTGAAAGAGGCTTTCCCATCCAAGCAACTTACATGGTTTTCTGACCTCTCTGTGACCAGGCTCTTGCAAATTACTTATTCCGAGGAGGCCAGAACCCAGGTTTTAGTGTTCAGTATTGCAACTGGTCGGCAGGAAAAAACCCATACTGCAAGGATACTGTGAGAAAAGAAATAGTGGTTTTGTAGTTTGCAGTCTTCTTTAGGTTTATGACCTGCCACTCTCCTGTGTTCTATTATTTTAGGTATGTATGTAGTCTGCTACTCATTCAGCTACTCTCCACAGTCTACACTGAGCTACAAGACCAGTCTTGGTCAAGAAGCCAGGAGATCCTGCCTCTCTCCTCTTGCTTTGGAGGGGAGGTGCCTCAGTTTCCTTCTCTCTAGAACAGGAATTCTAATGTTTATGAAATGTTCATGGGACCTTGTTGGACCCTTGTGCAAAGGACAGTTTAATAATATGAAATGTCTTCTTACTGTGGAGCAACCTAAGACAGAATAATGAGTAAGTGATGTTTGAGACTCAGATATTTGATCCCTGCCCTGTTACTCATATGTGTAAATTTAATTTTTATGTTTTTTTCCTCTGCCTCTGCAGTGACGGTTTCATGCAAGCTGTCAACTTGGCGTCACTGGGATGGCTAAGTGCTACTCAGTGTGAGAAAGGGCTGCAGAATTAGGCCTCAGTCAGGAAATGTTTTAGGGTCATCAAAAGCCTGACCCCTTCTCTAGCTTCAAAGAAGTTATTGCTAAGTATTATTAGACCGTTCAAACTGGGACGTTCCTAATAGTGCCAGGAGCAGAAAGTGCTCCAGCTTCAATAGACTTTTAGCATTGGTAAAGTCTCCAGGAGCAAGCTAGCAGCCTTTGAGCTTAACACGTGCTGTTGGGAATAAGCGGGCAAAGGTGCCTGTGAGTCTTCAGGTGCACAGAACTGCTTCATCAAGGCCTGGATACAGATACCCTTCCTTGCACTGAGAAGCTCCTCATGTTGTGCAATGTTGGGGGTTTTTTTTGATGTAGTGAAGCCCAGAAGAGTGTCAGTCTGGTCGGTTGGTGGGTGCCTTCAGCATCTATTGATGTGAGCAAGAGCAGAGAGCATTTGCCCCCAACTGGCAAGCACAGACCTTTAGTGTTAAGTAGAGAAATTACCTGGTTGTACACTAGGGACTTGAAAGTTGTGAGAACATTTTTTATGTTATTAGAGCAACTGCTCAGAAACAAAAAGGGGAATAATAAAATTACTTCCTCATTTTCTTATCTGCCACAGATATTAGATATGGTTATATTTGGTAAGATCATTTCTCTGGTAATACTTGTTTCAATGTTATTCCTGCTTGTGGTTTAAATAATAAAAAAACAATGAATTAACCCTCTACACTGGAAGAAGAAAGCTCCTGCCATCTTCTATTGGAATAGCAGGGAGTCAGAAAATATTTTATTTTTATCATTATTATGACTCCCTTTAGTAATGAGTTTAATGTTACATTTACAGAACCAGCCCAGTTAAAGGAGTTAGTGCTATTAAAAGTTAATTCTTACAAATAATAAGAAAAAATTAGCAAGACAGCAAAAATGAGTTTTATTATATTTTTATTACTGTTCAGTTACTGTGAATTGCTAAGATTTGTAAAGATCTTTGAAGATGAAAAGCTCTGTGTAATATTATTATACTGGCTTGGAGAAAGTAAAAGGAAAAAAACAGTTCATCCTGTTATAATCCTTTTAGAAATTTTAACAAATCCAATGGCTTTCAAGTAGTCGAAATATTTCAGAAAGTGCCACCACCACTACTGCTGTTGCTCCAGGCTATATTATCATATACCATAGTGTGTGTGGAAGCAAAGCTTAACTAAGGTCATTCTAATGAATTTTGAACAGTTACATGGACCTAATTTGACTTTCTGTCCTGTATGAAAGGCAACCTCTTCATGCTGCAACACCCAGTAGAAACCCCTGAGTCGTCTTATCAACCTCATCTGCATTTTTCATCATCTGAAAGAGCTGCAAGTAATGTTCAGTCTGTGAACCCAGTGCACGTGTGTGCTTTTTCCATCTTCAGTATAGGGGCTGAACAATAGGTTTTTTCAGCCTGAAAGGAACTGAAAATGTATTTTATTCTGCTATCTCCACTTCTGGCTCCAGTTTCATTCTGTCATTTTTGTTACGAGATTTGAGTTCTTGGGTACAAAAGGATAGCATTTTGGCAAATTCCTTTGATATCAGTTCTCTCCTTAATTCACAAGAGAGCTGCAAGGCTTCAGCAACATTCCAGGAAGCCGTTTCCCTGTTGTTGACAGAAAAGACACGTTGAAATCCTGATCTCATGGATTCCTGTCAGTTGTGTGTGGCTGGGGAGCTGGTCTAGCTGGGCTTTGAGCCCATTGCACTCTGGACGCAGAAACCCCACCACCTGGAGCTCCTTCCAGCCTCATGTCCTTCCTCCTAAAGGTGCTATGGGAGAGGGGATGAAAAGCTTTTAGTAGCTAAACACAGTTCACCATCCCAGGAACCAAGTTGGAATGTCTGAAACTAGGAAAAGCCTCAGAGATTTAATGTTCTTTACAAAACGTTAATTCTCATTCCCATTATTCACTGTGGATATTCTTCACTTTGTAGAATTTAATTGTGGTAAATTCTTGCTCTCAAATCCAGTGTTGATGAGCTCCAAAGCAGTTGGAAATGAGAATTTCCATTCTGCTGGAAATTAAATACAAAAAATGAAAATAAAAATTTCTCAAGAATTCCCAGCTCCCATTTCTCAAGAATTCCTAGTTTCCATTTTTTGGGTGGAAAATGCTAATTCATGATCACTGAAACACTTTGATAGCATCTGAGTGTTTCCTGTTAACTTTTGTTTAATATATGATACAATGAAAGTATCAACACATTCAAGTTTAAATGAAACATTCTGTTTTCTCTGAAAAATGTTTCTTATATTTATAAAATCTGTAGATATTGTTATAGATACTTTATATTGAAAATGAAAGCATTATAAATATCGCGCTATACAATGGAAAACAGGAAAAAAATGTATCCAGCTCTCTACCATAGTTTAATTATGAAAAATAATGTTTCTTTTTATCATTGTTGCATTTGCCATCTTTTCATTTCAGTAAACCCCTTGTTCTTAGGTGAAGCTTCTAACCTTTCCCAGCTATTCACTTTTCATACTTGGATCATGCCCTTCTTATGTGTCTCTTTTCTAATGTAAATAACCCTGTGCTTTCAACTTCTCTTGAGGTGAGGGGTTGGGGTTTTTTAAGTTCTTGGCTGTCCTTAATTATCTTTTTTATCAGTTCCCCATTTATCTCTGCACTATCCTTTTTGCACGAACGTGATCAGAAAAAATACTGTATTTTTTAAATTACTTAATCATTGGTAAAGTCACATAATGATATTTTCATGTTTGCCATCATATTCTTGCATATTTGGTGTTTTTTCACTGTAATTCAATACTACCATAATTGATGTTTGTGTCATCTGTCTTCCTGAATGGATGGTAAGTGAAAATATTTTAAGGTTCACTAGAAGAAAAAAAAAAAAAGCACTGAAAACACTAGATTTATTTGCACATTAAAATATATTTATTATCATGGTACCTCTTTACCCATATAGCTTACATCTCTCCAAGGATGAACCATAGCCATCCTTGACTGATGAAGGGTATTTAGCAGCTTATGGTTTTGTTTTATAATCTTAAGCTCTTCCCAGGTTTTTTTGACAGTTCTGCAAACCTTTTGACAAACCTATGCCAAGGTTTGTATAACAAAACCAGGTGTGTTCTGCATTGCTTTTGATTCTACAGCAAGAGTAACACGTAGCTGTAATTTTACTCAAGTCCCCAGCACCGTTTTGCTTAAATTGCTCTGCATTTGTGTACTAGCTTTTTGCAGTTCTCCTGTCTGCCTGTTCTTCAGGGTATATTGAATATTGCCAGGCCACTAAGATGCTTAATGAACTCTTACTAAAATGTGACTGTGTCTCCTGCAGTCTCATAGGAAATTGCAGAAAGACTGAAAGCAGAGTGTTTGAAGGCACCTGTATGTGAGACTTAGAATAGTTTTCTTAGCTTTAGACGTCCAACTCTATTAGGGGACTGATCTCTCTAGGTTTCCTATATAGTCCATGAAGAGAAGGGCTAATATTCTAAGTGCACCAAAACAATAAGCAGTACCAAATGCACCAACCTTTTTTGTCTGTGGCAACCCTGGTCTTCCAGCTTCTGCAGAGGGAGATGTGATCCAAGTTATAAACAGACTGTCTTTTTCTGGGCAGAAGAAAGGCTACACACAACCCACTGCTCTATTGCTTCAGTCCCTAAAAATGCTTGTGAAGGCCCTGGAGATGTTTGTAGAGTTCCTTGTGATTTGTAGACCAGGATCACCAGTATCTGACTATGATTCAATACAACCAGCCAGTAAAAGTAACCCTCATTCTACCGCTGATTCTGAAAGTAGCTCCAAATGAATGGGAGAAGAGATTTTTTGATATTGTCTGCAATCTGGTACATTGGATCACTAAGAACCTATTACAGAGCAGATGTTTCAGTGCTGCTGTCCATCACTCAGACTGCTGAGTGATCTGCCCTTTGGTGATGAGGGGATTTCCAAACTTGATAGTTACTAAGTCTTTTTGCCTTTTAGTGCTCAAGCCCTCAGACAACATTTAATGATGCCATTTTGCAGAGAGACGATATAACAAGTTCCTGTGAGTAAATCTCAGTGTTACAGGTATGGCCAATCTTAAATTCTCAGTCTTGGTTGATTTCATTATGTACTGATTTCAGCGGACTTTATCACGTATGTACCACTAATATTGCATGGTGTATTGGCTTCCGTGTCTGTATTGACATAAAATAGAGTTGGAAGATGAAGGCAGATGTTCATCTCAAGACAGAGCTCTTATTTCCAAATATCAATCACGAAGAGCTTTATGTGTGGATACTTTTATTTTGATCTTGGAACACTTGCCTACTTTCTATTTGTATCCAAGTTACCCAACATGGCAATTTTTTACGTCTCACCTTCCAACCACTACTTTAGTCACCCTTATTCTTTCCTAAATATTCTATGGCTTTTTTCTGTGATCCCTTTTCTTTAAATAATGAACCCGAAGGGCCTGATCCTAGACTTTCCCTCTCCAGTGGCAGCTCAGGGGCTTGCTTGAGATTAAACACAATGTCAGTCCAGTACCTAAAATGTCTACTGTTCACTATTAAGTCCTCAGAGCTGTCCAAAGAATTACATGGCAGCACATACCCCTGACTTCTAAACAGCAACAAATGTTGAGCAAGAAAGATTTTAGAGCTAAATTATCTCGTTAAATTAACTGGAACATTTTAATTTTTACTAGAGTTGAGTGAGCTTGAGTAAATATGACGAATTGGAAGCTCACTTCATTTAGCAGACATCAAACACACACAGAACGTTGCCCAATTTAATTTAGCCCTGCCAAGCTGGGAAAATGCTTGTATAACATCAGTGAACAAGAAAAGGGCTAAAATTTACTCTCGGTTGAGAATGCACGCATAAATTCCCTTGATATAAACTGGTGTTGTATATGTATGTATATATATATCATAAAGCTTCCCTTGGGGAAAATCCTCCAAACACCTGCAACCTGAGAGAATTTGTGCTGCTATGAGTTACTCCCAATGAAGTCAATAATAGCTTTTCCTATTGTTTTAAATGGAATATGTAAACTGCTGTCTCACACCCCGAGGTTTATCTCTTTTTCCTCTGCTGTCTCTTATCAAACACATACCAGCACAGTTACTTGTTCAGCCATGCTCAGTAGAGTGGCTGTTTTTTGGGTTGTTTTTTTTTTTTTTTTTGGCTTTATACCCTGAGCTTAATGGGCACATTTTGTGAAGAGTGAGCCAACCAGGTAAATAGCTGCTACTATGGAGCTTAAGAGCTACAGCTCTCAAATTAGGAGATGCTTTTTGTCAAATAGGCCTCTGTAGCTCTAATATTAGTAACAAAACAAGGGCTTTTCAGACAAGAAAAAAATCTTTAGTCTGACTCTGTATCACACTTAACTCTGTTGCCTTGTCAAATACGTCAATGTTCATATTATACAGCAGCATTCATCTGTGGATGCAGAAGTGCTTTACAAATATTACCTCTTGAATAGTTTTAATTTATACTTAACAACCAGGTTTGTGAGATGCTACTTGAAAAGAATCAGAGTGAACTATTTAAAAAGTTAGTATAAATAAATTACAGTGATTTATTTGCTTTCCTGTTGCTCTTTAGAAGGGTGTTGGTTTGAGCTCCAGGATAATGCTACTAAAGTATGCTTCAAACAGCTTTTTTTCTCCTTTTGTTTTAACACTGTGTCTACACGCATCTACATGCTTCTTTCACTCCAGTGTCAGCTGCTCTGTTGCTGTAATTAGTAAGCATCTTCTGGTAGAGCACCAGGAACACAATACACAGGAGGCAGAATACAACCCTGCGTAGAGGCATTATGGTCTTGGATGCATACAACAGGCAAAAATAGGCATCCTTTTTCTCAAACTAGTTTATGAAATTTTATTACTTTTTTGCATGCTTCAGAAACATTAGCTAGAAACATTACTGAAGGAGTTCCTTGCCTTCAGGCTATGCAACTTCTGCCAGTGTTTTAAGGCACTTTTATTGAATTTTTTCACAAATTTGCTTTGAGCGCATTCTTTTATTTTACATTTTCTAAGGACAAGGCTGCAAGCCTGTTTGCAGATGGCAGATGTCACAGACACACGTGAGCTTTAAACTGGTTGGTGAAACACTGAGCTAGGACAGCTTGTACTGTTACCTGTCTGGAACCAAAATAATGGCAAGTTAGTTACATGCTCACTAATAACAAACTGGATGTTAGTCACTCCTTATATCAATTTATCAGCTAGTTTATTAGCTAAAAATGGTTAGAGTTTGTGAGCATTCCATTTGCTCAGTATGTCTGTAATTGTGTGTTAAAAGAAGAATACATAAGGCAAAGAGAAATGAAGGGACGCTGCAGGCAAGCCGTCTTTGGTGCTTCAGGTCTTGGGTTCCTGATTATTGTGTTCTAGGTCCTGAGTATCAGAGCTGGTACATGCTCACAACACTGCTCTGAGTTTTCTGTGAACTGCAGGTGTTTTTTCCCTTTAAAAAGCAGGGATTTGGTGCCCAAAGCTGGGTTCCCAAACTGAAACATTTAAAAGCAGATGTATTGTTTTGATCAGGCATGCACACAGACAGTGAGTGCGAAGGAATTTAGATGGCATATCAAGGGATGGTTGACCAGTGTGAAGTTGTTACTGTGGAGCACGTTTATTCTTGGTGATAATTTGGTGAGGGCGCTCTTGCATGCTGAGGAAAGGACGGGGACTGCTCATCCTTGGAGCCCAAGGCTGCTTTGGTCTGGTTTGTTTTCTGGTCTGCTTTAGAATAATAACTCTGCAGACAACTGGGTTGTTTAAGAAAGCTCCCATTCAGGTACATAAGCCTAAAATAATTAGATATGTTCCTAGGGCACAGATAAACATTGGCCTTCTATTTTTTTGAAAGCAGATGAACTTACCAGACCCACCTTAATACTCCAGGCTTATGTCCTGCCTGATGGGCTGCCACCGAAGTGCTAAAACTGTCACACACAAAGGCACCACGGGATTCCCACCGTCAACATGAGCTCTCTGCCTGCCTCTGGCGCTAGCTGTCAGAACCGCTTCATCTGAAATCAAGGTAAAGAATCAGCAGCACTAAATACTACAGGACAAAGGCATAAACTAGCTTTGTAACCCTGGGCAACCTGGATGTTTGCTGACTGACAGTGTGAATGACAGCCCAGTTGTCAGTCTAAAATATCATCCTCTAATCATTCCAGATGTCACCCGACAAGATGATGGCTACTAAAAAGGGGAATAATTTGGAAAAAGTCATAAAGCCCATTATCTCCTGCTGAAACCATTTCTCTTTGCCATTTCTGAAGTCTCTGCAAAATAGATCCAGAATCCCATATGTAACGCGACTGGTTTATTAAAGAGAGAGTGGCCACTTAGAACTGCACCAGGTACCCCATTACATTCCTAGGGAAACCTGCCCCCAAGCTATGCCACTCCTTCATGACTTGGCAGGTGACTCCAATCCAGCCATACAGCACAACTGAAATATTTTACCTGTTCTAAAATACAACAGGGATCAAAAGGCTGTCGTAGCAGTCGCTCACACACACAGCCTAGCAAATCAGAGAGAGGATGGAGTTCTTCACAGCGGCAGCAGAGTGCAGTTTCTAGCTAGAATTCTTATTAACATTTTTTCTTCTTAATAAAGAAAGAAATATCTGAAGACATTGTTAAAACATTTCCATTCTTGCTTAATTTATTCAATTGCATTTTAATTCAATATGAAGAAAAGACTATATTCTGAACTTTAGGCTGAATGAAGGGCTGCACATAAAGGGAAAATAACAAATAAAAAGAGAAAAATCTCTTTTGAGGACAACAAAATATAGCAGAGGACATGGAAGAGGGGAAGACAGAAAAGGCAGAAAATTATGTCTGGATCTTAGCTTTATATTTTGCAAGCATAGGCTGAAACGCTGAAATCAGAATATAGTCTGTCATCCAGATAAAACTAAAAATGAACTCCCAGACTGGTTCATTATAGCAGACTGTTTTAGTGACATAAACTAAAACTGGAAAACATTCATTGATCATTGTGTTAATTCCTTCCAAAATCTAGTGGAGGAGATTCCAGACTGTGAGCCAGAAAATTCTGTATCTCATTCATACAAAATATCTCAAAGAAGTACACTGAAATATTGCTGCCAAACTTTGGCAGAGAGGACAAAAGTATGTTCAGAGCAACTGTCAAAAATCTATCTCCTGTAGGCTGCATTGGACCTGATTCCGGTATTTTCACTCACACTGGCTGATAACTGATTCTGATTAATTCCAATGAAGGTACTGGAATAATTTATGTAGTAAGGAGTGAAATTGGAATTAATTTAGGCAGAAGGTTGTAGTCATTTGTCTTAATGAATAATTTCATATTGCTCACTATCTACCTGAGCAATTCTAACATGGTCATTATGGTGATGTGGAGACATGGAAGAATCCCACCCAAGAAAATACAGTTTTTTCTTATTGACAACTAGGTTTCTATTAGTCTGTCATGAAAATACAGTTTCTTCTTAACTAAACAGTTCCCCTTGCCAAAACGTTTCATTGTATCACATGGTAGTTCCCAAGCTTTCGCTCGTCCAAAGAACAGCTTAAATCTAGCACCAAAACTTGAATTTCCAAACAGTGACTCAAATGGGTTTGTGTAAAAAGTTATGGTAAAAGGTCATAGTGAAGCATCTTCCCATGTCAGCTAAATAATACTGCTGCTTCTAAAAATATCGTGGTTCTTGCATTGTACCGTGCCTTACTTCAGCCATGAAAAGTTTGGAAACAAAAAGCCTTGGGAGCCTGTGAAATGCTGAAAGGTTGATAAGCCTCCCATAGTGTATGGATGGAGGTCATGAACAGTCTTGGTCATGAGGCAGCCTAGAACAACTTCACAAAAAGAATTTATTTCAGCTTTTGTAGAGACTGATCTTAGCTCTCTCTTAAAAGTTTATAAATTTTGGTATTGGTTCTCAGTAGCTGCAAGTCCTAACTGTATCATGGCTATGTTTCACTGATACATGAGTATATACATATGTGGGTTTATGTGTTTACATATTCTGGATTCCTTTAAAATCTATAGAATAAATATACTTTTATACAAATCTACATATTGTTCATTATTATGAACCCCTTTCTAGCTGAAATATAATTACTTTTTTTTCCAATATGCCTTGTCCCCCGTGTCGTGTTAAGCTTAGCTTACAGATACAACGTGGTCATAACCAGTGACTTTTTTTTTAAGCTAAAATTGACATATGTGCTTGGGTTGTAGGAATATAAAATCAGAAGTCTATAAAGTCTGCCCTTTCTTGGTAATCAAGTCCTGTCTGATAGTAGAATTTTTGCAGTCATTCTACTGAGATACAATAATATTTGGAGCCAGTAGGGAATATAAGTGTGTGAGTGTATATCTGTGTATGCATCTGTGCCCATAAATACCTCTTTTCTGTAGGCAATTCTGGTAAATCTATCTAGTTCTATATATTATAGTAAAGGGCTTTGTTTTTCTACAAAATTGTACATGGTTTTTATGTTTGTAAACAGGTTTGCCACATGAACAATAAAAATACACCAAAAATAGTGGAAAAGTTAATTGCTCCAAATTCATTCTTTAAATACAGAAGTAGTAACCTGTTGGTTTGCAAGGTTTGGGGCAGATGTTTTGTTTTCTTTAAGAAACTTCAATAATTTTATGTGTTCTGATGTATAGCTGAGAGTTTTACTGTTGATTACAAACCTGAAAATCATAGTTAAATCTCAAGTTCTAAAATCACTTAGATGGGAACATAGATCAGTGTTTGCATAGTCTCTCTGAACCTGAGACTTGTATAGCTCTGATCTAGATGAAAAGTCTGAAAGGAAACACCAGGCCTGTAAGAAGTAATAGTAAACAGCAGATCTTGAAAAAATATCTGTGAGGAATCAAAAGGCTATTTTAGGCTGTCAATTATTAAATTTACTAGAGGGTACTGATAGCAGAAATTTCAAAAAAATACTTCTCTTCCTTCTGATATTTCAGCTACCCATTTCATATCATTTCATTCTTTCAGTCACGTCACTAATATCACAGCTGGATGAAACTAAAGCAACTCTGCAGCTGACCTGCATATGTTGCTGATTTGCTTTTATGAAATTTTCAAGATATGTGTAAAAAAATGCAGTTTCTTTTCTTACATTTAGGAATGTCATGCCCTTAAATATGGTTTAATTCCTCATTACTGTTTTAGTGCCATGTTTTTGAACTGCCCATGTACATACCACTCAGTTTTCTGTAGAAACTGCATCTGCCTATGCTTCTGCAAGATCAAAAACCCATTAGCCTTCTCGATACAAAGTTTTTTTGTTTGTTTTTTTTAAATCACAACTAAAATTATTATTATTTAAGCTGCATTACAACTGGTTATGCTTTGGCTTCACACAACTAAACCTATGTGACCTTTGGATCAGCCTTCAGTGACTGAAGGATTGCATAAGCCTTTGCAAAACTTCTTGTGGGGTTAAGGACCTCTCTCCTCTGGTTTAGTCCTTGAGCCAGCACAGTGCAATGACTGCTTTTCTAGAGAATTTCCTCCTACTCTTCATTCTCATTGATAATCATCCCTGTTTTATCTCATGCTATCCTTTGGCAATAGTGACAAGCTAATGAGCATAAGGAGAGGGCCATGAGAGAGCTACCAGGCATCCTGGCCTACATCAGCCTCCACTGAAGGAAGCCCCGAGCATGCTGCCACTGGCTGCTGCTGGAGGCACGTCTCTGCTCGAGAGACCTTCAGTCTCATCCAGCCTGGCTGTCCTTACAGTAAAACTTCTGTGTTGTGTTTTGATTTTTCTTCTGTTTTCTAAAGGATAAAAGGACCAGCAGAAAGTTCCCTATTTCTTTTCACACTTCTGTACTTCTCGGCTTACAGTCTATTCACTGCCTAGAAGGAGGAAAGAAAATGAAGGAGAACAAATATTATGGCACCCCTGCCTTCCTGAGGCTGTAATCCAGCCGGCCACAGACTCAGCCTCTTATAGCTCGGTTTTCCCTGTAGTTTTAGGAGCATCCCCTGCAGCCTTGGCTCTCAGATGTCAGAGCTGATAAAAAACTATGGGAAATGAGTTGGTAACTAGCAATCGCTTATAATTTTCTCCAGGATCTTAAATTTTGTGTGAGTTTCCCATAAGACAGTTTCTCTAAAGCAAGTTAGAAGGAAAGCATATTGCAGGTTCATTAGGAGAATCTCCGTTAAAAATCTGTTTGAGGGAGCTCCTTTCAGATTCTGAAAATGAAGTTGTAACGGAGCAGTCTTTTCTGAAGTTGTATTTATACTGGGAATTCTCAGAAATCCCCGCCAAGAATTATTGCAACTTTGTACAAGGCTGAAATTCCCTGTAGCTCTGTGCTCAGCACTTGCTAAGACTCTATGGCAGCATATGCTTTTCTAGTCACGCGTTTATTCTGTGTGACTGAAATCAATGCAAAATTGACTATTTGTTTGAATGAAATTAACTTATCTTTGGGCATCTTGGGCAAACTTGAAGAACTGATCCATTTATTATTGAAGACATATCTGGCAAAATACTTGTGTTTATCCTTAATTGTGTTAATTTTAGCTCACTTGTTTAAGCACTGTGCTTTCCTGTGAAGTTTAGATGGGAACATGCTTGAATGTTTTGCTAAGTTCCAAGATTTGATCTGTTGCTGTAATTTATGGGTCCTTTTTAAAAATGTGAGGTTTTAACTGTTTTTCCTTTTCCAGCAGAGAAGTCCAGCACTGCAATCCACATTTTAAGAATGATCGTATGGTTTAACTATTTGGTAGTTCCCCTTGGATATGTATTATATTTAAAGGTTAAAGAGTATGCCTTGATGAAAAAATGTTTGCCTTTAGCTGTTCAATGATATTTTATCAATTGCTTCAGATGTGAAAAGCTTTTTTATTTGGTTAAAGTTTGTTTATTTCTCACTGCTAAACTTTCCTGTAGTTTGTACCATATGCCATTTTGGTATTATGCATTACAGTCAGGTTTGAATTTTGGCTTCTCTTTGGAGTATTTTACAAGGAGAGAGATTTTACACAGTAAAATGCTTTCCGTAGAACACAGCTGGGAACAAAAAAAAAAAAAAAAAGAAAAAAAAAAAAAAGAAAAAAAAAGGGTGAAGTAACTCCATCTATGTCTCCTTGAAACGTATTCTCTTTAAAAAGGGTTTATGTAATTTTACATAATTCTTTTGGCAGGAATGTTTATTGCCCAGCTGGGTGAAATTATTAATGTACCTCTCAAGCTGCATTTTCAAAGATCAGTAATGTATACCCAAACCTCTTTGAGGGTCCTTGATATGTACTATTTTTATTGGAGACCCTCCTTCCACTTCAGTAAAAGGATGACACAAGATGTTTACTTAAAAAAGAGTCTTTGACATGATTCTGAGAATGTTTTGATAGAATAGCATACATTTGGTTACAATTAGTAAGCCAAACAATTTGCCATTGTTATCTCACTGTGTTTGTCTAGAGCCTGTAAGGAGTTTTCAGAAAATCCATCTCTGTGTTTCAGTTAATTGATTGCATGTTCAGTAGGATTATTCTGTTTTATAAAACTCCCTGTCCTTTTAGCTTTATCAGAGACATTTTACACTAAGGCATGTGGTAGAAAGCAAAAGAGAAATATTGGCACGGCTGAGCATGAAGAGATATTGTAGTTGTATCAAGGCTAATATTCCTGTGTGTGGGAAAAAATACCAATGTGTCCCTGCTACTTCTGGGTGCAAGATGTTATACCCGAGGGCTGAAAGTAATAGTTGCTGGTGTGAAAGTATTCGCCAATATCAACTGCAGATGAATGCTTCTGGAGCCAGCTGAATGCAGAGTTAATCATATTTTAGCTTAATATTTGAACTTGTACTCTGTCTGGTATAATAAATGATAGGTGACTTAATTCTATTCAGACTTTATGAGCAGTGTGATTAAAGGAGTCAGATCCTTATCTGACACCTTTGCTGTGCTGCGATTTGTTTGTTTATTTGTCATTACATATCTAATCTCGATTTTCATTATTCCATTTGTATGTTAGCTGGAATACATCTTTCTGTTGAATTTTTTGCTTTCTGAAGAGAAGACTGAAGTGTCTCAGCTAGGTTCATTTTCTGCCTTTTTAGGGAGTAGGCATATCTTGGTAAGTATGTCCCATATTGTTTGCGATTTTTTGGTGGTTACATGATTAAGCTAGCTGTAATGTGAATTACTGTCTATGTCACAGAAATTCCCTGTGCAATTATCACCCCTTGGAACTGCTGCAGTGCCAGGTTTAGGCCTGATAGCAAGAACTGGTGCTTCTGTGCCTCCTTTTAATCAGCCTTTTTTGTTTACACTCTTATTGGAGAAAGCACTGATCACAATTCCTGTAACGGTAGGTACACACCGGCAGCAGAGAAATGCAGAGCTTGTGGTGCTATTCCACTTGAAAAACCTGTGTCCTTGAAGTCTCCTGCATCCCTTCCCTGTCAGACTGGTAAAGTCATGCTGCTTTTATGAATTCTTGGTGGGAGTGGTCAATACTGAATTGAATAATTCCCTTTTGAATTATATCTTTAACAAAACAATCCCTGAAAAGGCCTGCTAGGCTTCGGATGGGTGCACAGGAAGAAAAGGGTAAGAAAGAAATTCCTCCTCCAGTGCACGGCTGGAGAAGAGACAGTGCTTGAGGCGCTCGCCGCAGCTGCCGCCTCTGCTCCCTCGGCAGGGTGGGAGAGGACAGACTGACACAGAGTTGTCCTCTGTTGGTGTCCAGCCCCACGCTGCCCCCCCAGAAGCGCTGCCAGGGGAGGTCAGTGTCACGGGTCTCTGCACCACCGGGGCACAACTTGCACCTTGGCCAACCATGCACCAGCCCATCTTCTGTGCAATGAAGTCACGCTGCCTAGTGCCTCCAAAATTGGCCCCTTGGTGCATGTCAGCAGCAAATTCACTCTTTTTCATTTCCTTATCATCAGAGCGAAGTTATGTCAGCTCGTGTTCTCTAAAGCAGTTTGAATTCAATTTAGCTAGTGATTAAGTTACTTTGTTCAAGTGAATTGTATGCTGGTAGGAATATTTGTTCAAAGGGTTAACTTAACTCTCCCCAAGGTTGTAACGGACTCTGGAAGATCTAAAGCTTCTCCAAACTCTCAGAGAAAAAAAAAATATAATTGCTTGCTTTTACAGTTTTCAGTCAATGTCTTCCCTCTGGAAAGAAAGTCTGTTTAACGTACTTAAACTCACAGTACAAACGATTCATTTTGTCTCTAATCGTAAACATAATTTGTCTGGTGTTTCAGTTCTTTAGATTTATGCAGTAGCCATGTCTGTCAAAGTATTTGGCACCAGTGACATCATCCTTGTTGAAATGCCGGACAGCATGATGAGTCCCAGATGTTAACGCACACCGAAAGTTGAGAAAGAATAAAACATAAAGATCAACTGTAACAGCTATGGATGGAGGTAATAAAATGTGATTCTGTTTTCTTCTAGTATTCAAAGATAATTATTTGTATTTGTTTGAGGTTTGTTTTGCATAAATGATCAATCAGGGAACTGTGCTGAATAGTCTGCATGTGCAGTATAGGGGAGACTGAGATGTGACTTTGGATGAACGCTGAATAAAGCATGATTTGACTTCATGATTACACTATTTCCTTTGTGTTTTTTCCAGTCTTTTACACTTTGCATGTGTAGATTACAATATATGCAGAATATGTGTACTGAGAACCAAATGTGCCTCTTTCCGAACTGCCAGGATTAATGTGTCATTTGGATAATGGTCATGTGTGGTTATGTCAGCACATCACATCTTCTAATGTACTGTAACATGACATGGCAACGTAACCAAGAGTAGCACCTTTTCCTAATGACATGTCATGTCTATGAAATGTAAAAAGGATGTGACTTGCTGAGAACCAGGCTTGAAAATGTGGGGGTTTTTTAATTTTAAAATAGAATCACTTTCTGCACAGTTTGTCCCTTTCCAAATGTAGTTTTCATAAAAGTATGGTTTAGGTGCTTTAAGGGAAAAAATCATAAAGGTTCCCAGGCATGGTCTCATATTAACTGCATATCTACCCAAGTGTTTCATGTTGCCTACATATGGTAAAGAAACCATGAACGAATAATAGATCCATCCATCTAGAGCATCCTCAGCACTACATAAGGCTGACCTGACCGGTATTTTCATGGAAAATCAGGCAGAGGTACTCCCTTACTTTCATACCTACAACAAATGCTTTCTTTAGATGATTCTGTTGTCCAGATAGTGTTCACTGTCATGAGGAATTCCCATATCCACAGTAAAAAAAAATTATTTGGAAAATGCATACCTAGTTGTCAAATTTGTTTTCATAATTTACTGCAGTAGCTCTCCAGGCTGTATAGGCGTGAGACAAACTGTATTGAAGCCACAGGGAGAAAAAAGAAATTTAGACTTTTTGTGTTGGAGTATTGTATCCTATAAGGATGAATAATCAGTTGGATGTATAATGCATATGTGACTGTCTTCTCTTAAAAGACTTCACATCAGAAAAACCACAGAAACACATCAAAATGTAACCTTGTTTCAGTACTTCTTAGTAGACTATTCTTCATCTGTGTATTTGGAGTTAAAGTTTTGCAAGTCCTTGGCATTAGTCTCAATACATGTCTTCTAAAACCTGGAAGTAGTGATGAGGTCTGTGATGTTTGGTGATGGTGCAGTTTTCGCTGTGCTGCTCAGTTTAGAGCCAGCCAGATGACATTGACATTGCTGATTACATGGGATTTATTTTAAAATTATTTGGATTTCTCTTACCTTTTCTTTCAGGCCGCACAGTCGGTAATTTGGGAATAAACATTAAAATCCAGGTCAACTTACATTGTTCTTTCTGTTTATAGTACTGGACTCAGTTTACATTCCAATGTTGATACATGAAGAATATAGGTGTTTGTCAAGGGCTCCTAAAGCTGTTAAAACTTACAGGTAAGTCTTTCAGATACCCTTACTAAAACCAACATGTCTACAGGATTTTGCTAGATCTCATTTTCAAAAGCACTTATGTTATTTAGGGGTCTAATTCACAGTTCTGAAAGCAGCTTGGATGCTTAGTATATTAGATCTCACTGACCTTCAAAGGGACATCTGAGCATTTATGGTCAGATACTGAATGTAAGAGGAGCCTAGTAAGATATTTTTTTATAGCATTTCATCACCTCGGTCCCTTTGAAATCACTTTAAACATTTTCCTTCAATTTAAAAAATGGGGCATGGATTTCTAAATCCTATGTGTACTTATGAAAATATTACCTGTAATTTATTTAAAGCTTGTGAATACCCCAGGAAAAAGGTGTGTTGTGGATGTAGTGCTTTAGTAGAAAATGTGTTCTATGAATTTTGGGACAAGTCCTGCGTTTTGTCACTAATGTGTCATTTTAGTCATTACTTGCTGAGCTGTATCATTAGAAATCTGGGTCACATAGGCCATGCTTAAATTACATATAAGATGACCCAAATGTTTAAGGCAAGCTGGTGTAATTCAGCATCACTTTAAGCAATTTATGCCACTGAAGATCAACCTCCTCAAAGTCCTGCATCTTCCCGAGTGGAATTACTTCACCTTTTCCAGTCTTTTCTTACATCTTCTCATATTAGTCAGGACCCCCTACCTTCCTATCCCTGGTTTATCTGTCTGGCTTGTGGTACTGATGCAATTACTGTCTCCATATACACTCTATTATTAGTCTTAAAACCAGAAAACTTTCACCTGAAACACAAACATACCTGTTACAGATAGTGTGTGGAAATATCGAAGGAGAAAATTTCAGGGGGGAAAGAAAAAGAGAACTTTGCTGAAGGGTTAACAAAATGTACCCATTTGTTGCATACAGTTACGATAATAGAGTATCCTATCATGTAAATAAAATATCACATGACATAATATATCTTTTGTATGCTTTAGGGTCAGTTTTATTTGCTGAACTATTAATAGGCTTGCAAACAAAATATTTAGCTTAGCCAGTTTTACCCTTTTTTTTTATTCCATTTATTTCCAGCTGACATTCCCTTTCCTTTCCATTCTTACAGCCAGAAAACTGTGCTACTGCACGCTGACAAATATGTGCTAAGATGATTAAAAGTCATGTTCAGAGCTATTGATTACACACCCAGTGACTTCTTGCAGGGCCACTCTATTTGTGCCAAACTGTGTTATCAGATTCTCCACTAGTACAGCTTTAATGCAATGGCTTTTCATCAGTTCTGTTTAAAATACATGGAAAAACATTTGCCAGAAGCCCTGCATGTGATGTTGAGCGCAGACTTTGCAGCTGTCTCTGTAATTCTTAGAAAGGTGAAAAAGCAATGACTTAATGCTTTATACCACCCAAGTCTGAATTTTTTGTCTAAGGTCACCTTATATTTGTAGATCTTGGAAAATTATCATGAATATTTATGATGGCATCAAAAAATCAAGCAGCTGCAAATTGTTTACAACATTTTTAAGAACATGAAACCAGCTTCTACTATAAATCAAATACATCTGTTAGAACCGGATGAAAATTGAAAGCTCCATCCTATCCTGTTATATACCTGAAAGTTGAAAACTCATCAGTAGCACAATTTTAAAACACTAATGTGGGCTGTATAGTTAAAAGGTAAAATCTGAACAAAAGTATCAAATCAATCATTCTAAAGATTGCACATGAAAATACTTTAATGAAATATTAATTTGAAATAGATGCCATAAACCTTGCCGAAACTTCCAAAACGGAAAATCACAGTCTGCCTAAAATTTTATCTGCTTGTGCTTTTTCCCTGCTTTTACAAAAATAAATTCTTCCATAACACAGCAGCTCAGATGTGCATATTTGAAAAAGTGCATATTAACATGTGCACAATATTGGCTTCAACTGTTTCTTGGATTTTTCTTCTACAGAACTATGATTTACAATCTGTCCCTAATTTAATAGCTAGCTGGAGAAATACATCAAGAGAAAGAGCACTATCTTTATTTAGGCAGAAGTAATCAATTCTAAATCTTGGCACTGCTGGTAAATTGGTATTTAGATTGCATATATCAGATGAAAACTTCAAAACATTTGGCTTTGTTCAAACCAGAGGAATAATGTGTGTACTTTAGGTGAGACATGCTACTTGCCTAAAAATTAATACCTTGCATAAAAGGGAAAACTGTTCTTCTCTTAGGACTATGATTTTCAAACTTTTTCTTGCCATCAGCAGCAGTGGTGACAGCAGCCTCAGCCTGAAGCTCTACACGGGCTCACATGTCACTGTGCAGACACTTGCGTACCACTTGTGGTATGTGGACTGCAGCTTGGGAATGCCTGTATTGGCACTCTTAATCCATTTAAATACAACTGTGCTAATAAATGAAGGATCTTACTTAGAGATTACAGTTTCATTTTACCTCTCTTTAGGAGGTTTCGCGTTTTCTGTGTTTGGTTTCTCCAGTTCTTCCTACCAGTTGAATGCTACTTGTACCATCTCTCAGTTTTTCATGGAAATACCTTTGAGTTGGTAAGCATGTGGGTTTTCAGGGTCTCCCCATTTCATGTTTTAAAGACAATTCAAAGACCTGTATGGTCAGAAGTGCCCTTCCACTTTGTGAGAGGATCTTTGTCAACTGCCATATAGTTCACTCCGCTCAATAAGCTGAACAATAAACTCCGTTTCTTTTCCTGCTGCCCAGTGTTACAGACTGTCACAGAGCAGCAGTCCCTGAGCAGCGTTGCATTACAATTCAGTAAAGCTCCTACAACCAGCATGCAAGGCTTCATCAGAAGGCCAAACGCTAGTCTGAGAGGATAACAACTGAGACATTCTTCTAATAAGGACCATTTTTAAATGTTAAGAATGACTTGTTTTAATTGAGAGGAAAGGAACTCCTACCATGAGTCAAAGAGATCCCCCAGAGCTCTCCAAAGTCTTCAGATTGTCTTTTATAGAAATGCCTAAGAATCGGAAATGAACAAAGCTTATGAAAACTTTCCAACCATCTTACTGTAAAGTTCATCTGACAAGGTTATTCTTTTCTGCAGTTAAAAATTTGGTTTTACTTTAAAATAAGATACCTGATCATGCTATTTACTGAAGGCAAATCATGAGACTCATTTTAGAGACCCAACTTTTGCTGGGTTTGTGTAAGCAGGGATGCAGAACAATTACCATTCAAACCATTCTTTTCAATCTACTATACAATATCCACCTGTTCTGTCAGACAGCAGGAATGTATGCCACAAATACAGACTACTGCCGTGACAGCAGCAGGTGTATGGCAGCAACAACTAATCAAATCAGCTGAATCGGAGGTGTGAATCACATTGCAATTCTGTGCAATGAAAACGAGCAGAAAGGAGAGAGCTAAATGGTTGTGAATTTTTGTTTTGTTTTATTTTATTTTTAAGAATTTGCTTTAAATTATAGGCAGTGCAAGTGGTAAACACAGGAAAAAGTAATGAGGAAGTGAAAGGAAAACGACATTTCATCCTTGCTGCAAAGGACAGGCAGAGTGAGATAGGTATAGGAGACACCCATTGTAATCACTCTGAAAAAGCAAAGCACGGGTTTTGATTTTCCTAAAGAAGCAAATGCAAAAGAACTCTTGTCTGTACCATATGACTCATGATGCTTCTTTACTAGGCTTAAAGAGAATTGAACTTGAGTAATAGCACCATTAGAGCTCTTTACCAGGAGCTAGTTCCTGTGGTTTCACTGGGTCCAGCTGCTGATGACTCACAGAGGAAGTGGCAGAGATTAGGTGCACAGGGAAAAAAATCAGAACAGCTCAGAAATAAAGCAAATCAACCAAGCATTACCTTTTGTGCACAACAGAACAATGGCTTAACAACTAAGGTTCAAAATGATCCGTCTCATTCCCCTCATTTGTGCTATTCCTGTTGGAAAGACCACCAGGAAACATGTGAACCACTGTGGAATACACACTGTAATCCATGGAACATCTCAATTAATATTCCCTCTTGACTACAGCTAGAACAATACATAGCATCAAGCAGTTTAATCTCCGGCAATAATGCCTTTTGTAAGATCAAGAGGTCTTTCCCTTGAAATAAGGTTTAAGCAAGGATTTTGAAAATTAGTTAGGTATTCTGCATAATATATAGTGGTGGCTACAGGTTCCATAAGTAGTAGCTAGGTAAAATGCATAGACAAAGGCTTGTTGTCATTAGAAATGTTGTTATGAGTAATTCTACCCTTTGCAAATTGACATTGGGTTCCCTGTAGAAGAGTTAATCCTCCCACAGGCTTTGTTATGAGCAAATATATACAAGCTTGTGTAAAGTTTAAAACACTGCCTCTAACATTCAGGTTTGTGATACAAAGAAAGTACGTCCCCAGCAGCAAAAAGTTAAAATATCTAACTTAAAAGGGAAGGTACAGGGGAAAACAGTCTGGATCTTGTTTAAACTACAATGTACAGTAGTAGCGCTGTTGATGGCGCACATCACTAAAGTCTCGGACACATAGCTCAGGGGATGTTTTTTTCGTTGAAATCACAGAGTTTAGGCTCTAAACTCTTTGGGGAGGAGTCCTATCTGAGTTGCTATAGATTGATAAGGTAGCTTATTACAAAAACATAAGACCATTTTGTCTAGATTATACAATTTATTTAAAAATTATTTGAAAAGGATGATGTACTGTTAGCACCCTAGGAAAAAATTAGTACAAATTTTCCTAGGTCAGCAATTTATCCTTGTTTTAAAAAATAAATTGGAATAGACTATTTAACCTACCTTCCACTTTCTATTCCCCATCAGAATCTCAGAAGTAAGATCAGTTAGCAATTATACACAGAGATGCATTTTATAAACATTTGCTTTAGTGATTAATGTAAAACAATTCACAACCATCCCTTTAGAATATTAAGTAATGCACTTTACTTTGTGTGTTTACCATCAGTCAGTGTTTCAAACCCCACAAGGTGACTGTGTGACACTGGTACATGGTCTCTGCAACATGGAGTTTTGAGAAGGCCCACACTACCCTCAGCTTAAGTTGTGTTTCAGCTTAAGCAATAAGTACTTCAAAAAAACCCTGCAAATAAACAAGGTGCTTCTGCTCGTGTTTCCCTATATGGAAAATCAAACCTGAATACAGTTCATGGCCTCTGTGCTCGCCAAACGCCATGGCTGCACTATCTGCAGTAAGCAATAAAGACTGCATTTAAGATAATAAAGATTGTGCTATGCATTTGTGACAGCCAGTGAGGGACTCAGGTGCAGTGCAGCAGTCTGCGGCACTGTGGGTGGCCAGGGTGTGCATAGGGTGCTGTCACGGCTGTGCCGGGCGGTGACCTGGGACATCATGGGCTCTGGGGAGAGCTGCACCAGCTGTCTTGAAAAGCATGAAATTCCTCTTCCCTGCATGCAGCCACATGGCCTTCTCACACTCAGAAGCACGTGGATGGAGCAGGTCAGTTCATTTACTTTCCTCTCTTAAAAGTCAGTTATTTTGTGTTCTAATATTTTCATTCATCTCATCCACGTTGACTCTTTGGCACATACATGAAGATGAAAGGGATGAAACCTTACCTGTAGCAATGCTATAAATACAGATTCTGGAGGAAAGAAAAGGTGGAGTTGATAAACATTAGAAATAGTTTCTTTGATAATGTTATACTATCTCCTTAAGATATGCTAATAGGAACTGGCTGTCAATACCATATCATTTAGTTGGTTTTCGTCTGGACCTTAGAGCACAACAAAATTATTAGTACATAAATCTCTACTAATTTACTCTAGATTATGATTCTTTCATCAAGATGCACATATAAATTATACCATTAATCATAATGATTTCTTTCAGTATTCATGTGGATGTAATATGTAATTTCTTGGGAATCCCACTGTAATTTAGCATGAATTAATGTCCACTTATTGGAAAGCACTACCTGCATTGATATTTCTAGGGGAAAAAAACAACAACCGTGATGCATCTTAAACTACAGCCTAAATGACCAGGGTGCTGGTAAACAACCATCAAAGGAGCGTCACTGCAGGTAAAGGAAAGTTATTTTAAAGGCAGTTTGTTTCAAAGCTCATTAGGCCAGATGGCAGCCTGTCTTCTAGGAGCACGTAAAGCACGTGTGAGGGAATGGGGGGGGATTTCTCTCTCCTTCACCCTGCCCTAGGGAAGAACAGTGTGAATACACAGAGTGAGGGGAGAGCCGAAGCAGAGGAGCATCGCTTGACGCTGGAGAAGGCAGTGCAAAGCCATCTGCTGTGCTTTTCTGACAGAGCAGGAACAATAATAGATATGTTGGTCTTAACCAGTAACACCTTCTAATTGGCCTCAACAGTAAATTTCACTGAAAGAAGCAGCAGTATTCATCCACTTTTCCACAGACTGTATTTTAGCAACGGATTACATGCTTGGAGGTGGCTGGCCCATAGCCTTAGCAGGTCAAGGAGCCATGGATGGGCTGCCTTGGCCTCAGTTTCCCCTAAGAAATGCCATTGCCTCCTTGAAAAGTGCTGTGCCCTTTCTGGAGGTGAAATAGGATATTACTTAATCTAGCTATCAAATATATAAATGGAACATACATATATACATATGCATGCTTCATAAGTGAGACAGTGAGGGGGAAAAAAAGGAACTTCTCACTATAACGAAAGATTCATTAGGAAAAATGAACTAATCAGTGCTCTCCAAGGAGAAATTCATTCTGTTTAGAAGGCCGTACCCTCTGCTGCTGCACATACTTAATATAATTTATATTATTATTTAAATCACTGCGTAAATTTTAGATACTTTTAAAAATCAAGTTAATGGACCATACTTTACTGCTTAGCATCATTTATATCAAGAATTAGTGGCTGTGGAGATAATATATATGAATACAGAGGAGAAAACACAAACAAGCAAATATCATAAAACTCATCTGTAGCACGGGCTTAAAATACAACTGCAGAAATAAGCCCTCGGAAGAGCTGTGTGCTGTGTGGCACAGGCTTTCCTTTAAGCTGTGTGCACCCCTGTCTTTAAATACAAGGTATTCTTGAAATCACTTACCACCATGTAGGGGGCCCATCCTTGCACCAGCCTGTCATGGCAGAATATTTATTCCACTGGGAAATGCCTCCCCCTCCTCGTTTTGGATACAGAGGGAAGTAAGAATACAGCACGGCTTTCCTGTAGCCCTAAGAGGAAGCAGAGATGGAAAATCAAGGAATTCTTGGGGAGAACACAGGCACCTATAAAGACTGCTTAGGAGCTGAAGAAAGGGGCTGAGATGCTTTAAACAGACACAGCCTAGAAACAAAGAGAGAAGGAAACAGAGAAAAATAGGAACCTAAAAGAGTGGTAGGATTCTGGCAGCTGAGATAAATCCAGGGCCTTCTGCTGTGGGCTCATTAAAAGACAGAATATATTCCCTAAAATCGTCTTACCTGTACAAGGCAATAAAGCAGCTGTGCATCATTGCTTCCTTCAGGTTAGCTGTGCTGTATTTCATTCCTCTGCGTGCTCGCAGCAGAGAAATTTTGACAGGGACCTCAGTTTCCGAAGCTTTGACACAAAGTCTTTCACAGCCCCGGATTCCTGTCAGTGTCATACTGAAGCTCATGGCACAGAAGTGGCCACTCTGCCAGGGGAGAGTGGTACAGAGATGGGATGACCAGGAGCTGCAGCAGCCACTGGGAAGGAGACAGACCCTGGGAGGCGAACAGCTTGGCAGCAGCAAGTGCTAGTGAGACATGGGCAGTGCAAAGGGCTGGCGCTGGCACTTTTTATTTCACTGGACTTCTCTGACTTATTTTATGATGCTCCTGAAAAAAAACCAGTAATTTATGTAAAGAGAGTGATATAACCCTTGGAGTGGAAAAAAACAACCCATAGCTGAGTCTGGGAGGTGTGAGAGGGCGGACTCTAGAAGGGGAAAGGCAAAGCAGGGATGGTACCACTCGTCTTGCTGGAGAGTGTCACTTATCCCATCACTGAGGAGTCACTCTCTGTGGGGAGGGTAGAAGGTTTCTTCAGATTTGAGCATTACTTTCTGTTTAATTACTTTTGTATTATTTCATTAAACCTGGTCTTCCGATAGAAGAAGTTTGGAGCTGAGAATGCTTTGCTTTTGCATGTCATGACTCAGTCTTAAATTCATCCACATTTCATATTGCCTCGTTTGCAGTCTGCTTTCTGCCTGCCTGACTTGTGAACTTTCTACTCAGTAAAAGTTGTGAGGTTTTTCCATCTAGCAAATGAAGCTCCAGGCATAGATCATCTGCTGCTGCCACAGTGCAAGGACAGCTAAAAAAGTAAGCTTTTATTAACAGAGACAAACTTGGGCCTCTGGCATCTTCCAGCAAGCCCTAACAAAGTAGCTGTAGTCAAAGTTTTATTTTAAACATGGAAAGCAAAATTCATACACATTGCCACCTCCTCTGTTTACTAGCTAAATTTCTGTTCTAGGGGACACTGAGAAAAGCTGTTTTACATGTGTGCTGATTTACTCCTACTTAAGGTTTGTTTCTTTGGGAAATGCAAGTCATGTTTTATAAAGCTGTGTTTTCCCTTGCAGTTTGGAACCCACAATGTCACTTAATTCCTGAATGTGATGTTGGATAAAATTGGGTTTTTTTCAAATAACCCTAAAAATGCTGTTTTGGGCAGCTCTTTTCAGGTAACAGTAATTGTCTAAATGTTCACTGTACCTAATTTATTAGTTGCTGTCCAAATGACTACCTGCATTGCTGGGTCACCTGGCAGTTTTGTATGAACGTTTTTATTGCCTATACATAAATAATTTTCTTTCCTGATGAATTCACAAGCTGCTGCCTCAGACTCTCCCTACGTATCATCTGTGTATTACTCAGGGTCTGAAGCTAAGAGGGTAGATTGCTCTCAGCAACACATTTCATCCACGTCCTTTGGTTTCGGAGGCAGCGTGCGCTTCCAGCTGTCCAGGAGCACCTCCATTACCCAGCCTTGTGGTAGAGCAAATAGCATTCTGGCCTCAGTCTTCAAGCAGTAGATTAGTGACAGCAGTAGGCAGACAACTTTTGTCCCCAGGGAATATTAGAAATCTAGAGCTCGAAATAGATGGATTAACTGAAATGCAACCCAACCTCTGATCTACATTATTGCCTCTCTTCTTTATCTCACAAGGGAAGCAGAGATAAAGAGTGATAGACACTGATAATGATGGAAGTCCGTGATAATACACCAAAGTGATAAACTTCTTTGTGGCCCTCATTGTGCCCAGTTGTCTTCAGCTGGTTATGAGCTCTAGCCTCAAGCTATTTACACCATGATCAGGCTAGTAATTAGCAAAATGTTTAATATAATATAGAAGCAATTAGGAGGTGATAACATGCAATTAAGATGTGTTTTCAGATTAAAGATTTTATAGTGCTCTCTTTCTTGAAAAGATAAAGTGCCTATCTCAAAATGTCAAACTGCAGTGATTTAATCTGAGTTATTTTCAATTAATATGCATGTATTCTTGCGATGTGTTCACCGTTGTTATTGACATTGATAAATTAAGCTCATCCCAGCAGAATTTATCCTTGAGTCGCTCTATATTTCCTGAATGTCAGTTCTTTATTCGTATTTTTTTTATGCCTACAAGCTGTGCATGATCTAACTCTAAGTCCCTTGATTCATCCCTGGGATTACAGTAATGTGTCAGTCTGAGTGGAACAATAATCTGAAAGGGCATTGTTATAAATAGTGTGTTAGAATATAATTGTTTGTCATGTCGTTTCTCCCCTTTAAATCCCTCAGAGTCCTGTTTAAGTAATTTAGACAGCTAGAATGACAAGAGTCTTGAGACTTCACTTATAGAGTTGTCCAACCAGTCTTCAGCCTACCCTGTCTTCTGAGACCATCTCATCTGCAAAGTAGGAAGTGCAAACAACAGATGAGTTCCGACTACACGGATTTGTTATGAGATTTTGCTCAGGCCATTTATAGAACAATGTAAATGCTACTGATACTAATTTTGCCCTGGCTAGTCAACAGAAGTGCTTAGACAATAGATCTTAGGGTGATTCCTATCATCATTTAAGAATTTAGAATCCTGAAGTATCACAATTCAGATACTGCAGTTCGATGTCTGAAGGCAAAGCTTTTTTTTTTTTAGATGCTTTTTGATAAAATTTCTAATAATAAGAAAAAGAGCTGAGGCAGGAAAGAGGGATTTTTTTATATTTTTTTTTAAACAATGAAGCCAGCTTTTTAGCAAAAGTACTAAAACACTTCCAATGACAAAATTGCTAGAAATGAGCATGTCCTATTAGATCATCCAGTCCCAGTTCCTGGATCATGCAGGATTACTCCTTGTAATGCATTTTTCTGCTCTTTGGTCCTGCAATAAGGCATCCAAACATCAAAGGATTTGCATACAGCACATAGCAGAAAGGTTTTCCTGCGGTTAACAGTTATTTCCTTATTTCCTTTCCTGTTTCTGCAAAGTATTTTCCCCATAGCTAGCTAGTGCTAACCATTTCCAAATACTTGCGTTTAGGTCTCTTCTCTTGCTCTTTCTTCTACCCACTTAGGGTCTGCTTTATGGTGTTTTGTTCATACATGGCTGCAAAAAGGCAAGTTCGTTGACAGTCATTGCTAAGCAAGGCAATTTCTATTTGGCTTTGTGTCATCCAACTGTGATTAAACTATTTGGAGACCATGGATTTAGCGAAGTAAGATGATATAACTTATCACAGCTTATGCTGACTGGCCAGTCACTGTTATCGTTTAGTCAGCTAACCCAGTTCTTCACAGGACTGCTTGAACAAGTTGAAATGTTGCTGTTTGATAGTCCCTGAGTCACTGTTCATCAAGTCACATATATTTGATTCTCACTTACAAATAAAAGCCTGTAATATTTTTAATTAATTGTGCAAGCCAGCTTCCAGCTTCTCAGTGTCTTTCAGATAAATTGCTCATGATGTAGAACAAAATGCAGTTCTTGAATGTTACCTGTGAACACCTCAGTGTCCTGTCCTTCGACTTGGCTTCACAGAGCATTTAAAAGACAAGCAAAGAACAAATGACACTGTTAAAGGAAGCTGCCAAAAGCTCTGGAAATTTCAGCTGGCACCACTGCTCATTATACAGATGAAACTGCTGATTTTTACATGTATAAATGACCTGGGAAAAGCTACGTGAAGACTTGAAAAGAAGGCTTTCTTTTGGCAAAAACTGAAAAAAGTATTAAGACTCTCTGCTGAAATATATTGGTGAGTAGGTGAACACCTCACTGCCCCTGAGCCAACAAGAAATCCCACTCTAGCACTGACATTAGCTTTACTCAGGTGATTCAACCCACCAGTACCAGGGTCAGATGGAAAGCAGTGACATGGTAGCTGGCAAGTCCTAACAGCCTGGTTTGTCTTGGATCAGCACCAGCAGTATGACCAGTTGTGTCCTATCTATGCAGAAAGTCCAGAGCCAGAAAAAATTATGGTATTTGCTTCTCCTGGTCAATGAGGTAATACCGTGAAAGTGGTGTTGCTCACTGGACCATGACTAGGTACAGAACTTGCTGGATGCACCTTCCAGAAGGGAGTGACAATGGGTGTGAGGTGGATTCTGCAACAGGGGGAGCCGACGGGGACGGGTGTCACAGCCTGGGTGCTTCAGCCACCTCATGGTGGAGTGGCTGGACTCCAGCCTGCGAGGTTCTGGGGGTGTTCCTTGTGTGTTGGTAAAGCGATAATTGGAAGTCAGTGGAGCAGTCAATGTCACCTTTGCCAAGATCACCCCATCATTCCTCCTGAAGCTCAGGAAAGCCTCCAGTTGTCTGTGTTTCCCTCCCTGAACAGGTAATGCAGTAGTCCAGAGCTGTTAACAGAGGGAGGTAGTAACTGAGGTTGGAAAAACACAGGGTAGGAATAAAAAAAAAAATCTCAATGTTGACAACAGAAGACTAATACATAAACAAACATAGCAGTAACACAAATGTGTTAATGTCATCGAGATATTAACCGAGAGGGGTATTTCTGTGCTGGATTTGCCTCTAGCTACAATTATAAGACTATTTGTATAGCATATTTTTGTTTAATATTTTTCTTTACAGGCACTCCATCAATGTCATATACAGAGCTTACTGAATTATGCCACTCACATATTTAATAACAAATAATCCTTCCAGCAACTATTATGGATTTAAGTGTGATTATAGTAAGGATATCCAGTAGCTACTTTAACTTATACAAATATCCATTTTGCAAAGCTGCAGACTTAATTATACTGTAGCCTAGATATGTATCAGTTTTAGTCGTGCTTATAACAAGTTCTTTCACTTTTGACTAAAAATGATGTGCATTACAAAATTTTCTCAAATACTGTTTGTGATTATTATATTATCCCCACATAGATGAGAAATGTGACATTTATAATAATGTTACAAAGTGTGCTAAAGTGAGTTTTTGTTGCTGCTTCTCTGGGTTAATTTCTACAGTAGTGAAATCAGAATCAAGCCCAATATTTCATGCAAATGATCTTTCCTGTGTGATGTAACAGGAAAATGGAAGCTTTTCACTTGATCAACAGCATCAGACAGTAAAAAAAAAAAAGTAGTGTTCTTTTTTTCTTGTGTTTGTTTCTGTTTTCACATTTATGTAATGTACATTTTAAAAAAGAGGAAAACAGATTTTTGCAGAGCTACCTTTGAACCTTAGAGTTGCTTTACAACACTTATTGCATTACTAACAAGCCACAGGTGTACACTACAGGAGCGGGTGAAAATGTAATTGAGGGGTATGATGACAGTTAATTGTCCATAATGTATTTATCCCAAGATGCACTTATGCATCTGTTATATATTTAGGTATTTGTTACTAGTAGCTTTGGTGATACTTAAGCAGAGGGGCATCTATATCTAAAAGACAATAAAAAAGGAAAATGCTATCAAGGGGCTCTAAAGTGGCAAGATAAAGAAAGTTCGTCTCTTTTTCACTGTCTCTGAAATGAATAGGTCTATTTATTTCAATGGGATTTTTTTTTTTTTTCCCACATATGCCATATTAAGGTTTGAGTACAAAATTGATTCCTGTTTCTGGATGTACTACAGGACTGAATTACTTGATTACTTGCAGGCATTTTAGTGGTGATATATTTTGATATTTGCCTTTCTAATATAGTTTCTTCTCTGTTTCAGCTTATTGTTGTTATAAAACAGCTTTGCACAATAGATTAAAGTAGTGTCTATTCACCCATTGACACATAGAGGATTTATGTGTGGGAGTAACCCACAAACTTCCCCTCCTCTTTACTGCCTCCCTCCATGCATGCCTTGAGAATAGATGTGATAATTAGTCATCTACTTTTATCTATATTTGTATGCCATCCAGACATTTAAGTTGAGAACAACAAGTCGCTGTATTGAACTAGCGTCCTGAATTCAAAATGCAGCGATATAGCTCGGATGACTTTGGGTGATATCCATTTTCTGGGCCTGCTTCTGCTCTCTGTGAAGTCAACAGCAAAACTCCCACAAGGGTCAGCAATAAGGGGAACCAAGCCTCAAAAAATGAGATTATTATTTTTAAGATTGCTCAGCAGGAGCCGAATAACTGAAACCAAATGGCGTATCTTCAAAATCCAGTGTAGATTACATTAATAACAACATGGTTTTAGGGCGGTGGTTAGCGTCAGGCAGACGCTCGGCACACAGCTCATGCTTTCCAAAGGGTATGATGTAAATGGGCAAGCTGCACGAGGGGAAGGCTCGCCCTGTATCAGGCAGCAGCAGAGCAGAGGTCCTAACCCGACTGCACAGTGCGTTAGGCTCCTTGGGAAGTTAACTTTGCGATCACAGTGCATCTTTCTTGCCGTGAAGCTGGCCCTGCATTTGGATTTGCTTGCACAGACTCCCATCAGGTTTAACAGGACTTAGTAAGGGGGACAGTAGTCCCACTATGCATCGGATCGGGGCCTATATAGCCACATTATCTTAAAAGACCAGAACCTAGTTCATATCAGAAGCTGTTCGCTCATTTGAAATTGGCTAAACATTAGCATCTTAGAAATATTATCTGAAGTTGCTGAACACTGATATTAACCTGCTGCATGCTTGGAGTGCTCTGATAAAAATGCAGTTGCTGTGGTAATTGTTATATTATGTTCAGAAAAGTGCCAAGAATATAATTGCTTGCAAAATGACTGTGCAGTTCAGCTTTAATCTACATGGCAAAACTGTTTACTAAAATTAAAAAAAAAAAAATCCAAGTCTTTGCATAAACAAATATATTCAGAAGCAGACTCTTTATTAAACTTTTAACACCAAAATTATGTTTATAGTTTATTAACCAGGCACTATTTGTAATGTCTGCTGTTTGTTGAAAACAAACCTAAAAAGCACATAGCACCCGAGAAACTCTAACAAAAAACAAAACCCCCAAAACACAACAAACCTAAACCACCAGAGGATGATTTCCTTAAGAATGTTCTCTCAGGTATGTTCAGAATATTAATTAGGCCCATCTATTTCTGTCGGATAATAACAATGTCCAAGAACTGAATAGAATCTGTGACCTGTGAAAGGGCCATTCATATGCTTTAGTCTGCCTTAGCGCATTCCTTAACAAGTGAACATAGACCTTTTTCATAGTCATCCTAAATGTTTCAACTGTGTGTTTCATGGTTTGGTTCTTGTGTCTCCAAAACACATAGCTTTTTCTCCTTTTCTTTTCTTTTTTCTTTTCTTTTCTTTTCTTTTTTTTTTTCTTTTTTTTTTTGGTCTAGTGGGAAGTATTCCATGCTCTCCTCATTTAAATGCTTATGCCTTTATGGTTATTTTTACTGCCATACCTATGGGGCTTCTTACTGTATTGCCTGTAGCTGAAGGAGATTTTAAAGGAATTAAATTTATTCAGTTTAAATCTTCAGGGGCATACAACAATATCTTAAACAATTAGCAATAATTAAAAAGCATCTATTCGAACTGTGTAAAAAGCAAATAGATTTAATTTAAATACAGTAGTCAGGCCTTAAGGTTTTTTCATTAAACAGGAAGGGTCTTCCCTCCTCCCCACCCTTCTTATATTTTAAGCAACTTTTCAGCAGTTACTTTGTTAAAGTATTTTGTCAGTTGTTTGATGGCTTCCAACATGTGAAATGAGTTTGTTGGTTCAGAACGTTTCCCGGGAGGGTTTGCATTGGGCATTACCGAAGCCTCTGTGGGGCTGACCTAGGTACCCTGCGTGGCTGCCCAATCTGAGGCCAGAGGTTGAGCTACTTTGGAAACTTCAGAGCCTCTCTTATATGTGACCCCTTCTACCTTCAGCACACTGGCTGCACAAATATCCGCAGTACAGTAGACTAATAGAGATATGGTCAATTGTACGTAATTGCTGTATAACCCAGAAACTATAATAATTATAATAAACTGTAAAATGACATTATAAATATTTTAAGGTCTTACAAACAAATCTCTGCTCAGTGTGTGATCATAAGTGGATTTGCTGTAGTAACTCTGCTTTGACATGGTGCTGTATGTGGGCAGAGCATTCCGCACAAGTGGTGCGTGTGACAGGAGCAGTTTGCGCTGCTACTGGTAGCCAGTGGTGGTGGAAGGTACCTTCAAGTGCGAGTCCAGAAGCTAGCTGTGGTCATAGCTCACCAGAGCTCCTTGCCAAGGCAGTCCCAGCCCATCTGGCACTGGTTATAATGCACGCTTGGGGAATGTAAAGTCAAATACTGGATGGAACTGGGACATTTTAATTTGTGCTGTTGTGACTGAATTAAGGTGTTTGTGCCATTCCTTGCTTCTGTCTGCTCTTCTCCTTCCCTCTCTGTTCAAAACTATGTTCAGATGTTTCTTGAGGACTGTAACACGAAAAATGCTATTGGGCTATTCAAATACTTTTTGGTAGCAATTTTGAGGTAAAGGTGCTTGTCCCTACCCAATCACTCTCAGTCAAACAGCACAGGTCATTGATCAAAAAAGAAACTTGTGCTGGCACATGGAGGCCCAGGGGCAGGGGAGACATCGATGGAGTTAAGGCAGAGCAGCAACCGCTTGCTCCAGTGGAGAATAACGTCTGCAGAACTGCACTGTTCCCGGGTTGTTATAACATAGACTTTTAGAGTCAAACTCAGAAAGTTTTACTTGCACAGCTTATCGTGGTGCTTAAAAATACTTGGATTCAGGTAGCAGCCTTTTTAAAATTTAGCCAAAATATATATATATTTGAATAATGTGGTTTGGGTTTTTTGAGCATGGAGTCCGAGGATATTTTCATAAGGGGATGAAAGGGAAGGGATATATTCTAGACAGTTTGTTGTAAGTGCCAAAGAAAGTGACAGCTATCTACATGAGCAAAATTTCTAACAGTGCCTCACATCCACTGGAAAATGCTTAAGAGTCCACAAATAGAAAAAGGTTAAAAACTACTGACCTAAATAATTGGTTCAATTTTCAAGAGTGCTGAGCATCCAACTGTTCTCATTGATTATAAACAGATGATGATAACGAATAACAGCTCCCATAGTTGATGAAAGGCATCTTTTCTGGGGAACTTGTCCACAGATGCTTAGAAGAAGGATACATCTAATACAAGTCTTTGATAAGGAGGAACATTTCTCCCTTGGTTGTCTATTTTGTATGCATAGTGTACATAAATATTTTTGCTTTCACACTATCTTATTTTTCCTTAGAACTCAGTTTAGAATTGAACTGCAGCAGATAAGAGAAAGCATAAGACAAGATCTTAGTTTCATATGTGGATTGTATGCTTCTTCATGCTTCAGTCCTGAAAGTCCTAAATATGTTTTTGTATTTACTGTATCATTTGACCGTTTTTTAAAATCTTATTAAATTCAACATCCTATAATACAGAGGAGTTAGAAAAATGTATGAATAATCTGTTAAATTTTATACCGGCTTTAGATCTTTTTTTGATTACCACATCCAACAGGTTTCATGTTTTGATTCTATATTACTGTGGTAAATACAGAACAGCTGTGTTGTTTACTGGGAGGAAAATTGTACCAAGTGTTACCAGGAGAAAACTGAAGCTCACATTTTAATTGAAAATTCTGGACACCCTCCTTAAAGTTTTTCTTTTTGATGTTGTCATTTATATACTTCAGATCTCTGGGGTTTTAGAGCTTTGTTTTAATTAATCTTTTGAAAGTTTCTTCAAGATTGATATGGGCAGTGAATTTTGTCAGTCTTGTTGTGTAATACTAGTGCTTGTGAATGATAAGAATCTAAGATGAAAATATGTGAAGTCCTCTTGTCAGAAAGGCTTATCAGTCTATTCAAAATATCTGTGTTCTATAAAATAATAGCCTTGGTCCATTTCGTCAAATTCGATACCGCTCTGATCTATCGGTATTTTGGGTAGCTATGTTACACCAGTTGTTAACAATGAAGCAAGCTTCTTGCAAAAGAGTGTTTTTCAACAGTTCTTATCGTAAGCGAGGGCATTAAGTTGCAATACTGACATTATCTGGAGCCAGTTTAAGTTATAGACAGATGAAGACATCTGTTCGGTACCCTACCAGGAGAGTATTTGTATAAACTTTTGATTAAATCAGTAATCTACCCTCAGGAACTTTTAAAGACATTTCACTAGATTCCTTCTCCCAAAATCCATAAGACTATTTAACAATAGATGTCCTAGTCTTGCATGTTGGGAGCATTTACGGTCACTGTGCCATGTTCGTACAAGGTGCTAAGTTTGCCTATATGAGCAATGCTGAGCATAGCCCAGGCTTGCTTGCTATGCCTAGCACACATCAAGTAGCAAACTAGAATAGGATCTGGAGTCAGTGAGCCCCTGATAAATCATAATGGAGTGGAGCAGAAAAAAGATGCTCAGGTGGAGAAGAGGTCTCCAGGCAGCTGATGGTCCTTGTGTTCAGCAAGGGAATGAAGCCATGCCATGGGCGAGAGCGGCAACAGTTGTGCAGGAACTGCATTGGCTCTCCTCACATTCTGCTCCTATTTATGACACCCAAATGCACTTAAAACCATCAGTTTCGCATTGTGACTTAAAGGAAAGGGAGGTTGTTTAATAAGTACATAAGATCATCCTCTCCACTCAGAAGAGGGAGCTAGAAAGCCAAACTCAGGGAATCCTGGGGGCCATAGGAATACGAAGGCTGCTGAGAACACACACATGCAAATGGCAAATTTGATTACAACGATGGGCTGTCTGCTTTGCAGCTCCTGGAAGCCCACCCTCTGCCATAAAAATGCAAAAATAGTGCAACAGGCAGTGTGGCAGAACAGGGCGCTCTGTATTCATTCACAATTAGGTGTTCTATTCTGTTGTCACCAGATGCTGCCACGCACATTACACAACAGAAATGGGATTAGCAGGAATAACAAAAACCTGTCAAAGCACAAAACCGTGGCCTAGTAGTCCTGACAAATTAAACAGCCTACAATGAGTGCCAGAGCATGAAAATCACTCACCCTTCCTCTTCTATCTCTCAGAGGTAGGCAGTAAATGCCTTCTTAAAGGCAGGCCACCATGCAGCCAACACTAGAAGTAGAGGAAAAAAGGCATTTTCATTTCTGATCGAGTGTAAATTAAGGACAAACCACCCGGCTAGTGAATATCTGAAAGATACATGTTTCATTCTGTTAAATACAGAACAATTTGTATGCTCCTGGTATGTCCTAAGTAGCGCCCATTAGAAATGTTGTTGTACCTAGCAATGCATACCTAGCCTACGTGTGAGCTTCCATGGAGTGCTGTTAGCTTGATTTGTATCTGTGTCATGCAAGATAAAATAGGTCCGATAGCTATGTGAAACTTCTGTTTTGCTCACCAGGCTCATGCTGGTGGGTCATCAACATGGGATGCTGGAGGATTCAGAGGGTGAGAGAAGATCGTTTGTACAGAAACTATCTCCAAGGCTGGAAACCAGATAATGAGTTCTTTGTGTGTTGCTCTGGGGCAGCTGCAGTGTTTGCAGGTTTTTAAGATAAGAACAGGAAGCTCACGTCTGCTATAGCCTGTTTTACTTATCTTGAGTTTAATAATGGTGTCATTAAGCTGAGCAGTGAACTGTGCTTCAGATTTCTCTGGGGCTATATGACAAGCTGCTCTTCGTAATCCAGTTGTCCACTCTGCATCAAACTCATGCCAAAAGCAGTGACTTCTATCAAGCTTTTTCACCTGCTTTTTTCAAGGCATCTTTTGGGTTTGTGGGCTGCTTGTCACCCATCTTACCTTAGTATTCTCTGTAGATGGTTATTGTTGGCCACTCTTCTTGCATCTGTACAGCTCTTCAGGTGGAAAATTTTTCTCCCAGCTACTCTGAGATGTTATTTGCTGGTCATAAACTTGGTGAACTTTTGTTCTTGCCATAACCTCAGCTGTATGGTTCTTTGGTTTTGCTGCATGTGATTTCTAATAACAGAAGTGAATGGACATCTATGGGGAAACAGGAGATAAGTAGCTGGAAGATCAAAATCTTTAGGTAGCTTTCTAGATTATACTTACTCTCACAATGCTTTTTTTTTCCCCTATACTACTTTATCCTCACTTTTCTTCCTCCCTAAGGGCTGGCAGATAAGTCACTCAGCTTTAGTGCTACTGTAAGTTTAGATGACCAATTCAGCAAGGGTGACAAATGCTACTTTCTTGCTTCTTTCCTGACCCCGTAAGATTTCCAAGATTTCTTCTGGGAATTACTTACAGAAGATGTATTTCTTCATCTGTGGCACAAAACCCATTTTTCCCCTTTATTTCCGCCCTCTGAGAAAGTCCTTGGAGTAATAGGTAAAATGTCAGAAATCATTAAGAAAAATACTGATATACACTGTGGCAGAGAATTATACCTTTCGAGATGGTCGTTGCCATCATCTGTAATCAGTCCCCTGATAGATATAAATACCAGCTTTATCACCTTGTTTTAGATGATGATGTGTTGAATCAATGTTGATGAAGACTATATTTTGGCAACTTCAGTTAGATGGAAAGAATAGTTTCAATTGCGAAGCAAAGGACATAAGTTCAAAAGCGAGTAAATAATTGACACAGAATACAGACATTCCTTTATATAATATCTATTTGATCCCACTCATAAAAATCCTTTCTTATCTTTTCCATTGTTAATTTTTCTTTTACTAACTTTTACCTTAGACACCTCTGTGTATAAAAGTAAACATCTCTGTGTGAGAGTGCTTAGGCAGCAACTGGTGTTAATATGTTTAATGTATTAAACACTCAGAGCATCATGTCTACAGCAGCAGGCAAGTGACAATGTCTAAACTCTGAGAGCTTACGTTGTTATAATGTTATGGAGAAAAAATAGATAGGTGCTGGTTACACCTCTAAGGAATTTTCTGTGTTGTGGTGACTCCATAGTATATACGCTAATATTGTCACAGCCATATACTGTGGAATATACCAAAAAAAAAAAAAAAAAAAAAGCAAAGGGGCTGAAAACCTTTCCTATGGCACATCTAGGAAATTTGTAGTTTCCCTTGGGCTTTACTACAGAAGATGACAGCCTTGGAGATAAAGGGGCATCGCAAGTGAGAAGACTGACTCTAGGAAGAGAGTAAGAAAGGGAACTTAAAGGGGGGCGATTTGCAAGATAGCAGAAACATTGGCAGATAAGAAATGGAGATTTGATGTTAGTGTGATAGAAAAGGTAAATGTAGAAAACAAGAAAAGCTACAGGAAGAAGCATAGGAATGGCAAGAAAGTATGAGGAAGATGTACAGAGGGCAAATTTGTCTGAAATTAACACCAGGCACCATCTGATGCTGGCATGGTGCTATGGGCTGGCAATAGCACAGTTCTGTCCCTGAAAATTTCCTAAGATCTTGCTTTCTGCTTGGTGTGGAAAGCGTGTGCCCAGTGAGTACCTGTGCCCAGGAGCAACGTCTACTTTTTGGGCTAATTAGCTATTCAGATTATCAGGTGTTTATGTCTTTAAGAAAGAACCTTTTTGTCCTGCGTCTTAAAAGGAAAAGTCATATTTATTTTCAAGGGAAATGGTTCATGACTAGATTTATAGTACAGTGTACTCAAAGATCAAATTGCATGACCGCAAGCATTTATATTTTTATTTATAGGAAATAATATAAAGGAGCAAGAAGCTTATGTGCAGCTTAAGTGTTGAGCATTTATCTTTTTCAAAATGCATTAGAAAGGCAAATGGACTTGGAATGCCAGTTAAAAATCTAGGGTCACTCACTGTAATTTATTACTTTTTATATTTTGGTAGATTTGAAATACAAGTTACAGTGCCTGCAGATCAACTTGAACTGCTCTACTATATTTTATGAGGTACAAGGTAGCAATTGGTTGCATAAGGGGCTAAAGGTTTGGTACTAAATCCTCTTCAACTTTTAAATGATACCTCTATATTCTTTGGTTATTTTTTTAAAACCTTAGCAGCTCTGTCTACATAGTAAGGAGGTACCCTAACCTGCTTTGGAATGGATCCCCATATAAAAAGCCTTGCACCCACATGCAAACTTCTATAGATCATTCAAAAACAATTTCCAGACCTTGGGAATTCTGGGATATTGGGCCAGATTTCTCATGGTCTACATTCAACTTAAAAATTAGCTGAGTACAAAATCCTCATCAGGGACGCATGCTGTGTTCATATGACGGACAATCCCTCAAGCCAAAAGAGTGTAAACAAACTAATATATTGCCTCAAAAAAAACAGATTACAGGGCTTTTCTGGTATGTTTTGACCTCTCTATTTCTCTACCTTTAAATTTCTATTCTCCTTGTCTATCTATTCAAAGCAAAACTAACAGTGGAAAAATTATCCTGTTTGTGTCACTGGTAGAGCAGGTCTCTGACGACAAACAATAGCTCAGTGTTCATTTTCATTACACGGGTATGAAAATCCACTGAAGCTGACTTGGGAAGTCTAAACGTTCCTGCCTTCATAGACTTCTGTATCCCAGAAGCATGGAAAACTCCCTAATGACTGAGACACGCATGCAGTCTCACAAAATATACATGAATATAATCTAATACGTGTATCTGGGAGCTGGAGAGTACATTGTCTTTTCATGTAAATGTATGAGCAAAGTCCCCAGAACTAATTTCTTGAAGCAGTCAGGAAAACTGACAGAGCATAGCAGAGCTGGAGACACTTTTTCACAGCAGACTGTGCAGAGCACTGCACACATCCAGTAAGTACAAATTGTTGGCATCACCTGAAGATTATTGTTATCTCTGGAAGACTGCCTGTCATGTGGATATTTTTAACGCACAATATGATGTGTGGTATGAAGCAAATTTTGCATGTGTTCAAAATTTTGCATGTGTTCAGACAGAATACAAACCTGAGAGCTGCAGACCATATCTGTGCAGGTATTGGCAACCAAACAATGGCTCCTAGTGGCCCAAAACCTGGTTCTTCTGGAGCTTCTGGAAATGCTCCATCCCCTCACCTCAATGCTGGCTCCCACAGGGCTTTGAATCAGGCCCCTTCCAGCCGACGCTGTGAAGGCTGAGTCTGGCTTTGTGTTTTAGCTTGGATCAGGAGTGCACTTCTAAAGCAAATCTTGTGAGCGTCTCCACTGTTTATGCTTTTGTTCATGTTGAGGAAGTGTCTTGAGTACATGAACTGGAATTAATTCTGGATAAAAGTAAACCAGAAGATGCACTGTAGGACTACATCTGGCACACTCCAGCTAGAAATAGGGACTCAGTCTATGGGGTTAAACAAGAGATAGTCTAAAGTAAAAATAAATGAATAAAAATTGCTTGGAATGCAGATTTCTGGTTCTCACTGTCAACTGTTTTGCTCTGCAGATCTCCTTCTGCTCACCTGCACTATTTGCCAATGTGAATGCAGCCTTGAGGTTGAAGCAAGCGTTTTTTTGCAGTGTGAAAAGATCTTTCTGATAGCTTCAGAAGGTGTTCAGTCTGACTGTGATTCAGGTTCTTAAAGACTGAAAATGGCAAGATAATACTTGACCATCTTTATCAAAGAGTACACGTCTCAGATTAAAGCCTGAGTAAGTCCAAAGTGTAGTAATAAATATTTTAACTCTTACTATGGCTCCAGGATCCTCATACAGTTCTCTTTAATATTTTCATATATTTTAAAATTGCAGATCTGAACTGTAAAAATATACCAAAGTTGATGGCACTGCAAATAATCAAATCCCCTTAATATAAGCTCTGCTTGGTCTCCCATATGATTTTCAGTGCCTGGTAATTGTTTATGGACCGGTTTCCCCTGCAGTGCTGCTTATATGTATATATGAAGGGAAAGGAGAGCAGCCTCTTTTGGTGTAGTAGATAGTTGCTAAATAAATCTGTACTAGGAGGGTATAGTATCACCCTAAATGAGGCAAAAATCATGAGTCAAATTTTACAAATAAGATATTATCTAGGGCAGTGTGGCACTGTGAATCTTTCATGACAAAAGAAAAATACATATTTTTTTGTTTTGTTTCAGCTGTTTTAATAATACTCAAAATTTTTTTCACTGAGGACTTCATGCCATTTGGATTGTTCTCATTGAAATGTGAAAAAAGTGTACTCATATCCAAGTGAAATTAGATTTAGGGTTTTCTTCCTTTTTTTGAAAAACAAAGGTGCTTAGTACACAACATAGGAATTGCTTATGACACTGGGATATCAAGCCATTTTTGTGGAATTATAAGAAAACATGATAAAACACAGTTTACTCTTAGTGCTGTTGGCAGTACTTTGAACTGGTGAGAGAGATACATTACTTATTATTCAGATGTATTTTGCTTTCTGCATTGATATATGATAAATATATGATCAGTTCTATAAGACCTTGACAGATATGAGATTCTCTTCAGTATTCTAAAATTAAGTTTGATCCATCTCAAGTTTCAGCATGAGTTCTCATTGGCAGCATGATGTTAATAAATCATCAGAGCATCATTGATCAACTGACTTATTTAACACTGCACAAACAGCAAGAACTTACACTGGGCCACAATCCCCGCTCCATGCCTTTGCCACTAAGAAAGTTACTAATTTCACACTGAGAGGTTAAGTTCTCTCTAGCCCTAGAGTTAATATGAAAAATACTTTGAAGAGGCTTCTGGGCAAAGAACAAGTCAAGCCAGGTCTGGTCCCAAGTCAGGATGAGCTGTTCCAGGTGAGACAAGCTCTGTTCAGAGCCTCAGCTTCACCTGAAAAATGGGGGAAACTATTCTGGACCTTATGTGGTTACAGATTGACTGGGTCCCATTCCTTTCAATCCATTTTCTGCTTCTGCTGTAAGATAGCATTCCCCAAGTGCTGTAAACCTTAACCAATTATCTTAGACATCAGTCTGACTCGGCTCGTTACATGTTCCTCTGCTCTCCATTCCCTGCTCATCTTTCTTTGATGTCACATTTTCATACGTTACATTCCCCACATGCACTTGTAGGATTAAGCCTGTATTGGCCTTATTATAACTTTTGCTATCTTCATAATGAACTGGCTGTTTTCTCATTTCTATAATGAAAAGAAACCACTGTCAAATAGCAGCCATTAATAGCATGAAATTCTCCATCTCACTAAACAGAAACACTCAGATCTTCACCTGATAAATTTAGTTAGATTTGATCTAACTCTGTCTCCTTTGAAACTCCAGCCTGCCACCTAAATTAGGCCTTGGATTAGAACAGTCATCAAGACTCCCTCTTTCCTCTAGGGAAAAAGCAGAAATATTTGGAAAATTATTTAGTCCATCCAAGCTGAACCCTTAAATACAAGGTGAAGGGGTGTGAACACCCTCCATGGATAAGGGGAGCAGCCTTGGATGCCTGGAGTCCTGACATTGTGTCCATTACAGAAGGAACATCCACATAGGCCACATTCTTCAGCCTGCCAAAAAGGTAATCCAGAGAAGATATGGGTCAGAAGATTATGACTGCCATGGGGAGGAAGAAGTGTCCACTGTTTTTTCTGACATCAAAAGCGTGGGCATTAAATGAAAGCAGTGTGCACAGCCTCAGAGGAGACCATGGTGAGTTCTGCATGCAGTGTGCACCCAAGTGTTATGGGCTGTAAAGCTGCGGATACTGATCCTTTAGGGCCGTTCAGCGGGCAACTGGAGAAGTTCACAGAAGAGAAATCCAGCAAGGATTGCTAATAGGAAGCTTCTAAGATGCAAATTTTTGGAGGCTGGCAGTTTTCTGGGTAAAAATCACTAAATGTTTGCTTCTTTCTTGCACTAATTCCCAGGCACCCACTTTTGGTCACTGTCCAGGCCAGCTGGGCTGTATGCACATCTTGCACAAGCTGGTAAGACACTTTTTATAGGCTTCAGTACCTCAGCTGCCTGCCTAAAGCTGGTGGAGGGAATCTGTGCCTCCGTTCGCCACGTGTGGCTGTGGGTTCCCACAGAGGGAGGTTTTCCAGACCTGCTAATGGGCCTGCTCCTGCCAGCCGAGCCGCACATGCTCATTAGCGTTTGTTAGGGTAAAGTTTCTAACATAGCATTAAATTGAGTTTTAAATGAATGAGCTGATAGGAATGCTATCCGAATGATCACATTTCAGTTCAGCAAGACCGGATTTCTTTTCATTTGAGAGAGCTCTGATCTAATTTCGTGTCTTCCCACTGGATTTTTATTTCTCCTAGTCGGCAGTGTAATGGGTTGCATTCTGGTAAAACACACAAATATTTTCTAACTGCAAACCATCATGTTTCAGTGGTTTCAGCTTTTCAGATTGTTATCTGCAACTGTTATTACTACGGTATTGTAACCACCACTTTTTTCCAGATTGAATGTGCTGCTGTTTGAACTCTGATCCCATGGATAGAGCGTGAACAGCACCTTTAGTAGGGTGGCAAACACTCTCTGTTAAACCAACGCCGTCTAAACGGTCACAGTATCTTTGTACACATTGACAGCTGAAAAAAAGAAAATAAGCTCTGGTCTTTTACTAATGGTTGAATTGGGTGAATTAGAATATTTAGCCATTTTAAAGCATGGAGTGTGTATGTGCCGATTTGTTTGTGGGACTGAATTTCTAATAACTGTTTTAATTGGAGGTTGAACTCGGGTCAAAATGGGCAGATCTTAATAATTGTATAAACCACTAATCATACCACTAGGCAGCTCTTGATGTGTCTTCAATATTTAATTCAGTCAGATATCTTTAAATAATTCAGTGATTTTTAATTAAAGAAAATAGGGGGTTTAGTTGGTTTTTTTAGCTGGGGAATATTTATCAACATGATTCCATGCCTTTACTCTTTTCTAATATTTTTTCTTTCCCGTCTTGGTATGTTATGGCTTTTGGATTCTTTCTTAGTTACATATTTTTCTAAAAACAGGGACTTTGATTTGTAAATGTAATCAATAAAAATCTAATGAAGTGTTCTTATTTATTTTTAAATCCTTCCTCTCACCTGCTGTTTCTTGCTTTTTAGTTATGTCACCAATCCCACTGGAGCTCAAAAAAATGTAGCTGGTCCTCTCTAAACTCCCAGACATGTTCTTTTCCCATGTACTTTCCTGTCCCTGCAGCTTCTGATGTAAAACAGATTTAAGTTTGTGTAGAGCAGAGGTCAACATGAAAGCTTAAAACAAACCCAAAAAAAAGCTGGCATTCAACTTTTAGCTCTGGTTCTTATTATAACTCAAAGCTCTATTTTAGTAATTTAAAAATGGTAGTATTGTTCTACATCCATACCCTACCTTTACTTTCACTGACTTTCTTAATGACTGTGATACCTGGTTTAGATAAACTTCTAGACTAGTTGATGACCATTTGGATGAACTGCAGCCAGTTCTGCCACTGGTAAAATTGACAAGTATTTTGCAAATTGAGTTCTGTGAAGTTTGCAAGTATTTTGCTTTAGGTTATGGCTAAGAGCAAAGCTTTGAACCCATTTTTCCCATTCTTGAGTAATATTTGCACAATCATGGCTTTGGTGAGCCTTTGGTACGGGTGCTGGGAATAGTGGGTTCATGAGATCACTTCAGAGATAGATTTCCTAAAATTTTATTGCTAGGTACTTCAAAATTATTTTATTTTTTTTTAACAGAACAGCTTTTTCAGTTCTGTAGCTTTGTAGTAACACATCCCTTTCTGAATGCCTCAGTAAATAATCATGAGTTAAGCACAGAATGAGAATTAAATACTGCATGCTATGGCTCAACGTATTAGTCCATTTACCAGTGTTGTATGTATGTACCCGGCCTTCTGCATTTTTCAGTGTTTAATCACATGGAAATAGCAATTGGAGGTGTAATTCAGTGTTGTGCTTAAGGTCATTAAACCCTGCAGTAATGGGTAAATCCAGACCCTGCTGTGGCCTTATAAGGCGATTTTGCAAAGAAACCGGTGCTATTTTACTGAGCCGATGAGAGTTGGAGAAGGGCTGCGTCCCTGTCAAGGGACAAAGCCCCACTGTAAGAATTTGCTGTATTTTAGCTAACGTGGATCATGTTAAGCTGACAAGGACCTATACCAAGCACCTGCCAGCCTCACCTCTTCTAGGGAGAAGTATGTACCCAGAGCATCCCTAGAGCTGCTCCCTGGTGCGCTCCAAGAGTATCTTTCTGCTTTCCAGTTCAACATCCGTCCTGAATGCAAATGTCTATGGAAAAAGTACTTTTTCTCATGAATTTCATTCATGCAGAATGAATCCTGAGGTGAGGTAGAAAGTAACAAAGGTATTCGCTATAATAATTAATTATAAATCAGAATAGAAAGCCTCATATTATAAAGGTCTGGGCCTTATCCTGTCGTGGGATGGCAATTAAACTGAAGTTAGAAGGGTAAGAAAGGTACCTACGACTTCATGGGAGCTCACAAAAGACTGTAGTCAGTATTCTGCCCATAGCAAAGTCTGAGACTAGCCTTCAGCCTTGAATGTGGTATTAATTTAGCAGCTTTTGCTTCTGGGTAAATGTGACCATGCTTTCCTCAATGGTCATTTATTGCCCCTGCGGTAGAGATGGCTTCTTCATAGAGACAGAAGATGGGGTAGAATGCAGATAAAAAGGCACTGGTGGAGTTCTCTGAAAAAGTAGAGGGAGGGGGTTTTATGCCTGATAGCTAAAAAACCATCATGGCCCTAGGGCCTTCAAATGTGTTTGATTCTTTTGACTGCAATAAGGAATTTGAGCTCTTTGCATGTTTTGAGGAAGGTCAGGTCGTTAATTTTGAAGTTGTGTGCCACAGCTGTGTAAATCTTAGAGAACCCTGTGAGGCCTTGAATGCATAGTATAAACGCAGGAGTTCTGAGGTAGACATTGTCAGAGGCAGGACTTTATCACAAGAAAACTGTCAATGGTGAGGGAGATCCATTTGCAAATGTTTCTGAGATGGAAGGAAGGACGGAGAGAATGAACTGGCATGAGATTTGGATCTAGGATGCCATGGGGCATTCAAGCAAAAGATATTCATTAGAATCCAGCAAAGATTTAAGATTATTTTAATACCTCTAATTCCTTGCACAAGAGCTCTGTAAAGCTTGCCAAAATATAAGAAATTTTAGAAATTTTGGCAAATGCTATTGTTAACCCCAAAGTGCTTAAAAATCATTAATTCCCTTCTGAAAAAGTTCAGATGAAAGTAATAGAAACAACACATGCAATACACATAATAAAAGCTAATGTGTCACATTTTCAAGCATTTTCTGATATTGTTAAGGGTTGCAAACATTGTCTTTTTATTATTACACTTATATATATGGCACATCCTCCATTGTTACAGACAAACACTAAATAACTGAGACTTGCATATAATCTTGAGCTGGCAATATTGTCCAGATGGCAGTCTTTTTCCTCCAAACTGTGGCAATCCATCTTCCCCCTTGTTTCCATATTAATTACTCATCCACATTATTGTATGCTGATTAAAGCTAAAAACCCTAGAATTTCCAGGTCCTATTCCTATCCCTTTTGCACTACAATATTGTAAAATGATTGTTTGTAATCTTGACAATTATTTTTTTGTGATGAAATCACCACAAAGTTATTCTGATACTCTCTGGTTAGAGTTGAAGGTGATTACATTCAATCTTGTGTATGTTCAGTGGACTCTGGTTTGTATGGTGTGGCAGGTTACCATGTGAAAACAGGTAAAGTTGCATAATATGGTAAAAGATCTTTTTTTTCTTTTTTAGACATAGGAAAACTACCATTTTAAAAAATGCACGATTTCCTGCTTTTTCCTCCCTTGCTGCTGATGCCATTGCACTGGAGCATATTCTACACAACTGTAGAAGTTAAGCTTCCTTCGGAAATACAAGATAAAACCCTGAAACAACTACAGGTCTTCATCTGAATATTAGATCATGTGGCTGTTGAAAGAAATATTGTCTCAATAAGGTTGTTCGTAGGCTAAATTTCTGTCAACATCAAGGGTTCAGGTAAGAGTTTGTGTGCTACTGAGAGCTTTAGGATTCTTTATATTCAAGATATGGTTGCATTAAAATATGTCAATGAGTTGCATTTTGTTTGCTGCAGAGTCATATTCTGTCCCCTGTATTGTCCTTCCACAACTACTTTAGAGAAGTTCACCAAACTAAACAGGAGTATTTACAGAGCATTGGCTGCTTCCACTCACAAACAGGACCATCAAGATGTTATTATTTTCAAGTAGATTATTTTTAATGTTTAAAAAGCTGTATTATAATTACTTAAACCTTCTTTTTTTTTTTTCTGCAATCCGAGTTAAGTAGGTGAAAATTCTGTCTTCATAACTCAAGTTCAAAAGAAACATATCTCTGGATTTTGGATCGTCTGACTTCCTTTTCCAGTGATGTGTCAAGTCCAGTATTTCAGTGTGAAACACTGATGTGACAGACTGCCATAATGCAATGTGTTTAGCCACCTCAATGATGCATCAACTGGAAGGAGTTCCCAAAGATTCAGTTCACACATGCACACACACGCAAAAAAAATGAGGGAGAAACAGTTTGTGGAAGCGGAACATAAATCTTTTTCACATAGTTTGGCACAAATTCAATTATTATTTGTAAATGTTCAATCAATTAGACCACTCAGTTTTTTAACTTATAACTTTGAAGGCAGATTATCTTTTCGAAGGGGAAAGCTTCTCTTAACCAAGACCTTTTATGTTAACTGCTCCAGAAGGAAAATGCTACATTAGTCATAGGACATGAATAGAGATGCAGGAGAAAAGTGTGTAATACCATGATGTCTTTGGCTGAATTTCAGGATTTTCATAGGAATGTGCTAGTTAAACCTTTAAACTCCCAAATTACACACACACATCCCCACACACCCTAAAAACAAACAAACAAAAAAGGCAACCCACATTTTGTTTGTTTCCATTGCTTATTATATTTAATAGAAATACTCATCTAGTGACTATATCATATCTAATGTTTATAGTGGCAACTCAATATTAATTGAAGGTAGATTCACATTTACAAGTTGAAGAAACTGCATGAAAGCCCATTAATTACTCCCTAATTTTCAAATACTTTTCCAGAGTCTCACTTTCACAGTTGTTTTATTTGTAATCTGTTTAAGCTCAAGACCTGGCAATTCCCGTACAAGATAGCATAGTCTTCATAAATTATCAACAATTGCTTCACAAACATTGGGAACCACAGCTGGGTGACTCGGGTGGCACCTGGGTGCCATGGAGGGAAGACTTGCAAATATGGAGAGACAGAAAACTGAGTGAGATAGGAGAGAGATCAGTACCAGGTGAGTACACACCATGCACTGTCATGTTTCTTGAGTATCACTTCCCAACTCTGTCATCAGGAGGAAAAAAAACTTGTACTGAACATTCTTTCCTGCAGCAGGGGCAGAGCATGCCTGTGGGAGAGCATGATGGCACCAGATGCAACCGTGAGACACTGGAGCTGGAGGTACGTCCCCTCTGTGGAAAAGAAACTTGAGGATTAATTTATTGAATACATTTTATGTGGACAAACCAGAGCTGTCTGTAGTCTGGGAGCAGATCTGAGCAGACTGTGACTGTGGTCTACTGACGAAACAACCCAAGTACCGTTCAAACAGAAAACTGATTGCATTTACTCTCTCTCCTGTTGAAGGCAGTTGCTATGTTGGCTGCAGAAGTCTGACTGAGCCCTAAACATGCAGACGAAAACTAAATCATAACCAGAGTCCGTCTGAAATCTTGTCTGCCAGCAAGCACAACAGAAATGATGTCTGTCCAAGTGCTGCTGCCGCTGAGTTAAGATGTATTGTAACAATGAGCTGCCTCGCTAATTCTCTCTGAAGGCGGGAGGCTTGGCTGCCTGCTTGTGACTGCATGTAACCTTTTCAAAAGCACCCAAATATCTTAGCAGCCTGAATCCCATTGAAAGTCAGATAACTTAAGGGTGACTAACATAAACAAGAGTCTAAATGCAATGAGATTTCCTGGAATAGTCTCATAAATCTCAGAGCTCTCCTTCTACCCAGGTTTTGGCATTTGTACTCTGTGGAAGTTGCGTAGTGGCTGCCTGAGCATTAAATAATGTTTTGTTGGCCCAATCTGGCTGATTTTTGGTAGAGCCAGCGGCTGCTAATTTTTTTCAGCCTTCCATCCTCCCTTCTTGCCCGTGCCTGTTGATCTTCTCTGGGACTTTGCACTGGCCACATGATGTTGGTCTGTAGGTACGTGGTGTATACACCACGTGCTACCCAAAGTGGTGTGGAGTGTTCTAACAAAGCGCGCAGCATGCCAACTCTTAGTTCAGTGAGGACTGGAGGGTTTTATTCCCTGTGGATCTTTTACATGCAAGTCAGGCTTCACATAGCCCACAGTCAAAAAAAAAAAAAAAAAAAAAAAAAAAAAAAGAGAGAGAGAGAAATGCTCCACTACAGAGACAAATAGCAACATGTGGCTGGAAGATAACAGAAGCATACATGCAAGTGCAAAAATTAAATATGGAAATATGAAAATGAGGGTTGGGAGTTTTTTTAAGCAAAAAACTGATTCAGTTGTCATTGCTGGAAATTACATGGAGCTTTATTTTCTTAGTAGCCCATCACAGAAAAACAAAATAGAAAAAAAAAAGTACATAGATAAGAAGCACCATCACAGTACCCTGTCTTTTTGCTTGGCTTTGGAAGTGGGAGCCTTTTTCAAAACTTTGCAGCTAGACTGAAAATGAAGAAAAAAAAAGATAAAGGCGAAAGAGCGCATTAAAATGAAATGTGCGGAATGCAGATGTACAGTCTTCCTGCCTTCCCCACTCTGTCTCCAGTCTTGCTGCAATGTCACACCTTCCTGACTGGATTAGTTTTAAAAGACTGTTTCTTCATTTTCCACTGTCATTTTCCACAGCTCCTCCCTCCCTCCATGTCCCTTCTCCCTGTCTATAGCCCACATCTTTGCCAGATATTTAATGTAAAAATGATTACCTCAGCTTCTTGCAGGCTCTGCCCCTGCTCTGTGGTGTTTTAAACAAGCTGCCTGGTTGCTGCAAAAAAAATCACAGTGCTCAGCAATGAGTCTGGTTGTCTCTGAGCCACATCATGCTGGAGTTGGCAGTTAAGAGCTGCCTCCAGGAGCAGCAGAGCGATGGAGATACAGACTTCAATGTTAAAGATGCAGACTGCTTGGATCACTGTTCCTTCTGCTGTTAATGAGTCAGTCTGTATTTACAGAGGAATACAGTAAAAAAACACCCATGATCCTGTAATTTTTGTTAGTCCCCAAGAAATCAAGTTATTGAAGTATTCTTCAGTAGGTAAGAAAATGAGTTATCTAGGCTTCCTCTTTTTATGCAAGGATTTTGTATTAATTTTGCCCATAATACATTTTAAAGTGCGTGGAGCTGGGACTGTCTCTCACCAGGGGCCTTTGCTGTGTCAGGTACAATTAGAAACCAAGGCTAATTGGGGCCAATATTCCATTATATGTAGTACAGTGATAGGGAAATGAGCTTTCATTTTAAAGCTGGTCCTGGCCTGTGTGTAGAAGCAGACATGACTTTGGAAACAAGCACAGGCCCATTTTGCCCATATAGACATCAAATTTTTGGGGTGCAAAAATAAGCAGTGACCTCCTGAGTTTACTTACTAGAATACATCCCAAAACCTGCTACTCCTCCGAGTCTGAACCTGTATTATTTGCCCTTTAAAACACTAGAAAACTCTTCAAAAAATAAATATATATATAGTTTGATAGTTAATTAGCTTTGACATTACCCAGCAAAGGCAGCTTTCCATTAAACAATCAATAAATAATCTAAAATTGGGGTGATTTATCAGTCCCATGCTATACAACAGGAGCCTGACAAGACCCCAGCTTTTATGGAGGGGAGCAGGGCTCCGTGGTACACCAGGAAAGACAGCAGATATGCTATTCATTCTTTAACCATCAGAAATAATTAGGGAATTGTGGTCCTATCTCCTTCCCATCTGACTAATAACAAGTTGTCCCTCAGAGCATGCTGTTATGAAGACTAGAGAAGGCAGGACTGTAGTTAAGCCTATAGTTGTACATGCCAGCGATGTTCAGGCCTTCAGAGCAAAGTGAGCACTAGCACACAGGGGAGACAGTCTGGTCCTGTTTTGTGAGCGTTGTTATATCCAGACTCCAGACAAAGCAGAACAGGAGACAGCCTTAATGTCCCTGGTGAGCAGAGGGTCCTCACTAGTACTCCCCCTGCTTCCCTGTTCTTACTATGTTATTCTCCCACTATTTTTTATAATTTTTTTTTTCTGAAATTACAAATAGTCCCAGCTTGCAGGATGGTGTGACTGCAGTGTGGTGCACCTAGAAGAGGCTTGTGCTCAACAGGCCAGTGCCTGACAGGCTTCCATGATGATGTATTCTGATTAACAAGGTCCTTATGACTCTGAGCAATGGGCATATGAACACACAAGGGAGTAATCAGGGACAGAGGATTACTTGATTTTCTTACATTTCATATCAATCTAAAAAAAATAGGTTTTCCTTTCTCTTGACAAAGTAGTATCATTCTCCAAATGAGGTAGGCATCCTTTTACTGCACCCCATTTGCTCTTCATTGTCACCCATGCACCGTGTTCCCACAATATGTGCTGCACTTTGCACAAATATTTACTATTCTCTACTTGTTTCCTCTACTTTGAGACCTTATTTTCTCTGCTTCCCTCTCTTTATGTTTAGTTTTTCCTTATGTTCCTCATTAAACTTTTTCTTCCACTTGACTAGCTCCTTTCCAATCATTTTTACTCTCTAGAGAGTGCCTATAATTTTCCTGGGCTGGTAACAATCCTCTGATTGACCACTCCTCAGCTTTGAAGAGTGTCTTTTACCATATTGGCCGTACAGATCATATACCTTAACTTATCTCCACCTTCTTCCCACCACTAACCATCCGTTCCTCTAACCACTCCTCATGGTTTCCACAGGTGAGCTGGTCATATTCAGAGACCATGGAAGGGTAACCTGCTGTGAAGGTTCATGCTACCTGCTCGCTTCCTGAACAGGAAGCTGCTGAGTTTCATCTCCTCCCTGCCACAGTTAACTACAGGTATTCATTCGATATTTAATATTGTACAAGTCAGAAGGAGATTATGAGATAGACTGTTTCTTGTCTTTAAAGGATGTGCAATATGGTAAATGCTTTTCATTTTACCTACTCCTGATTGGCTCCAGAGAGGTGGGAAAATGGAGATATGGACACGTCCATACCCTCTTGGAAGATTTCAGTAGTGAGAGTATTGGTCTGGTCCACCCTGCTCCCCCTCCCCATGGTGCTATGAGTGCAGTGACCAGATAGCCTTGAGTTACTGCGAGCACTGGAGTAGATTATCCTTCCCTGGCTTGTCAAGGGGTTCATGGAGACCCAGTCAATCAAAGTACAAACTGAAGACAAATCAGACTCTTTCTTTAATATGCTGAGCGTTCATCACCACGTTTCAGATCACATTTCTTGGAATGATTGCTTAAAGAAGGCAAAGGTGAAAAATAGAGAAGTCTAGTTCAGGTGTATAATGTCCTCCTTGTATATGACTCCTCTTGTGGAATATGGGGAGGTTGTAAAAAGACGCACAGAATTAACATGCAGTACGTTAAGTTCATACCTCATATATTAAATAAATAGCCGCTCTGCTAGAGAAGTACATACAAAGAGTATATGTTAATGTCCAAAAAATATACAGATAGGAGGCAGTTTCATGTGTCTGTAAATACTTTGTTGTCAGTAAAGCCACAAAATACTATTTTTCGTTCCAGAAATGAGGGATCAAAAATGTTTTTGCAATTGCAAAAGTAATAAAAAAAAGCCTGCAATCTCTGCCTGATTGCAGCAGTAAGTCATGGACCCCACTCTGCCTTTTAATAGAGAGAAGGGTGTTGCTGGGTGGGCAGGAGTATTTTTTGTATTAATAATACAGGTTTTGATCACTTGTGGGAGGTCTTCAGTGGGAGGCTTCCATGGACACTATGACCAGAAGAGCTTTACCAGCTTTTATAAGAGCAAAATGGGCTTTGTGACATTTAAACAGTTTTTTGCTCTTGTTTGGGAAAACTTTGGAGTTATCTATCATTTAAAAACAAAACACAATACACAAAAAATACCCCCAAAAAATCTAAAACCACCTCCTGTTCTTGTAGTTTCAGTTAAAAAAAAATCTGTAAATACGACCCAATGATGACTAAAAGCGAAGCACATTATTAGGAACGCTGCAAGGTGAGAGTCGCTATGTTGTGCCAGAGAAGTGGTCCGTATATGGCAGCACCATGTCTCTGGCAGGAGCCACGTTCTGAGTATTCAGCCAAAGACACAGAATTTGTGATAGCAAATGAGGACTACACTGTTCCAGACCCAGGTCTCTTCTTGTCAGTAATTCAGGCTAACTATTGTAATGCTGGAGATCTTTGTATTATACAAACATTGGATTTCTGTGCTTGTTCTGTTGGATTTAATCTGACTTTGGTGAAATATATGGTATTGCATACCGACAGCCTAAAAATATCCAAAGTGAGAAAAAAAGGGTTTCCTTCTGCTGGTTTTGAATTTGTATCTCTCCTTGTCCTTGTGTTACAAAACAAGAACTAAATCTATATTCTTTAAACCAGCCAAAGTTTCAGACACTTTTTATCATGTTCCAGAGGAAGCTGTGCTATTGTTTTATACAATGCCACTAGTACCACAGTACTTCAAACAGTTCTGTAAGATGCAGTTCCTTCTGTTCCTGCTGCTACCATTTCCTAGGACATTAGAAAAGATCCTGAGCCCAAAAGGCTGGATTACGATCTTCATTCCTTCAACAGCTGGAGTCAGTGGCTCCTGTCACTTGGTTTGCACTTCTTCTTACTCAGTCTGAGACAGGTTACAAATGGACTCCCCCAACCTAGCAAGCAAGCAGGTCTTAGAGACAGCTGCTTCTGCTGTTGTGCCCCTAATGAGTGAGCCCTAAAGAAGGTAATTTCTTTTCTCTTATCCATTATGTAGCATCAAAACCTGAATTCAAAATTTTCTGTAGTTTTAAGAGGTCTTCCCTTAGTCCTGGGGTTTTTGAGTGAACAGTGCACCTGATACTACTCAGACCCTAATTACTGTAAGTCAGGCACTTCTTTCTTTCTGTATCAAATCCTTTTGTGTTATTAAAATACAAAAATGTCTAACTGACAGACTTCCATATAAAGGGGGAGGGGAAGGAGACACACATAACTTGAGTTACTTGAGCATAAGGTATTTTTATTCAGTTGAGCCCTTTATTTCAGATTAGGATCATAGCTTCCTTTGAATGTACAGGGTACTTTGAGTTCTTAGTTCAGTGTTGGAAAACTAACACTTCTAGACCTCCCTGACAAGTTCAAATAAAAATTCATTAGGATCTTCTGAATTTAAATCTCACTGGAAAGTTGAATTTACAAAAATGCCTGTCTACAGTGTATATGACCCTTTACAGGAAAACAAGAATGTAAGTTAAGGCAGCCTGGGAAAATTCGTATTTGTATTTTGCATATTAATACCGGGAGAAGAAGAGCTATATGTTGCAGCAAACAAATTTGTAATGGGTTCTGAGGAAACGGTGGAAAGATTCTGCTTATCATGAAGAGTGGTATGTGCATTTTTTGTTCTTGTATTTCTGTGTAGTAAGAGGCAATTGCACCACTGTCAGATTCTTTTGGAAGACTATTGATTGGTTTACTTATTTGTACAAATATGATAAGGGAAATATTATTTATTTGTTTATAATTTAATAGTGATATAATAATAAAAAATGGCATGTTTCTCGTGCTTTTACTCCCCTGGCTTTATAGAGAAGGCCAGTGTTTTAACAGATGGATAAGTCGGAACTGACCAGGAAGGAAAAAAAAAAACACAACTCCTCTAAAACTAATACATCTCAAGGAGACTGTAATTATTTCCTTCTTTGTGGCTTACAGCAACATATTGAAAGTTAATAAAGATAAATGTAACATTTACTGGGTAATAAGAGATTGTGGAAGGAAATAAACAAACCTAGGATATAGTGCATCTAAGTAAACACAAAGGTTGTAAAACCTTCAAACTCAAATATCAAGAGCACTGCAAATTAATGCTGCACACAATAGACCCTTTGGAAGCTAACTTAATCCACCCCCATGTATCTACATGAGGGCCATGCATAACAATGCATGAGCTGGATTTCCATTAGAGTTTCCTCTGCAGGCTGTCAGTTGTTTGAAGAAATAACAATTTCCTAGGCATGAAAGCTTTTTCAGAATGTTCCCACTGATGTGTAATAAAAGTGACTTTACTTTTTTTTCTTCCCCTCTCTCCCTCAGCCCCTCCCCCCGAGATGTGACTTTGGGGGGGAAGAGGATGGACTTAGACCCTCGACCCCCTACCAGTTTACCTTGCCTAGATTATCAGTGCAGGTGTTAAAATAATTGAAGGTGTGGTAGGAGATACAACCCCTAATAGCTTTTCCTATATGGAGATTACCTAGGTAGAGAATGCCAGAGTACCTGAAGAATAGGCATGTGAGTACCTTATTAACATAGCACCATTCAGCGGCAGCTGCATATCTGGAAAAAAAACCCTTTAAAGAGCCTATTCATCTATGTTAATGGGCCCATTGCACAGTACATTGTGTGGGAAATTAAGTCTCTGGCTGTGAACTTCCTGTGCTGTGCAAGCTGCCTTGACTCTTTTTTATTGCTTCAGTGTTATTATCTCCTCCTGGAAATAAAAACAATCATGTTCTCACATTTGAGAAGCCAAAACATTCCCAGATAACAAACTGGTTGAAAGTTTCTTTTGTTTCCCTTATTAAGTGAAAAAATATGTTTTGAAATTAAAGTAAACCCTAAATTAACATCAAAGCCCATCAAATTAGCTGAGCTGTCATACGCATGACAATGTTGGGGTTTCTTCTTTTTTTTTTCCCTCCCCTGTAAAATACACAATTTAAATTGCTTTCCTATTTATTGTTCCTTCCTTGGAATTAATTTTTGCCACAAAATATGTTAATTTATTCAAATGAGACATGATTTTTGAATGTTTAACTGGCAAAAGGACTGCTTTCCTGCTGAAAGACAGAGGTAGAAAATAACACTTTTTGAAAGCATTTCTCCAAAATATAGCCCCTTTCTATTTTAGCACTGAGTGGACCAGTTCTTTAAAAGTAGATCTGGAAAAGAATACCCCCAAAACAGGAAATTTTGCTTATTCAACTTATTTTCAAGCTCTATCATGAATTTGAGAGTAATATATGATGTTATACAGCCTATATCACCTTCAAGGAAGAATTATCATCAAATAGTTAAAGAATTTTTCATCCTTTCTTTATGATCCAAATGCTGCATGTTGCATCATTATCATCATTATCTTCATCATGCTGATAAAAAAAAGGACTAATGATCAATACTAACTGATTACAAGTCAATTAAGGAAGATCTTTTCAGTGTAAATTTTTTAATCTTGCCTCTTCTAGTCCTTCTGTGTTTTCAAGTTAACTTAATACGTTCCACTATTTAACATGTTTTATGAGCGTACTGGAATATAAGTAAAATTGACATTTAATGTGCTGTATGCGCTTCCATGGTGCATACTCAGCTTCCCTTGGACAACACTAATATATAAAGAGCAGCCAAAAAAATCCAAACTCTTGCTGTTAGAAAATGAGACTTCTTGATGTAAATTGCAGTAGAATTTAGCTCTTCAGATAAGCAGCTATCCAGAAGCACTGTAAAGATGGCTAGGAAAAGCTCCAAATCAGTTACCAAGCAGTAGAGTGGAAGGAAGCCAGCGTGGAAGGAGCCTCCTAATACAAATCATCAGTTTATCCAGTCTGTTTGCAGACTTCCCTTGAGGTCATCCCATTATTTTTCTTCAAAGTTTTGTCTGTGAACTCTTTGGAGCAGGGATGGTTTGGTACACACAGTACCTTGCTCTGTGTTCTGCCCTTGGTAGTGCTCTGCAGTGCTATCATAATGCAAATTATTATTGTTGTTGCTGGTAGGGACTGCACCGAGTGCTTTTTGGGTATCTGCAAGTCTGGCAAATGGTAATACAGTAATATCAGAGAGGAAATCAATGTTTCACATTAGTTAATGATTTAATTATGGAAATCCTACCCTTAATGCCATTTGTTAACTAAAGTCACCATAAATTGTATTCTGTTCAGCTCATCTTTCAGCAGCACTCTGAATTATGCCTTCTTGACATTTAGATATTGGAATATTAAACAGGTTTCTCTTTCCAGTCCAGTCCAGTCCATTTGTACCCAATGCAGGCCATCTGGGAATGTGTACCCATTAATGTTCTGGGAGGCACTGTAAAGAGTCTGCATTTTTTAAAAAGTCAGAGAAAATTAAAACTGCAGGAAGACCAACACATCGCACTCTCATTACATCAGCAGATTTGACATCCACACTATTACTTTTTTTCTAGTGGTATTTTGCATTGTATTTTTCTTCCTCTGCTCATATATATATTTTTCAGAACAACTTGCAACTTTTTTTTTTTTTTAAGACTGGCATTTTGCAGGTTTTATAGTGTGTCGTTGAGAGTTTAAACACATACAGTGAAGTTCCAGGCTAGCCATTCCCATTTAGTCACTTTTACACAGCAATATTATTTTTATATAGTAAATGTGCTGTTGGCATTTCAAGAATCACAGAGAGGCCAGTAATTTGGGCGCAAGCAAAATTTTTTGAAACACTTCCTGTAAAGATAATTCAGATTAATGGGCCATTTACAGTCTTGTTAACTTACTAACTGGCTATGTGCTCTAGGTAATCAGGGTGGCATTACTGCCGGCACAAAAATGACATCTCGTCATCAGAAATTTTCTTCATTGGCACAGAAAATGCCAGGCACATCACCTCTGACTGTGTGGCCACCACATCTATTAACCTTATTGATTTGGAGTCATGCTGTGCCACACTGGAAAACTACTCCCTGCTGAAAGACTCAAGTGGATCAATCCTGAACCATGAACAAAAACTCAATAACAAAATGTAGTAGACACCTTTCTCCATTAAGTATTCCTCAAAGTAAATCACATTAGAGAACATCAACATGAGGAACTTCCCTTGGGTTTCTGTGGTCTCCCAGAAACTAACAGTGAAAAATAGCAAAATGTGAAGGAAAAAGTGTGCATATTGCTAAAGATACTTTATGTCACTTCTTTTTGTTCTCAAATGTCTTCCTATAATATTTTAATTTTATACTGTAACTCAGTTCCCCTTTCACAACCTTAAAAATCTAACTTGATGTTTGTTTTTAATGATGATTGTCTTTGGTAAGTCATCCAGTTACAGACGATTCTAAAAAAGAAATTTTTCTCTCCTTTATGAACCATTCAGCATTTTCGTGTATTTATCAGCATTTATTTTTGAGACCCTCATTGTGATGGGGCTTGAAACTGAAACAAGCCATCTAACTCCTTTCAGCCTCATACAGTTAACAAAGGCAGCAACAAAAGGAGTTCCAGAGCTTCATATTTCCTGACAAAAGATAGAGGACTGCAGCAAGCCCCATTCATATTTAAATGTTCCTGGCTTTGGAATTAAAAGTCCATCTTTCATGTTACCATTTCCGTTCCTTACTTTTTTGTTGGTGTTTGCCGGCAATGAAAACTACGTCCCAAACATTACTGTGACTCTTCAGTTCAGTCTGCAGAACTTCTGTTCCTATAAAATATTCCTTGTCAAGACGACTGAGGCTTTCTTAAATAGCAGTTGTGCATCGTTATAGTTTTTAATTGTCTTGGAAAATTCATTTAGTACATGGAAAGTGTGGGCAAGTCCATTCTGTGCACATGTGAGTTACAGCTGAGTTATAGCTGTCTACGTTTTATTAAAGCCAGTGAGACCCCTCTCCTCAGGACAGATTACTTGCACAAGTAAGGGGTACAAGAAGGGACGAGATGGTACCTGTCCCTCAGTACTGTGACACCATCTGATCTGAAAACTTCACAGCTAAAACCTACAGGCATAGGGTTTAATTTTGCATTGCTTTTGATGTTAATGAATAGAACAAAGTTCTTTAAAAGTACTCCTTGCAGTGTGTTCAGTCATGCTCAGCATTTGCAAATTTATCTATATCACATATTTTAATATTTTATTTCAAAGGAACTTCTGAATTATGCAAATAAGGGTAAAGAAAATACAATAACATATTAGAAAATAGTATCAGTTACTTGGGAAAAAAGTGATTTCTCAAAGCCACATAAAAGTCTGGGAAGTATTCTTTTTATTCCTTAGGAAATAACCCTGGGTTTCTAATTAATATCGTTAAATTAAGGCCATTTATCTGAAAAACTGAAAAAAAGATCTATATATGCTCCAAAGTTCAGTGTTTGTCCCTGAGCTCTAACATGGGTTATACTGTGTGAAAGTCTAACGTGGGATACACCATATATCATCTCTATTTAGAGCCCCTAGGCAGGAAGTATGGATAAAAAAAATAATCAAAATTACTGTTTTTCTTTACTGAAAGCCCTCTAAGGAATTCATTGGAATGAGTTCTGTCTGCCCATCTAATTGATAATTATTTAATTAGCAATTTATAATGATAATGGGATTTTACCCCCCACTAGTCCATCTTGTCTGTAAGAAAAATATAAGTAGACAACCTTATGTATTACTTTACCACTTTTGGCAGTTGGCACAAGATATTGTGGGCCAGCGTTGCGATTCCCTACAGTTAAACCATAAAGCAATGTATTCATATATTTCCTTTGCCCACAGTGTTTCCTTTTCTCATTACCGTGGGTGACTGGCATTCTCACAATGTGTGTGGGTGCACAGGCTTGTTGTGTCACCATGGACAGTTCTAAGAGCAGCTTCATTAGTTCTTTTTACAACAAAAGCTAGGTTTTTTTTCCTGCCTTCTCTTTCTTTCCCTTAGTTGGCATGCGGGTTGAATTTTTCTTGGACCCCCTGCTTGACTTTTTTTTTAGAGCTCCTTTTGAACAGTGCAGCAGTGTGAACACTAGGAATTGTAACTGATAGACTGTTTGCAGGAGAACTCATGAAAGTTCTCTTTGTTCACTTCACATCAACCAGGTTTATGCAGACCCTCCCCCACCTCAGCCAAACAGGGAAAAGGAAATCCACTTTTAATTATACATTGATGGGAATCACTGTATAGTGAAATTGCATCAAGTGGAGAATGCCCACTTTATACTCTTTTATCTCAGAATCCAAAAGAAGCACTGGCTTAAAAAGAAAATGGATATGCAAGCATAGACTCCCCGACATATAGCCAGGCCTGACAAATTTAAATCATTTTGCTAAGTCCATTTCCAGTCCTGATAAAAATTTTCAGCAGTGTCTTTGCACTGTGAGAGTGTCTTGTCTTTAGGCCTTGAGTTTGGAAGGTCTTAGTTTTGAGACCTTGCCAAAAAAAATTTTCCTCAAAACAGTATTTTTTTAATGTGAAAAGGAAGAGCTGCAAGTATAAGGTAATTTCAAAATCTGAACCAATTATGTTGATGATTTTTCCCTTTTTCTCCCTTAGACAAGCATATTCAAGAAATTGTGCAGAAGAGTCCTAAGGGCAAAAAGAAAAGAGATCTATCTGGTGGCAGAATGAAAATATTACACAACCTTGTGAGAAGTGTAAGTGAGCAAGAGAAATTAGTGTCATTTTATGCTGTTGTGCCCAGTGAAATGAATGGAAAACTTTTCAGCAGTACTACAGGGACCTCCAAGATTGTAAATCATTTGAGTAATCTGCTAATAAATATGTAATGTTAATTTTCTTAGACTTTTTGAAAGTAATGTCACATGATGCCATTAACATCATGACAATATTGCAAGATATTCAGCTTTACTGTGTACACCACTAAAGTTTCCTGTGGTTATATTTGCCTCTTGTATCTTCCAGTATAGAAAGGAAATATTGGTGGGTTTCTCAAATATTTAGTCAGGAAAGGAATTTTTTTGAAAAAGTTCTTAAAGGTTATTTTTTAAATTCTTTCTAAAATTGCTCTAGCTTAGTTTTCTCAATTTTATACAATTTAGACAGCAGGGGGGTTTTAACATTTCCAGAGGAAAAAATGTTAACATCTGCAAAAGAAGTCTTTTGGAGGACAAGGAGAGAGCAATCTACCTAGAAACAGCTTATGATATTGCTCTTACAAGTGGTCAGGATAAATGGTAACTAAGGACGTAATTAAGCACAGCCATGTAAAGAGACTGGGGAGAAAAAAGAAAAAAAAATCTGTGGATGTTAGAAGACATTTGGGCCTGCCAAATGAAAGAAGCCAGATGATGTTGATATACCTCACCTCAAAGACAAAATCCTGGGTACACCAAGGTCAAAAACTACAGTGTAGTTCTGTCTTGCAGTAAGTAGCACCAAGGGTGCATTCTGTTGCTGAAAGGCCAGTGCCTTAGGAAACCTAGGCACTACATCTAAGCAGAGTCAGAAAACTCTGTCCAGTTTCCCCACCAGTACTGGCATACAGCCCTCTGCTGCAGGACTGAGTCACAAATGTGTGACTAATAGTCCCTTTGTCTCCAGTCAGACTGGGACTTCTACTCCTCTCCTATCTCACCAATGTCCCAAATTTTCTTCCAAGACTCCTTCAAAAATAATTTTATTTCTTCCTCAGCAAAAGTTTACATAAGAGGAGAGCATGTGGGTGTAGACAGGAAGGATGAGGAGCTGAATGAGGCAGAGATTAAAAATTATGTTGGCTTAAAGGAACTGACTCGGAACTAGTCCATGACTAGTCTTCTAGTCTACAGTATCCAGTAAACAACAAAACAACAGCCATGCACCTGCTAAGCATCCACAGAACTTCATTGCTTTCCTCATCTGCAGTTCCCCAAGTTATCTGTAGAAGTGCATAGTGAGAACTGAAGTTCTAAACAGGCTAGGAGTTTGCCACGGCTTTCTTGGTTTCTTTATTTACCAGAGCCATGAGTTTCCAATATGAAAGTAAGTCTGAATCCAAGTTTGTGGGATTACATGAGTCAGTCCATCAGGGGTCTTCTACACCAGGGTGGGAACAGTGTAATTTCCCAGATGCTCATAGTTTCAAAGAAGTAACAAGGAAAACAGGAGGTATTTAACAGCTAAACACTAATTCTTTTGGATGTTTTTTTGGCAAAACTAAGGCACCTCATAATGTTATACCACATGAGGCAATTTGAAAAGGTTCATTAATCCCCAGGGAAAGAAAGTAAAAAATCTTAAAACACGAGATCCCAGTCAGATCCCAGGACTGAATCTAAAATTATTCAGAATAGGCAGCAGGTCAGCTTCCAACCATCGACCTTTCACTGCAGCCAAACACTAAATGACACAGAAGTGTGGAAATTGAGGCCGAAGTAGCTGTGGCAGGAGTAAATGTTCTTTTAGGTCTAGGGAGGCTGAGCCGTGCAAAGGAGCCTCAAGAAAAAGACTACAGGGTAACAACTGATGCACAGCAGGAGTTGCCTGGAAGTGGTGCCTCTCTGCCCGCTGTGAGGGAATCATCCAGGGAGAAAAAGACAGGAATGAAACTGACTTGGGAAAAGGGTGAAGGGGGGGGCCTGAGAATAATAAAGGTAGCTTAGAAATACGTTAAATAGTAAACCTTAGCTTTGATTGTTCTGGTTTTCTTCCTTTTTACATCCATACTGGAGGTTATTTAAGAGAATCCTCAAAGACCAGTCTAAGGTTTGCTGCTGAGAATAAAGCCACTGAGAAGGATAATGTTCTTACAACAAAAGAGGATTTTTTTTAAAAAAAAAAAAAAAGTAGGAACATTTTCTTGTCATGACTGCTTTTGCTGGATTCTCTGTAGCTCTCTTAGCAATAGACCAGGGCTACTCCTTGCCTTCAGTGAAGTTACTCATTCATTTGCTCCCTCATTCAGTTTTGAATCAGGACATTTTTCTTTAAAGTTCAGAAAGATGTAGTTCAGCAAGTTTCCTTCTGTGGAGAACTTAGGAGCACTGTTTGAGAGGAAATCCCTTGAGACTGATGTGCTTTAGTTGGAGTACTGCTGAACTGAATTTGCACATTAAGTACTGTACCTTGCTCTTGCCTGTTAAAGCGTCCCTTGTTTAAGACTACATGTGTGTGTAAATAAAGGAAAATGTGATACAGCCTCAGGATTTATGCTGTGTCACCTGTGAACAGGTCCTTTGGGCTGCATGGGAGCCAAGAACTGCTGGGTTGTAGATATGCAAGCCATATTGTCCTTTCTCAGTGGTATGCTCCTGCAACAGTGGTTGGGAAGGCAGCCCCGTACCACTAGAAAATTTACCAAGCCAAACTTCCCACAGCTGGACTTTTCTAGTTTAAGCTTACCTTGGGACCAGGGCTAATGTAAAGCAGATTTAACATATGCAAGATATAAGCCCTTAGGTTCTTCAATAATCTTAGGTGTCTCTGCAAGAGCATTCTGTTCCAAATAATGAAATACCATTATTAATAATGAGGGGATAGATTTGTACTGCTAAATCATGTTAATGAAATACTGTCCAAGTGCACGATCCTCACAAAGGGAAGGATGTATAATTGGACTTTAGACTGGTAACACTTTAAAAAAAAAAAAAAAAAAAAAGAACAATTAAACGCTCATCTTGAGCAGTTGTCCTGAATACAATCACTTCAGTCTTTAGTGACAGTTTTTAGGCAACCGTTGCCAGGTTCATGGACATATAAATGAGATCAGAATTTGTCCATTTATGTTTCTATATTCTGCTTGGTTGCCTATAGCCGAGAAGGCTGACATCTATTAATGGAAAAGCCTTTGACAATGACACGTCTCTTTTCCCAAGAATCTGAATAGCAGTGGCAGATCAGGAACCCCGTTTTGATGCTCACTGTATATTTTTCTTTTCTCCTCAGTTCAGCCATACTCGTTTCATTAAGCTGGGTCAGTTAGGTCAGGCAGCCTTATAATTATCTCCCAGGACCAAAGCTCTGGCTGAACTTTTAGTTCAGAACGTTGTATCTTTGCTGGGACCTGGTGGGGTTATCCTCCATTTCACTTCAAAATTATGAAGACCAATTCTTCTGTGCTTGTGTATACTCTGTATACCTGCCAAGTCCTCTCCTTCCATTCCTTCAGGTAGTCTCAGAAGTGACTGATTATAAATGCTGATCTGACTCTGTAAGCTTTCAGCAGCACACCTGAGGTTCCCATTTTCTTTCATGGTGAACAGTTTTTCTTTCTTTCTTTGACTTTTTGAGGAACTGATTCCAAAGATTTTATTCACAGTAGTTAACAGGTGTGAATTGGTGTTTGCTAGCATAAGTGTCGTGCTGGGTAGCCCTTTGTTCCCTTCCTGCTGCTTCCCTGCTCTATTATGGCAAAACTTACTTTAATAAGAGTTTTTTTAATGGTTTGTACAGTGTGTATTTTTAAAGCATATTATGGAATAAAAGTGAATACCTATCAGAACAATGTGTTCCTATGAACCTCTAACAATTGGGCAGATCTCTTGATTTCAATGGACACACTAAAGAACAAGGGACTTGTACCACCTGAGCAGGAGTGCTAGAATCTGGCCCTCAACAGATGCAGTTTTGTTTCCACCAGCATGTGCCAATTAAAATGATTCTGCTGTAATAAAATATCAGGCGACAGAAAAGGAACCGCCGTGAACTGAGGCAATACTGAAGAGTTAAGCATCTTTTCAGCTGACACAGATCCCCTGCTCCATTGGTGATCAATGGTAATAATGACATCCACTTTCCAAGGTAGTGCTGGGCTGCTGAGGTCTGATTCTGATGCCAGTGGCTGGTGTGAGTTGTTGAGGGATATTCAAAGACCATGTTGGATGGGCGGCAGGAAGATCTGAAGCCACCAGAGATGTGGAGCAGAAATAATAGGAGGAGTGGTAAGAATGACACCATTTCCAGAATTAAGAAGGAAGGCAGGAGAGGCTGAGCTGTGTTTGAAATACTTTGCCAGCTCAGTACCAAGTAATTGTACACCATTTCAGCTACTAGTGCCTCAAAAACGAAAATGAGCAATTGAAAATTTTAGTTCTACATTTCTTAACAAGAGTGGGTTTAGAGAGCAAACAAACAAAAAAAAGTGTTTCTTCAGGTATTTTCCTCTAAATGGGAATATACAAACTGCTGAGTTAAGTCTCCAGCTCTTTACACCTGTTTCATGCCTTTGTAACATGACCCAACCTCATGGATGTTTCTCCTGATTTCCATAATTTGAGTGGACACTGAATCACAGGCTCATACTTGAAGTAATTTCTTATTTAAAAAAAAAAACAAAAAACTAGAGATAAGAATGTTTATGTGTTTTGGCTATATGGTTTTTATTTTCTTTTATTTTTACCTATTTCCCTTTACTGTGGCTAATGTTGCTTATTTTACTAACTGCAATGTTTGTGTTTGCTGAGTCTTTCAATAAGTATAACTCAATTTCTGTGCTGGTAGCTGTGACACAATTTGAAGCTGATTTCAGTGTTACAGATTTCACAAGATTTTACTACTTTAATTGTGACATTTGCCCCTCACAGCTCAATTTCTCTCTGTTTTTCTGCTTGAGAGCTTTAATTCTGGTTTTATGTTTTCTCATACAATTCTGTTTAAAAACTGATTGGGATGAGAGAAATCCAACATCAAACAGTGTAAGAACAAAAAAAAATAAAACCAAAAAACAGAGAGATTGTTAAGGTAACAAAAAAATGCATCTAAAGAGGAAACTTTGCTTCATCATCACTGTGCCAGGGTGCAGCACTACTATACTCTTCAACCATGTTTCCTTTCTTCCTCCCAAAATTCCACCTCTGTTAAATGCTCTCAGGCTTCTTGTTTTCCCCATAGATTTTGTAACAAACCTTGCAAATACCTGGGGTTGGCAGGGGCAGGAATGAGACTTTGATACAGAAAAGGAAGGTTTATCCTTTTAAGTAGAGAGCTCTTCAAGACTGAAGCTCTTTGTGAACCTGCAGAGGTTCATTCCCAGTAACAGGGAATCAAATCTAGAAGATCCATTTCATGAAGTTAGGTATTAGAAATGATACACCAATTTAGCCAGTGGCTGGTGTCATGGAAAGCCTGGCGAAAATGAGCTATAGCAGGAATGTTTTTAAAAAGAAAACAATCTTTTTTTGAAAGTGAAACATTTTGCAACAAAGTCTTCCGATTTTTCCTCTAAAGTCCAATATGGATGCTGAAGGAGGAGGAATGTGGTCCTGCATCCCTTCCCCACATTCAGGCTCACACTTGAACACCTAGAATTATTTTGCATGCAATCAGACATTTTAACGCAAAACATTTTATCAAAACTAGTCATATGATTGTTTTCAAATAGAAGAAAAATCAACGTTTATAAAGTCGATGCAAAGTGTCTTGTGTCCTCCAGATAGCTCTGTTCACATATTCTTCAGCTGTCAGAAGCAGAACTGTAGTTCAGCAATTACCTGCATTACATTCACATTTTCCTTTTTCTGTTAAATCATGCACACACATTTTCAATTTATTAGCACTGGATAAGTGGCCAACTATGTCTAGAAGCCTTGTAATGTGTAAATTACCCTAGCCAGTTCTAAGAACGGGTATGTGTCCATGAAAGTGAATTACTCACAGATCACAAAAGAAACCACCTTTTCAAAATTATTTCGGATGGTCTAATTATCTGCAAAATGTAGTATTGGGTTTGTACCGTTGAAATTTGTTAATATCCACCAAAAATGCTTGTGGCATTTTTGTATGCACAGCAGGAAAATCAGTATGGAACTGGAACTTGTTGTTAATAAAACTTGAAAAGCACAGCTTAAGGTCTTTGCTGAACTATAAATGGTTTAGGCCTCCCAAGCCTACATACTGTCTTAGGGTTTGAACATATGGAAAAGACACATGAAAAAGCAATTACAGAAAAATTTGGGTTCAGGTTATTGATATTAATTAGAGGTGAATAATGCTGATTCAAAAACTTGATGCTCCAAAAATGGCAAAGTAAAGCAATTGCTAACATGTCTGGAATTCATATTACCTGTCCAAGCAATTTTCTTTCTCCTCTGTAAGTGCACAGTATTGTTCATTTCAATGAGATATTACAGACAGACACTACACACTCAATTCCCTCTTCTTCAGACAACTGGGATTTAAATATCCATTCAGTTCAGTAAATGGTATGTCTGTCATGAAACTCCTTTTTAACTCTATGTCTATGGCTGCATACGCATGGTTGATATATAATTAACGGGCATTTTGCATCCTTCTGGAGAGCAGAAATGTGTACAGTTGTGGGGTTTTTTTTAATTTGTGATACAGCCAGTGGATGGATGGCACTGAATATGTATAAAAATGCTAGTGCTACATAAGTAAGAAAAGAGATCTTTTTACAGTGTTAGATCAAAGACAGTAAGGTTGGTGACATACTGAAAATTAGTATCTACCTCTGTCTTATTATATTAAGACTGAGTAGGCTATCAGTTAAAAAATGATCCCTTGTTATCCACTGATCTGGTTTGATTTCATTTTTCTTGAATCAGATTTAGTACCAATAGTAGGTGTATGCTGGGAGCAGTTTGTGAGGAGGAAAGATCTGTCTGGAAGGTGGTATTGGGTAGGCTCATTAATCCTGGTTTATTATCTGTTCATCTTCAGAATCAGTACAAGGGGTGCAGCAGAATCTGCTGAAAATCCTGAAAGGAGTTCCTGGAGCTCAATGTTGAAAGTATAAACAGAGCATTTAAGTAATGTCAGGTCACAGCAGGAAAGAAAAATTAAACTTTGGAATCAACATTTAGCACTAAGGCTAGCAGGAAACTCTTCCAGGTTCGCTCTTACAGAACGTGAATATAAGAAGCTATTTTCAACTGAAGAGTCAATAGAAAAGAGTTTGGCGAAAGGAGAAAATCAACAGGACCCAATTATAAGGATCAGAGAGTATTTCTCCAGATAGAGTTCAACAAGGAAATTACTGAAGTTTAACTTTGATATGAGGTAAATTAAGTATCAAAACAGTTTCTATGAGAACAAATACGATTTTGTAGGAGCTCATTGAACAAGGTGAGATAAGACTGTGTGATCAAGACATCGTATCTGGGTTTTCAAAAAGCATTATAAAGGATCCCTAACCCAAAAGTTCTTTAAGAAGCTAAGTTCCTAAGAAATAAGAGAGAATGGCTTAGATTAATAACTGAATAAAAATAGGGAACAACAAGCAGGAATAAAATAACTATTTTCACAACAAAGAGAGATTGCTGATGGAAGCACAGAGGATTTGTGCAGTCTGTATATTCATAAATAACTTTTATAAAGGGGGGAGGATGATTCAGGAGGTGCTACTGTTTGCAAATGATACAAAATTATTTAAGGTTGAGGGATCTACAGCTGACTGTGCAGGTTAGGAATAGGATTTCCTAGCCAAGTGGAGGACAAAATGATATAGGACATTCAGGGTGTGTTCCATTTGCTTGAAAATAGACACCTAAAGTCACCTAAGAGGGTACTTGACATATCCACGTGACAGTGGCAGAAGTCAGACACACAGCCTGTCCTTGGCTGTGATATTAGATGCCTATGTTTGGAAAACTGAGTCACATCTTTAGTGCCTGTTAATATATCGTAATACTTAGGGAGAAAAATAACCTTAGGCCTATGCAAAAATGGCTTGCAAAATGTTCAGGTAAGAGGTCTTGGAGTCAATGTGTATGATTCTCTGAAAACATCAGTAATGGTCAAAATTGCAAATTGGTTGTTAAGCATTAGTTGCCAAAAAAAAAAAAAAAAAAAAAAAAAAGGAAAATAACCCAACATGTGTGTGCTCAATCATAAACCTGCTATAAAACCACAATGCCATAAATACCGTGTTCAGCATTGATCTTTGCATCTCCAAAAAGATATAGGAGAACTGGAAAAGGGTTACAAGGGAGATGGGAAGAATGTAACTGATTTCATATCAGTCTGAGTGGATTAGGATTCTTCACCTTGCAGAAGCCGTGTCAGGAGAGAGATAAGGCAGAAAACTATGAAAAACATCAATTATATCAGAATGTGAACAGGGAATCATCATTCACTATTCCTCACAGTTTGAGATGCAAAGCAATTGCAGCAAATGAGCTTTTTAGGTTTAAAATGGAGAAAATGCTGCCAGTGGTGGACTTCACTTCTACAGAAAGCTATGGAGGTTAACAGTATAGATGTGCTGAAAAAACAGTAAGGCAGAGTCATGTTTTTTCTTCACCAGCGGTTCTTAAACAAGATGACCTGCAGGCAACACCAAGCTTAATAAGTTCGTAAGTCAGTAATATCCAGAGTGCAAGAGGCAAAACAGAAGGAAAAATAACTTTATGTGGGTCACTGTCTCTGCTTTTCTTCTAGCCAGCCACCAATGCTGCAGCCAAGAAACAATTGTGGAAAATTTGGTGTAGCCAGTGTGACTGATTCTGCACTTTTATTATGAGATCCCACCCCCTGACCTGTAGTGCACTGGCTTCTCCATAGCCTGAGAACATGGAGTAAATCAGGGTCTCTTCTTCCACATATATACCACTGAAAGCCAAGAATAAATTTTCAAAAATCAGAATACACTAAGAGAAATAAAAGAACGCTTCAGGAGGCTTCCCCCCCCCCCAAAAAAAAAAAAAAATTGTCTTATATTTGGCTATATATACTTGAAATCAGAGAATATAGGCAATGCACCTGACAGTTCAGGCTACAGAAACAGCCTGAAATCATCACTGAGTTAGAGACGCTGCTGGAAGAGAACAGCTTGTGAACAGTTACTGAAACCTTACACAACCGTTTAGAACAGCAGCTGTGTGAGGGGAAATTCTGGAGAACAGTAGGTGCACATGCTGAATTCAAACATGCTGGAGCAAAAACAGTAGGCATAACACCACTATGGGGAGAAAGATAAATGCAGGAAAAACAGCTCCAAAGGTGAAAATCTTCATTGATTTTAATGACCAGAGCTACTAGTGGTTGATTCCATAACTTCTGTTTCTGGTTGGCACCTGAAAACCCCATGCAGAAACACTTTCTGCGCTGCACTGCAGTGTTGGGCTTGCCCCTCTTACACATGCCTCTCCACAGCCTTTTCCATCCAAGTAAGTGCACCTAAAGCTTCCAGAAGGCACTGGAGGAAGCATCCCTGCAATTTGTCTCACTGAGTGAGCTCTACAGGGTTCGTGTCAAATCCAATGCTGCTAGGAAGGCTTTATGAGAAGTTATCTTTCTCTGACATGCCTGCTAGATGTTTCCTGCCATCTGGGATTGTTCGGAGCTTTTGCCTGTCCAGGTAAATGTGTTGCTTTTTGCAAGGACATCAGCTGACAACCTTTAGAGATGCAGCTCTTTTAATCACAGAGTGGTTGAACAGTGTTCAACTTAGAAATTGTTACAGCTTACAGCTCAAGGTAATGTAATGGTTACAGCCAAAATCCTAATGTGAACCCATAAACAAACAAGTAATAGAATAAAGTAGGCTCCTAATATTTGATGTGACTATTTCCTAGGGCAATCATGATTCATTTCTACTCTAATATCTGCTGATCTCTCTACCGATAAATCTCAGTAAATGTGTTTTAAATTTGCAGACAGTTGTGCATGTGCATATATATACACACACATAGGTATACATATATATCTATGTATACATACACACACACATATATATACACACATTTTTTAATATAGATTGGTATACATAGATATAAAATAAATTTCCTGAGCAAAAGAAAGATGATTCAAAGGCATAACTGATGATCTTGAGATTGTGCTTGGTTCCCCACAGCAATGAAGCTGGATCTCCCTCCCTAAAGCTTTGTGCGCACACTGGGAGAGCTGCCACCGTAACCGCTGCCAGTGCCACAGCAGCGTTGCCCGCTGACAAGCCCTTTGCCGGTTTTGGCTTTGCTGGATTGTTGGTTTTCAATCTCTATAAATAGCTAGGAGCAAGGAAAGCCACAATAAGGTAGCAACATGCAGCAAGGTTGCGGTGAACTATTAATTAGCTATAGCAGGTAAAACTGAATGGTTTGGTGTCACAAGGAGAACAGAAGAGACTGTACCGGGGCAAGTACTAAGGAGCACCAGGGATGCACTTAAATAGGCAGGGCAGTCCCTGAAATATATGATGAAGTCTATCCTTTATTTTATTTTTGCGGAAGACTTTTTTGCTCAGCCTAAACAAGAAAATTAATGCCACTAATGGGAAAGTCCAGTTATTTCTCACTCAAGTTGTTTCTTTACTAAGTAACTACCGGACCAACAAGGTGATGTGGCTCAAACCAGGAAGACAAACACATGGGGCTGTATGCCTTAGCAGATAAATTACAACCTCAAACAGTATATGAGAAATAATAAAAGCCTGACAAGGAGTGGAGGTAGGGTAAGGACAGTTTAACAAAAAAAAGGTGCATCTTGGCAATTCATAAGGGTAGTGATACACAGAACTGGCAAAAGGCGACCAGAGTGAGACCTTGCAAACCAAGTTAAACAGATGGCAAAAGCTTTCTCAGTCACGAGGGGAAAATAACCAAGAGAATCACTGTGCACTGAGGATAGAATAGAAATTAAAGACAATCTAGGTGTGACCCAAAAACTAAATTAAGACTTTGATAATAAAAAAAAAGATCAAGATGGGAAAATGGGATTAAGTGAAACATGAATATTTTTTTAAATCATGCAGATAAGCTTGTTATCTCACCCCCTTTATTTTAATGACAACTTGATTGTTGAAATAAAGCAAATACAGTAGATTCAACCTTTTTGCTCTTCAGTAAAGCGTTTGATACATTACTACATGGGGAATTATTAGTTAAATTGAAAAAAATAAGGGCAAGTATTAGGACTGGAAGATAAGTAAAGAAGTGACTGAACAGGAGACAAGAGTGAGTTATGTTGAAAGGATTTCTCTCTCTCCCTGGAGGAAAGTTACTAGTGGAGTTCCTTTAGGATTGGTCTGGGGATTAATTTTATTTAATATTTTCCTTAATGACCTAGGCAGAAAAAGTAGGAGTGTACTAATTAATTTGCTGATGATACAAAACTGGGAGATGTCATGAATACAGAGGAGGATTGGAATATTATACAGGAAGAATTAAATGACCTTGAAGACTGGGGTAATAGAAATGGGATGGAATTTGAGGTCATGTGCTGCAAGGTCATGCACTTAGGGACTAATGAAAAGTATCTGCTATGAACTGTGGGCTCATCAGTGGGAAATGACAGAGAGAAAAACCACCCAGTTGTAACAGTCAGTCACAGAATTACTATGAACTACCAGTGCTCTTAGACCACAGAAAAGGAAAATGCAATTTAGAGCTATATTGAGGAAAATACTTTCAATGAAGCTAGAAGAGTATTCATGCCATTGACCAAGGTGCTTGTTAGACATCACCTGAAATTCTGAATCCCTATGGGTGGAGTTCAAATGCATATTTTTTTTTAACAGGTGCAAAGAGTGACTGGTACGGTAATCAGAGGAAAGCATGGCCGGTCTGAAAAGTAACTACGCCCAGCAAAACAGAGGTTGAGAGGGGAATCAATTGCTGTCTGTACATATATGATGAGGTAAACAATGGGAGAAACAAAAGCTCTGGAATTCACATGATAATTTTGACATGAGAACAAATGGACATAAATTGGCTATGAATACATTTTGGACAAGAAATGGTGAAAAGCTTTCTGGACACCATAGCCATAAGTACCGGATTGTGGGAGTAAACACAGAGCTAGACAGATTTATTAGCTGGGTTTATGTGATGTGATTCATGTGCTGGCACATGCTTGAACTTGATGACTCCTGGTCAGCCCTGTGCCCTATTTTTCAGGCGGCCTTGCTTCACGAGTCCTTGGCTCGTTACATTTTCTGGCACATTATTGGTTGTATTTGTGGATATATTTTATAACATAAGCTCTATGATAGAATATGTTACATGATATCTTTAGTTTATCTATTCTTTTCTTTCCTGAGAGGCAAACAGCAACAGCCTATGTCTTGCAATGACCAGAATAATGGAATGAACCAGAAATTAAACTGCTGTTTCTTTAAAATACATTTGTTGTATTGCAGCAAAAAAATCTAAAATCAGAATAAAGTTCAGAGAATAAACACTGTGAGTCACATCCACTCAAAAAAGACATTCAGAAATAAGAACTTTACTGAAAGACTGATTCTGATCTTTTTGTTTCCATTCTGCATATTTGTACACATTTTGGAAGTTCAAGTACTTTCCAAATTTAAAGTTTTAGACCAAACAATTTTCATGATGACTCAATATTATCGCTGTTACATTCTTACGTTCATGCAGTTCCTTCTCAGACAAGAATTACACTTGCAATACTGATAGGATTTTTTTTCTGTGAGGGCTATAGGCTCTAATATTTTATAACAATAAGTTGGTTCATTTCTCAGAATATAAATATTCTTTTTTCTTAACCAGAAAACAGTTGTCAGGTTATAATTCCTCAATTTTATGGCATTGCTATCAACAAGAGTAATTGGGGGTGGAGGGAGGGGGGAAGCCCTCAGTTCTCCCTCTGTTGAGTGACATGGCTTAATCATAATGAATGGAAATAGTCCCAAGGATATGTATTGTATTTGTGGTGTAAAATCAAAACAGTCATATTGTGCCTTTAATGCTGTCTCAAATGGATACTCTCATTTTGCATTTTGAGAAATTCTCTATCCTAGTATGTCTCAAATCTCATTCTAATGGTCATAAGTTAACAATGCAGAGGTTGAAAAACAGCAGCAGCCGACTCTGATACCAAGTAAATAACAACAACCCTGTGTTTCCCAGGAGAGGGTTCCTCCTTTATGATAAACCAGTAAATTGAACAGGTTTCTCACTATCTGATTGAGGAGTTAAAACTATTAGAAGTTTCAGATTTCTATTTGCAATGATTACTGCACCTGACAGATACTGAATTACAACACTTAGCCTGCGTAACCAACAGCTTATTCCTTTTTGTCATTTGCTGTTGTGTTGTGTTTCATCAACTTTGGACACAATGATGCAAAATAATGCAATGTGACACCATGAAATAAAATAAGATGTGACATAACACATTAGAAATTTAAAGAATGAAAAGCTTCAGTCAATTCATGAAATAGGAACCTTGTCCAAATTTATTGTGACAAGTAAGAAGAGTGCAAAACTAAACACTGTTTTCAAACCAGAGGGCACCATTGTTTTTTGGCCACCCAAATTGCTTGCAGATACTGCCATCATCTTTATTTTTAGTTTAATTTAACAGGCATGGAGCTGGGAGCTTTTTCAGTTTGTGTGGTGTTTTTGTTGTTTTGGGGTTTTCCTCTCCCCTTCTTCCAGCCTGGCATTCGTATTTAAATACCTAAACTGGCATCTGAATGACTTGGCACGATTGTTGGCAATTTTCCATTCCAAGCAAACCTGTCCCTTGACGTTTCAAAAAGGTGTATTGCTAACATGCTTCCAAGGATTCTGTAAAAATCCAATTCTGTGAACACAGACTCAAAATGGGTGAACAAAAAGGCATTTCTGTTAGCAGAAAAGAAGTGTTTTCAGTTCATATCTAGGGTATGCTAATTGAAAATCTAGAAGCAGGCTGCTTTCCTGTAGAGCACTAAAATGGATTGGAATATGAAACAACTCTCTTAAATCTGACTACTCCAGACTTTTCTTCCTCACATTTTCACTGTCATCTATTCATATCTGTCTGGTGATATTTAGGTCTGCATTAATGGATTAAAGTCCACATTGATCTCAGTTGGAAAATATGAGTTGCTGTTGCTGATCACCCTATGCTATTGCCAAAGCCTTCTCCTTTGCTAGTAAAGTCAGATTCTATTGAAGTCTATCCCAAATAGTCATCTGTATAAACAATGATATGTGATTCTAAACTTCAAGCACATTTTCTGACCAGCTGTACTAACCGTTTTTATGTAAGTTTTATTTAAGGGCAGCACTACCATGCCGTGAAGTCAGACAATGAAGAGATTAAAACTATTTTTTTTAAAGCCATTTTAGGGCCTGGATGGCTCATTTGATCGGACACTGGCCTTTCATCAGAGGAAAAAGCAGCTCATATCAAGCCTTGACCATTGTGTTCAGAAGTGATTCTTCAGGGATGCTTATAAAATGTTTATAATGAAATGAGTACAGGGATTTTTGGTTTACTTGTCAGTACAGTGAAGAAGAGCAGGGAGCTGTCAACTAGTGTATATGCAGGTGAAAATTAAGTCTCCGGAACAGGATTTTAAAAAGTGCAAACCTCATAAAAGCACCTAGCTAAATGAATAATAGACAGGTGACTGCTAAAAAACACATCTTCCCCGGCAACTCAAAATTAAATAGTACAGCAAATCCTTCTAAATCAATAAGTGCTATAAAAATCTCTGTGGAGGTTTATTTTTGTGCACAAAAGTATAAAATCCAATGTTCATTGAGATGGATGAAGAAATAAGTGAATTAAATGTATGGTCTTCGGTGCTGCTCCTGCCACCTTTAAAAAAAATAATGATTCTGGACCAGATCCTTAGCTGAATGGCACATCTGATTAACTTCAATAAGTAGACTTTGTGGTAAATCAGATAGTAATATATAACCATGTAAATATTTTTCAGAGCTAAATCTTTCACTAATTAAGTTCTGTGTATTACATCAGCTGAGAAAATGGCTCAAAAATATTCATCTTCGTTTTAACATGAATTGGGATTCAAATGGGTACAGTTGTAGCAGAAGGAATGTTGTGTAATGAAGGTAAGGCTGCTTGAGCAGCTTTCTAGACTTCATTGCCCCCAGGTAAAATAAAATTTGATATTGATGTGATTTAAAGCCAATTTTTAATCTATTTAGGTAACTAGCCACAGTTCATTTGAAATCTGGCTGGTAAGTGTTATTGTCTATTTAAAGAATTATTCATAATCATATGATCACATGATACTGAATTTTTAGTACACCCAGAAAAATTATTCCCAGGAAAGCAGTCTTTCAACTTTTTTTTTATTTTCTAACTGTAGTCAAAAAGCAACTTAATTAATGTTTTTCAAAATCTAATTAGTTTTTTTTTTTTCTTTTTATAGGTTTAATGATTATTAGGAACTTGGCAAGTTAAAACTGAGTATCAAAAACTGATAGCCTTTCCCTGAGTTGTTGGATGACATACTAAAATTAATATGCTCCTTTAAAAATACAAGAACTCTTTCAAGTTTTATGGAATAGCCAAATTATCATCACCCAATGATATTCCACATATATGCATATAAACGTATGTATGTGAGCATACATAATGCATTCACTATACAGACAACATTTATAATGCAGATTCAGCTTTAGTTGATGATGGAAAAAGGCTCCAGGTTTCTGGGGCCGTAGGTGTTACCCCACCCTATGACATGGGTGCAGATGCTCTGCAAAGAACCTCCCCCATCCCTGTGCTCTGCTCGTTCTACATCTTTCAGAGCAAGGAGGGATACCAGGGGTGGGTTGGCAGTGGGAGAAGAGCCATGGACTTCATCTTTAGCCAGCGGCTTTCGGAGCCTACTACTTGCATTTACAGCGGTACTAGTAGCACTTTTCTTCTCTACAGGGAAGTTATTTGGGTGGCTGTGAGCCTCTTCTCCCCCCCTGGGATGGTCTGGCTTCAAACCATGCCTTCCAAAGGGCAACTTGCAAATGGCATGGCCTACCGCTTGTATTGTAATTTATGAACTCAGCGGTGAGTGAAATTGTTGTGTATACTGTGTTCTTCAGTTTCGAAGTGCAGGTTCCTCTGTAGTAGCCTGTCAGTTGAATGAGAGTAATGGTTGCAGTGGGGAGGGCTATGGACATTTGTTCCTCGGTTTCTCTGCTACAGTTGCCCAGAAAAAACAAACTGTAGTGATGCCTTTTGTGATGTGGACATCTGCCCGCTGAACCTGGATAAGCCCACCACGTTCCATGTAAGTCACCAGACAACCATCACATGGTAATGACTTTCAGTCACCAAGGACCTGTCCAGATTTGAACCTCTGACCCCGAAGTGAAGGGTTTTCTGTAACTTAGTGTTCCCCTGAGCTCACCAGTACCTCACCAGTTCACACTTTGATGAATACGGTCAGAAAAGAATAGAAACACTCTGCAGACAATACTGATTTTACACACCAGGTAGATTCTCAAATCAGTTTTTCCAGTGTTATCTGCAGCTTCAACACCCTCAGCACCCATGTATGTTGTATAGCCAATGTAAAAATTATCTGCACCACCTCTTGGTAGAAACCATTTGGGGGTTTTATGTTTTTCATTTTTTAATGTGTACCTCCTCATTGCTGGCTTCTGGAAAAAGCTGCCTTGCAACCTGTAAGGATAATTAAATAATACAGAACTGGCTGTCGCATGGGGTGGAGGATCAGCTTCTTAATACTTGCCTGTCCTGGGATTAGAACTGGAGTGGGAAACATCTACAACCTGCGCGGCATTTTGAAGCAAACAGGAAACTGAATGGCAAGTGATGTTTTCACATGCACCAATACATATGGATCAGTTGCTTTCTGAAAGCAGTGGAAATGCTGATAAACCAGCCGAATCTGACCCTCTAGTTTAAGCACTTCTTTTACAGGTGTTACTTTGGCATATCCATGGGTTTTAGTAACAGCTTCAAACCGCACAGTGGATGTGAAGTAAGTGGCTAGTACTTTAGGCAACACTAATATTACTAATATTTAGAAATATGTTTTAAGTTCAAATTGACAGGATGGCATGGGGTTTTCTCTTATCCTTTCATGAATTAGAGATTCCAAACAGGAAATCAGGTATTAGGAAAATTAACTTCTTCCCTCCCAGCTTGAACAACCAGGAGTTCTGAGAAAGCAATATGTAACCACCACTACTTTCTAAGTATCTGTATAATGTGTATGGCTTCACGTCCCACAAAGGCAAACAACCTCCTGACCTCACACTTTCATTGATGGCAAAAAGGTTATGTGTTATTGAGGCTATATTTTGCCATATCACAGATTATTACAGCATGCAAGGTAAAGATGTTCAGCAGGAAAAAAAAAAAAAAGAAAGAATGAAAGAATGAAAGAAATCCTAAATTCTAAACTGTGAGACCACCCACCCTCCTGCTTATTGTTTTGAAATCCTTAGTTAGGGCTGAGTTTAGGGAACTGAAAGGATGAACAGAAATATTTTTAAATCCACATAGTACTATTTTCTGTAAAATGGCAAGGAAATTTTTAAATGATTAATCTTCTTGCATTCTCTTGTGAGTACTCTGACTTAATATACAAAGGAAGGGAAAATAAAAATCAAATAATAACTGATCTTTGCCGTGGCATCCAGATTAGAACCATGTTCTGTGCAGAAGTGATGGGCATATAAGCCCTTCGTATCAGGAGATCTGTCTGGCACTCATCAGGCAGTGTTACTTGATCACAGCTGGATAAAAATGCACACCCAGGGCAAATCTGTAAACACCAGCTTAATCTGCATGGGAAAAGTTACTGTCATCTCCTCCGACAGAAAAAGCCTCCAGGACACATTCCAGCAGTAACAGTCACTTCAGTTACAAATGTTGTCAAATTTAGACATAAAACCATTATAGATGTCAAAAAGCTACAAATGAAAAAATAAAGGTATTGCTTTTTAGGTATTTTATTTTAGAAAAATGAAGAAAGTCAGTAGTTTTATCACTACGACCAAAAAAGTGTGTACCTTAGGGGAGGGGGGATCCCTATCCTACAGAGCTAACAAGCGTCATTGTAGACTGTAATTCCCAGTTCTCTAAGATAGCATCTTTATTTATATCAGGACATCTTAAAGAGATTTTTCTTCAGGGGAGGGATTGTAATTTGGAAAATATTTTGCAAGAGTCTTCTTTGTGCATAAATTAAAAACAACTCTGCCTTTAGGACATGCCAAAACCTACTTTTGGCTTTTATGCTGCTATCAATGGTCATATTTGCAATTGCAAGACCAGAGCCCGTTACTCTTGTAATCAGCCCTGGAAAACACCCTGAATCACTTCATCATCAGAATAGCTATAAACTAATGGTAAAAAAGGGCTTTAATCAACTCTAGACAGTTTAACTAAAACAATGAAGGTAGAGATTCATAGCTTGCTTGTCGTTTTTCAGGAAGATATCCCCATTTGCTTCAGAGAGATTGTGCATACATGCAAAAACAAAGCAGGGCTTGGGACTTGATTCAGCTATCCAGAATCCTCAATGGGAAACTTTTGTTTAAATTTAATGTGAGCTGGACCTGATCCCAGAGTTCCCAAGGTAAAAATCCTAATGCTACAAATTCCCTCCCTGACCTTGCATCTTCCCTTCTACCCTCCCATGCCCACACTCATGCATAACAGAGCCGCAGAATGACTGGTTTCTGCAATGTGTTAAATAGAAGGAAAGGGAACATTCAGAAGAAAACTAGGTATTTGGGGCTTTCTTCAACCCAAGATTAATGTCAAGAGATTTTTCTTAGCATTAGTGTCAGTGCTAGCCAGGAAAAATGATCCCATTAAAGGGCCCCTCATGAATAATTCATGAGGCCCAATTTAGCGTTAGTACTAGGGTGAGAGATAAACAGGTGATAGAGTTGGTAGGGAAACCATTGCGCTTGGCACGGTATTTTGGTGTTATTCATATTATTTTAAAAAAATCCATATATGTATTAGAGGATAGAGATGTAACACGGTTTTTAGAACTCTGCTTAGTGTTCAACTTTGAGTTGAGGATCTATGTGATCTGTATTTCCAAATCATTAGTGATGAGCTATTCCCCCTAAGTGCCTTAAAGTAGAAAGCTCCATAGACAAACTGGTAATTTAGGGGCTGTGTTTGGCAACAGGATTCCTTACTTCTTCGCTGTTCTCTTCTAAGTCTATTGTGAGTATGGAAGAATAGTTACTGAATGTGGCAATTAAGGGGTTTTTTTTCTCCCCAAATTAAAAGTTACATTTTTGTAATAATTGCAGTAGTTGAATAATTTAAGTCCATTTAAATGGAATAGCACTTATCACTGAAGTTTACTGAAAACCTTTTTGTGTTTAGTGTAAAAAGGTGAAAACAGAAGTGGTGTAGAAGAGGTACAGGGAAGCCTGAGATTATTATCATGCCTGTGCAAATCATCAGACTTCAACCTAAAACTGACTTCTTTAAATTATAGGACAAGTAGATATATTCCAGCCAAGCAGAGGTTACTAGAGATGGTGCTGGGGCAGGTTGAGCAATCTCAGCTGGTCACACAGAAAGCTGCAAGTAAGGCTGTAGTAAGGAGCCTTTGATTTTAGCAGTATGTCCTGCTGATTATCATTAATTTAGAAAACCAAAAAGAAGAGAAGAGATGCACAATAGCTAAAGGTGACTGGGTGTTGTGCCCCTTGTAAGGCCAGGCACAATTAAAATCCTTGTGTCCTCGTTGTGCCATTGATCTGCAAGCCTCTTTCTTCCTGATCAAGTTAATCATGAGGAAATGACTACCAGCCACTCAGTGGTTTTGTTTCATACTGTGTAATTTGCGCATCTCAATTTTCATTAGAAACACCAATAGAAGGAGAAATTCAAAATCCCTGGCAACTCTGAATGGACAAAATGAGAGATGGCTTACTGTGCACATGCTTGCTGGGCTTGGCAATGTGATTGCTTCCATTTTATCATACCGGTTTTCGCATTCAGCCATAGTGTATGATTCTGATTTGTACCACTATAATTCCATTGCTACTTCCAAGTTGAAGGGAAGGCAAGTCAGATCAGCATCCGTCCTCTTGGGTTTATGCTGATAAATATTTAGTGAAGATTGAATTCTACCAAAATGCCACTAGGATTTTGCTCTAAATAAAATTATTTCATTGGACTTGTGGCCTCTATCGCCAAGGTCTGTGAGCTGTCAATCCCAGATGCTCATTCCCATGCAGTGGCTACAGCATGCATGGTTGAGCTGGTTTAATCCAAAACTAGGATGTCTCCACCAGTGAGTGACTGGCCTAGAGGCATGAAGTGACAGGACAGTACTTCAAAATTAATTTATTTAAGTGATGTTGCTGGTCTTTCTAGAGCGGTCACCTCTGTGGGACATTGGTTTTGTAAGCTAAATGCACATTTCTCAGTGTATAATAATCACTATCCCCTCAAGCCCCATAGGGCGACATAAATCTACTTTAAAAGAATTCTGTAGTGACATGTCCAGGCATATGATAGTTCAAGTTCCTATAGTAAAAATACCATCACCTCTCCAAGTTTCTGTTCTTGAAAACACCACCAATATATCAAGTCTGTAGTAAAAAAGTTGTATTTTTGTGACACTGCTTTATGAATCATTGCAAAAGTTGGGCAAATAGAAATATTCTCTGATTTGCAATTTCTGGTTTACCCTCAAAGTGGATAAAAAATGAAAGTGAAATACAATCTTGTGATCCAGATGTTGAGGTGAATGATACAGCACACAGAGAACAGGTTCAAAGCATCAGGCTGAAAAGATATTAACCTAATTTTAGAGTTCCATGCCCCAATCAAACAGCCCCAGGGTCCCAGGTGTAGAAGATATGGCCTCATGCTGATGACAAGAGATGATTTTCTTTCTACCTGTGCTCTTCAAGTAACCTGGAGGATTCAGCTCTTTGCTCAGCAGGAATAAGGATAGGGATAAAGGATTTCTCTCTTTTCACTAGGCTTAAATGCCCAAATATCACTGGGGCCCCAAACTTGAGTTTACCTAGGGATCTACTCCATGGATTTTTTGAGAAGCTAAAATCGTGATGATGACACAGTTATCCTCCTGCCCCATGCTCCTGCAAGTCCCCACAGTGCTATACCTTTACCCTAAGGAAAGAGGGAGGAACAAGCATGGTCAGTGATGTTGGTTGCTCCCTTCCCTTGTACTGGTAAGAGGTGTGGAGGTCTCATGAGAATGAAGTAGGCAAGATCCCATTTTCACTGCAGAGATGGTCTCCCTCCCTCCCTCTAAGGCATTGTAGACTGCTGGGAACATATTTCATTGCTTCTCGGGTGAAAAATTCCTGAGGAGTGGGAAGGATGGCAGTCTGATATACTGGCATTTGGCCATACCTTTCTTTTCTGTAAGATGGTTGTGTAGCCCAGTAATACAAAATATATTTGAGTAAATATATATTCACTTCTTTGAATAGTTGATAGTTACGTATGCTGTGTGTATGCAGTGTGTTTTTTCAGGTATCAAAAATAAGCACTTTTGCAAGCTTGGGAGTATCTGTGGTTTGTGTTGCATTTTTTGAGGTGCTACGTAAACATTATTCTTCTGTAAAAATGCTTCTACCTTGGATTATGCTTGGCACCAATTACGTTGTAATACTACTGACACTGCCGTTTAATTTGCCTAGTTGCCTATGGTCTAAGTGTAGGTAATTTACAAACCTTTAACAATGTTCAGCTTTCCTAAATGGTAGGGAGAACTGCAATTACACTTAAAATGCGCTGGTGCACTATGTGTCAGCAAAAAAGGACCTACAAAAGACATAATTACAATGTAATTGCCCACAAGTTCATGAAGTAAACATACATTATTAGAAGGCACTCATCTATTCAATTTAAGTGACATTACAGATAACATATTGCATAAATAGGAAGCCATTTTGTGACTAGTTAGTATAATAATAGAAGCTGAAATTAAAATGTGGTATATGTATTCCTAAGAGCACTTCAAGCTTAGCATCTGCTCTATAGTGGCTTGCATTATGCTCCAACTCCAGTTTTAAACATTTTAATATTCTTTAAAGATACACACCAATAAATGATGACAGAATTAGGTACCTCCTTAAAAAAAAAGTTTCAAACAAAGGTTTAGGCTGCTTAAGGCCGTTTTTATGCAAGAAAAATCTCAGAAGCAGGAAATGGTCAGAGAAGTGACAGTTTTCAGGAGTTGTTTTTGATGACCAAAATTGTCCAAAACCATGCAAAATTCAATCTCTACTTCATTTTTGTCATTTGAACATCACTGCAACAAAAGCAGTATTACTGCAGGCCACATCCCATTCCAGATGTACATCCAAAGGCAACCGCCAATGATGCAATACCAGCATCCTCTTGCCTCTGCTTGGCGAGACCGGGGTATGTATGGGCCTCAGTGGTTATCCCATGTCACACCAGGCAGAGGATCTAAGGTGTCTGCAAACTTTCATCTTGGAGGCCAAACCTGCATACTGAATTGCACATTTCTGAGAATTTGGCCTCATATCTTTTGAATAAAAAGCAGTTGAATATGTATGTAGATTAGATTTGGTCAAAGGAAGTCACAGGTCCCTCTGGATCACCTCCCCTCTGGACTGTCCCCTCTTGTCTGACAATTTCTGGCAGGACAGGCTTTGCAGGGGCGTAGGGCAAATAACCAGCTTATTCTCATAAAATCTCTAGAACATCCATTCCTTACATGGTGATGCCGTATCCTCCTGAATGATTTCCTTGGGTTTCCTGCTTGCTAAGGAAGCAGCCTGTATCCTGTGTTCCCGGTCCCTGGATGAAGCTCTTCATGCAGCGGACTGGAGAGGTGTCCGGCTCTGTCTCAGTAAGGAGGTAGAGCCCAAACTGTGAGTTCAGAGCCTGTATTGTTACAAAAAGCAAAGTTGTCCCCCCAGTTTATGCTTGTGCTTTTAAGGACCTAATCATTGTGAAAAACCACTGTATTTTAAAATATATATATATAAGCTCTTGTTATGCTCTGTGCTCTCCCAGCAAAAAACACAGTTCAGTTTGAAAGTCAGGCAAATACCTTAAGGCTGCCGGAGCCAGCTATTCAATGTTTTGCTTCTCTTGTGTGACCTTACAAGCAGTCTGACACAGTGTAAGTCCAGGGTAGATTGTTTACTTTTAATTTGCTCATAACAGCCTTCCTTGCCCACTTTTATGAACAACGTGGTATCACAGATTTTTACTTGGGATTCCACTCTGTTGAGCACAGCTCAGATTTTTTTTTCTTTTACCTCTTTCACTAGATAAACATAATAGTGGATTACAAACTTGTTAAGTATCTCCTTTTGCAAAACATTGTCTGTTACTTGATATTGTACCAGGGTTCAACATAAATTGGTTTAATTCCTTGTACCTGCTGTGTAGTTAGATGAGATCAACTAGACAGACCTTTCTTATTGGTTAAAGGTCAAAAATAGCCTAAAGACATGTTGTTTACAGCACATCATATTGAGAAATATACTTTTCATAGAAGGCATGACCACATTTTCATCAGCAGTGATAAAAGCTTAAATGGCTCTGCAGATATAATTACAGAGGATTATTTTTAATCACAAACCTCTTTTTAAGAAAATGTAGAAGAATAAAACTCACCAGAGAATATTTTCATTATTATTTTACTATAATTATTACTAGATTATATGAAATGTTGTTTTATTTGACTACATTTGAGGAACCCCAGATGCTTCATATTCTGATGACATTTATGTAACTGTAAATAACTTCACTGAAGTCTGACCCTATGCAAAATTATAATCGAGTCCCTGATGGCTGAAATGATGACTGACATTGTTGGGTTTTACATTTTAATCATTGTTAGATGAGAAGATTGAAAATAATCAGTTTATTTAAACTTTTCAAATTATTCCATCCTAGCAAAAAGAATGAAATTATTAACAAAATTTTTATTGCTTTGTAAGGTAATGTTGTAAATGTTTTGTAATCTTTGTTTTGCAGAACTGAATGGCAAACAGATCAAGTGCATCTTCACAAAGAGTATGAGGTTTTAAAAAGCTCAACTTAAAAAAAACACAAGCAAAATTAAAAAATGTAACTAACTGACCTATAGTGGTTGGGTTTCAGTGGTCGTCAAAATATCATTATATGTGCAGACTTTGACATTACTTTTTATTTTCTTTTAGGAAATGTTATCAAAATTCACTGCTAATTAATATAAGCTTAACAAGAATGCACAGCAAGCACTTTAGCATTAGACTTTGCATTTAATATATATAGTTTCCTAGGAGAGGTCTAATTTCTTTAATATTTTCTACAAAAGAGAGACACTACAGCTTTTTTCACCTTTCTTTTATACTGGAGCTCAAAATCTCAGTATTTTACTTGAAAATTATTTATATGGACCTACCAAAACAATTGAGACTTTTCTTGAAGCACTTAAGCTAGGAAATGGCTGGTTTTTTCAGCTAAAATATGTCACATTGACAGTTTCAACACAAGCCAATAATATTTTTGTATTTCAGAAGTCATGTTCATTGGTAGGCGACTACTTCATTAAGCTGGCCTTTATTCTGATGGGAGAACCATAAAAGGCTCCAGACTCAGATTTAACCACTGTTTCTTTAAAATTGGGGGTTGCATAAACCTAGATTTTTAAATAGTGTTCTTATATTAACCGGAATTTATAGAAATTATGGAAGCTCTTCACATGCTTGTGGTTCAAAGGACAGGGATTTGGAAGCCTGAGTTCCTTCTATAGTTGGGGAAGACACAGGCATCTCCAGGGAAGGATTCATCAAAGTTAAGTAATTACAGGATTTCTTTACAGGGAAAAGGGCTGCTAGAATGTACCATGTCAAACAGTGTATTACTAATAGAGCAAGAGGTCTGTGTGTAAGATACAAAAAAGGTGAAAGCTTTGCAGCGAGGTATTAGTTATATGCAGATAACGTGCCAATGTTAAGTTCATCAGATAATAACCTATAAAGTCCAAATGCAACATATGAAGTAAAAATGGACACAAATTTTCCCAAAATAGAGACATTGTTAGGTGGAGTTGACACCCTTCCAACAGCCATATCTGTTCACACAAGTCATGTCTGAGAAGAGGGATTAACATTTTCAGTTTTATATGGCTTGACATTTTCAGAAGACTAGACAGGGGAAGATCTGGTAATTCTGTAATTTACAACATTAGATAATTAAAGTACTGAAGAGGAGAAAAAAACAACACAATTATGATGAAGAGTGACTTTCAGGCATTTGTGATGGCACATTTGCCTCTTATGTAAAATTCCCTGAGTTTTCATAAAAGATATGTGCTCCAGCCTTGAAAAGCCTGATTTTATTAGAGGAGAGCTCTCAACTCCAGTGATCTCCAACCAGCTACTTGACAAAACAGCCTTTACGTGCTGACTTTTGAGGTGCTTTGGCAAATCATGATTAGTTCATTTTTTGATGCGTTTGTTGGTACTGGAAGCTACCAGTGTCCTGAGATGTGAAACCAAAGTCAATTGTAATGTCAGACAACATACAATTTTTTAATATTCTTGATTCTTAAATCCACTGTTGTGCTTAATTGTTCTTGGTTTGCCTTTTAAAATGATTATCTAACAAAAAATTTGAAGCATATTTTGAAACAGTGAGCAAATGGAACAAGTGGATCTTAAACATACAGTGGGTGGAGAGTATGGGTCTAACATGGACAGCAGAGTCCATGTTTGTATTTTATATGACAAGAAGCAGTAACTTGGTAATTAAGTAAATATTGTAATAAGTATGGCTCTGACATCCACTTGAAGCTTATAACTCCCCAGGGAACAGATGCTTAATTTGTGGCCGTGATAATAACAACCTAATGAACCTCCCGTCTTACTGGATAGCTTAATAAACTTCAAAGAAAACAAAACAAGAATCTATGAGTAAAAGTACATCCTTAGCTTTTCATTAAACAAAATGAGCATGAGTCAAGGCCCAGCATGGCTTCCAAAGTTAAAGCTACAAACTACAAAGCAAATGTATGCAGAGAAATGTACAACAAAAGACATAGCTTTTAAACCTCCAGTTGAGTTTCCATAAATGTTGCTTACAAAAGCTACCATTCTCTATGTTAACAAAAAGTTGTGGATATGTTCTTCACTAAATCCTCTTTTCCCATATAATCCACCTTGTGCACTTTATCTCAAGTGTGTTTTATCTGATCTAATCCTGGGCTTATTCAGCCTCAGATAGAAGCAACAGGATTATTTCACACTTAAACTAGGCCCAATCTTTCTGTGGGTCCATAAGAGGACACCTGGGTAATGAGAAATCATCTATGGAACAAAAGATTAAGCAGGTGCTAGGAAAAAAATAATTCTTTCAAATACAGCAATTTTTAAGGAAAAAATAAAACTTTTATTCAGAAAAATGTTCATAGGAGACACTACATTTTAAAAGGAATAGTTTACACTGTGGTTAGTACCAATGTTACTTGGCACAAGTTTTATTAGAAAAAAACCAAATTCTGTTTCAGTCATGCTAAAGTGACATTGATTTCCCTGGAGTTAATCTAGATTTTAACAGGTGTAAAGTGTGCAGCGTACAGGGTACATCAGAACATTAGTTTAAACAAGGTCAAGGAGACCAGCCACACCTGGTCAGACCTTCCTTCCTTGCTCTACCAGCCCTTACTTTAGCACGCTTTCAGTTAGAGGGAGGAGGAGGAGGGAGGCTTCATGGCTCAGTAAATTAGCTTCAGATTTATGGGGGTTTTTTGCAGGAGTAGGCGAGACAGCTCAGAAATAAAATCAAAGCCCTGTGCCCCCCCACCTGAAGTTGTGGGACACAGATTAGTATGAACCAAGGTCAGCCTCCTTTGACTCAGCAGAAACATTAAATTAAATATTTATATGTGCATGCATATCTATTTTTTTCCATATCTATAGCTATGTCTGTATATCTGTCTGTACATCTCCTTTGGCTTTTAGAGACCACAGGATCACCTCAAATACTGTCTTCTATCTGTTTCTAGTATATATGAGATTCTTGATGTGCAGGTGTGAAGGCAGAGCAGCAATTTACTGTTTTAGAACACTGGACCAGTTCCTCAGGAGACGTAAACTGGTATACCATGTCATTATATCCCAATCATTCCTTCCTTTTCTTTTGTCATCCACCTCCTCACGGACCAGTGTACAACAGCAGAGAATTTGCCCCTTAATTCCATGGGCACAGGACTGTGGACTGATAACTTGCCTTCTGAGTGGTGGTCCTTGGAGTATGCTTCTCTTCAAAGAAATACAACAGAAGTACAGTATGTAAATAGTTTCACAGGATTCAGATGAATGTATTACTGAATTATTACACTAGAGATTAAAACCAGATACACACGAGAAAGAAAAAGAACCAAAAAAAAAAAAAAAAAAAAAAAGAGTGGATATGATCTAAATCCTCAGGTCTCAGGATACAGACTAATCTTTTGCTTAACTGGCTGATAGGAAAGAAATATCCAGTAGGTTATCATACAGCTGCATAAGGGAGGGTTTGTTCGCTTTTTTTCCTTTGTAATATCCGGTACTACATGATGTCAGTCACAGAACAAAAGATCGAATGTTCAACAGATGCAGGATTTCTGTGGTCTATGTCTTGCTCAGGTGTAAAGGTGAATCTGGAGTTTACACGGGGCTTGCAGTTCTGGCAGGCAGGGTCCCACTGCTGTGAGTTTTCAGTTTCACTGGATGTACGCAGGGAAGCGAGTGCTCAGCACCTTGCAGGGGTACAGATCTATGGCTTGGTAGTAGAAAGCGAGACTACCAGATCCAGAAGGGTTTTCCTAAAGCACTCAAAAATAGTAGTCCAGCTTTAGCATTTTAAGTTATTACTTAACTCACGATGCATGCTTTGTAGAAGCAACGATGCCTTAGCAATACAGAATTCGACGTGGAATTTTACTGTCAAAGCTAAAACATACTGAGAACTGAAGTGAAAGGCTATAAATGCCTTCTCTTTTGAATTGTATACAAATACACTTATTCTCAAGGACTGTAAGCCACTTTTCAAACTGGCTCCTAAGGGAATCTGTATGAATAACTGTTTTTTAAAGTGCATTTCCATATAGCTGAAAATAAATAAGTAAATGTATTATTATGTAGATGGGAAAAGTCAGTGTGACTTAAAAGTTTGTTTGTCCCAAATAAGAACTTTGAGCCTCTAAATACTTTAAATACATGAAATGAAATAAATGAAATCAATTCATTATTTTCTTGTGAAAATAATGAAAAGGTTTGGTTTGATAATTATTTTTTTCCTGGTCGTTTGGAGGGATTTTTCTAAGTGGAAAAATTTGCAAATTCGTTGACTGAGAATGGTTGCTAAATTATTTTTTCTTCTGTGTGGGACAACTCATTTATGCACTATTTTATCTAACAATTTAATGCAGCATATTCTCGCCCAGATACGCTTCTGTTAAGAACCTGTGGATGAAAGACAAAAACATACATGTAGAAAGACAAAATCAGAATAATGCTAACACTGATGAATGATTGTATGAAAATAATACTTTTTTTTTTCCTAATAAGCATTTGGCAGTATGGAAACAGTTTGTTTTACTGTCAATAAGGCAAGCTTTGCTTACCATTTTGGTCACCCCAGCTCCTCTCAGCTGGTGGGACAACCCCAGCCCACTGACCCAAAGGGTGAAGAGCAGGAAAGTAGAGTAAATAAGTAAATATCCAAATCTCAAGGATGTACAAGACTTTTTAGAAACGACCAAATGCAGAGCAGCAATTCTCTGTCATATGCAGGAATTCCTTTAACCAAGACCACATGTGGATTGATTTAATGAATTATTCTTTTGAAAAGTGAGAACAGTAACTCAGTACCTGCAGTTTAGGGTTATTTAACCCAGGATGTGCTATCCAGGACACATACAGGAAAAAGATCATAGGTTTTTTGACTTGTTGTCCAACAGCAGTTAACAGAAATACAAAGTTAGGCCTGTTGACTGGGTAAGATGAAATTTTAAATTATTTTCATGTGTACAATTTAATTGAGCCAACAATGAGAGGTGCCATGCTGCACCTTGTTCTCACCAACAAGGAGGAGCTGGTGGGGAATGTGGAGCTCAAGGGCAGCCTTGGCTGCAGTGATCATGAAATGGTGAAGGTCAAGATCCTTAGGGCAGTGAGAAGGGCACACAGCAAGATTATTACCCTGGACTCCACAGAAGCTGACTTTGACCTCTTCAGGAATCTGCTTGGTAGAGGACCATGGAATGGAGTCCGGGAGGGAAGAGGCACCCAGGAAAGCTGGTTAATATTCAGGGATCACCTCCTCCAAGCTCAGGAGTGATGCATCCAAACAAAGAGGAAATTAGGCAAAAATGCTAGGAGGCCTGCACAGATGAGCAAGGAGCTCCTGGACAAAATAAAACACAAGAAGGAAGCCTACAGGGGTGGAAGCAGGGACAAGTAGCCTGGAAAGAATACAGAGAAATTGTTTGAGCAACCAACAATCAGGTTAGGAAAGCTAAAGCCCTATAGAATTAAATCTGGCCAAGGACATCAAGGACAAGAAAAGCTTCTGTAGGTACACCAGTGATAAAAACAAGACCAGGGAAGGAAACAGGAGACCTGGTTATATGGGACATGGAAAGGTCTGAGGCACTTAACTTTTTTCCCTCAGTCATCACCAAGTGCTCCAGCCACACCGCCCAAGTCGCAAAAAGCAAAGGCAGGGACTGGGAGAATGAAGAACTGCCAGCTATAGCAGAAGATCAGGTTCAAGACCATTTAAGAAATCTGAAGGTGTGTAAGTCCATGGGACCTGGTGAAATGTATCCACAGGAACTAAGGGGCTAAGTCACTGTCCACAATATTTGAGAAGTCATGGCAGTCTGGTGAAGTTCCCATGAACTGGAAAAGGGGAAACGTAGCCCACATTTTTAGAAAGGGAAATAAAGAAGACCTGGGGAACTACAGGCCAGTCAGTCTCACCTCTGTGCCCAACAAGATCATGGAGCAGATGCTCCTGGAGACTATGTTGAGGTGCATGGAAAATAAAAAGGTGACTGATGACAGCCAACATGGCTTCATCAAGGGCAAATCATGCCTGACAAATTTGGTGGCCTTCTGTGATGAGTTTACAGCATTGACAGATGAGGAAAGAGCACTGACATCATCTACCTGGACCTGTGCAAAGTCACTGTCCCATGTGACATCCTTGTCTCTAAACCTGAGAGACATGAATTTGACTGGTGGACCACTTGGTGTATAAGGGATTGGCTGGAAGGTCACACTCAGAGTGTTGTGGTCAGTGGCTCAATGTCCAAGTGGAGACCAGTGATGAGTGGCGTTCCTCAGGAGTCTGTACTGGGACCAGTGCTGTTCAACATCTTTGTCAATGACATGCACAATGGGATCGAGTGCACCCTCAGCAAGTTTGCTGATGACAGCAAGCCGAGTCATGTGGTTGACACGCTGGAGTGAAGGGATGCCATCCAGAGGGACCTTGACAGGCTTGAGAACAGGGCCCATGTGAACCTCATAACTTCAACAAGGCCAAGTGCAAGGTCCTGCACGTGGGTCAGGGAAATCCCGAGCACAAATAAAGGCTAAGCAGAGAATGGATTCATAGCAGCCCTGAGGAGAAGGACTAGGGGGTGCAGGTGGATGAAATGTTCAGCATTGTGCTTGCATCCCAGAAAGTCAACCGAATCCTGGGCTGCATCAAAAGAAGCATGGCCAGCAGGCTGGCTCTGCTCAGCTGTCATGAGACCCCATCTGGAATACTGTGTTCGGTTCTGGAGCCCCCAACATAGGAAGGACATGGACCTGTTGGAGCAAGTCCAGAGGAGGTCATGAAGATGATGAGGGGGCTGGAGCATTTCTTCTAGGAAGACAGGCTGAGAGAGTTGGGGTTGTTCAGCCTGGAGAAGACTCCAGGGAGGCCTTACAGTAGCCTTTCAGTACTTAACAAGTGCTTATAAGATGGGGACAGACTTTTTAGTAGGGCCTGTAGTAATAGGAGAAGAGGTAATGGTTTAAAACTAAACAAGGGTAGATTCAGACTAGATATTAGGAAAAAATTCTTTACTGTGAGGGTGATGAGGTGCTGGAACAGGCTTCCCGGAGAAGCTCTGGGTGCCCCATCCCTGGCAGTGTTCAAGGCCAGGCTGGATGGGGCTCTGAGCAACCTGCACTAGTGGAAGGTGTCCCTGCCCATGGCAGGGGTTGGAACTAGATGATCTTTGGGGTCCCTTCCAACCCCAATTGTTCTATGATTCGATGAATTTAATATTCATTTCAAAATTTATAACAGTATGATGTTAGTAAAAATAATTAAATATCAGTAGACTTTGAAGATCTCGAAGCTTTTAGAAATATTTTTTTAAAGACAATTTTTGCTTTACCAATCTCATGGTAATACATATTTGTCAATATAAAGGATTTTTATTAATCTTGTGCATATGGGTATTTCCAATTCTTTATGAAAATATATTTCTTCAAACAGAGCTATGCTCCTGAATAATCCTTAATTTATACATACAAGATATGTGACTGTAAGACTTTAGGCACAAAAATAAACACTGAAATGACATGAAATTCAAGCAAATCAGTCAACTTTCTTGGCTTCTTTCATAAAGGTCCAAAAATACAGTAATTGAGAAGGAACAATCAGAAAATGTTTCATGGAACAAATATCACCCATAAGTACTCAAGATCCAACAGAAAAAAAAAAAAAAAGCTGCTAAGGGTCAGAATTTGTGTATCAGTTACTTTTCTCTTTTAACTGAATAATGCAATAAAACAATGGCCATTTCTCTTGGAAAAATGCAACTGTTTTAAAGCTGATAATCCTTGACAGTCTGGTTGAAAAAAATCCCTTGGAACAGTGTTTTGGAACCATCATGACAAAAGATACTACACTGATCTTGTCAGATTCTTTTTTTTATTCGTTAAAAATAATTTGTTCTTTCTTCTATATAATGCCCCTCCACCTGTGCAAGGACCCCAACTTATAGTTTGGATGTGAATTTTAATGAGAAATAAAAATTGACTTGCAAAGTGATACAGGGATAAAGAAGACAGAAACAGGTGTATCTGTATATACATAAAAAAATATCGATATACATATATATGATTATATACTATATCTCACCTAACTTTATACTATGCTGTTCGTTCTTCTAACCAATAGATAGTGGTAATTATCTGTGTTTAGGTACATGTATGAGAGAAGGAGAACAGATGTCCATGATTATGTAAGTTATGGTAATTAACAGTACATAAATGAAACAAGTTTGTTTTTGTTGATGTGTCACTTGCACACTGCTCCTCTTGAGCATTGGGTTACATCCTGTACACGAGCGCCTTATTGTCTACTGTCATAAAAATTCCAGTTTTGTTTCTGAGCAGTCACAGAATGGGACTTGCCAGCTGTCATGGAAAATGTATTCAGTTTCATTTCCACTTAATTTATCTAATCTTAATTCTATTATTATTTTATTACAATTATTTAAGTGCTTGGGGCAACAATCTAAAGTAAAAACAAATAAACAGTAGGAGTTCCAGATAATTTGTAAGTGATCTGAAAGGTCTAATGGAAACAACATCATTATTGCAGTCTTATTTTTTGAAAGGTTAATATTATAGAAGCTTCATCTTTGCTGCTATAGTTAACAGTCTGTCAACACTGACATGTTAAATTCTTGCTTCATGAGATTAATGGCTAAACTATAAAAACTCACTCTGGACAGGGAAAAAAAAAAAGTTGTGAAATAGTGTTTAGATGTTCAAAACCTCGTAACTACAGGCCTCGTATCACCTTCATCTTCAGCACTATCAACTTGAAACACAGAAGAGCATCCAAGCCCATGATGAAGTCCATTTCTGTTCTGCTCAACGCTTTGAAGTGAAGGCTCCTGCTAGCTTCCCTGACTGTAATGAAATCTGAAGACAGGCTTGAAGATCCCACAGTCCAGGTGTTGCATGGAGCCGAGATGAACTTGTGGTTTGCCATCCTGGGCTCAGCTGCTCCTCCCTCCTCGCCCTCTTCAGCGCAGACACCGTGAGTAGCTGCATTCAAAGCAGTGCATAGCAATCATCCAACTGGCATTCGAGGCATGCATGTGTTGGGTTTTATGCTTAATCATAACTGTTAGCTTCCATTTAATCTCTGAACCCAGTCATAGTTACTGTCACAAATGTGACAGTCACCCTGTCTGCTGAGCCTGTGTAACCACAGAGTCCTCGTTACCACTCATTTTACTTCTTCATCACCTTCATTGCCTTGCCTTGATCCTCCCCATGACATGGCTGGTTTAGGGTGCCTTGCAGAGAGATTTGGGTTCTCATTTTCTCTTTTTAATGCAATGTTTTATTTATTTCTGACATCCCAATCTTGTTTTAAGATCTTTTTTTCTCTTTTTCCTTCTTTTTTTACTCAGCCTTTAGACAGCATGATACATGTTTCATTGTGTTTATGTCGTAAACATACATAATAAAAATATATAAAGGAGGTAATAACTCATTCAAAATTAAGAAATTACTAATGCACAATTTTAACCCTATTCTAGAAATTTCAGGTAAGAAGCATGAAACTATTAAATTCAAGAATTCTGTTGGTCACATAATCACATAGTGGTTTCAGTTCATCCGCTGTGTAATACGACATTTGATTTGACTAAGAAACGGCTGTCAGGTGTCCTGGCCCTGATCTAGCCATCACTGAAGCCAAACTGATGTAAGATTTCCTAGAAATACAACATAATGGGGTTCAATTCCTAATTATCACCATACTCATAAAAATTAATGGCTGAATGTGGGGCAATGACAATTCAAAATGAGGGTTTTGAATGACAGCTCAGTTTCTAACCTCTGCGAATTTCAGCAGGATTTGGTGTTTCTTTAAAAGAAATTTGGATTTAACTGGAGATAAGCAGCTGCAGATAGTGTTACTTGTCTACGATTCCTCTCTCCATCTGAGAGGAGCCATTACAGTGCAGGAAAGGAAGGCAAAATTCCAGAGTGATGACTCCAAAAGTGGTTTATTTAGAAACTGAAACTTGACTTTGTTTTCTTGCAGAAACCAAATGTGTTAGTTTGGTTTGGATACAGTGTATTGACAAAGGGTGGGTTGTTTTTCTTTTTTTATCTAAACCTGGTTGTGGAGATAGAGAAAAAATAATCCGTCCTGAGAGCAAACAATGATCCAAACTCATTGTTTGCTTGAAATGGCTGACCTTGCTAGGAAAACGTGTCAGCACAGATGATCATGCCTCCAGAAGTAGTTAGGGGATCCTGGCAAGTGACTCAATGCCTGTGTGAGCTTTTTGTTTGCAAGGCTTTTTGTTCGCGCTCTGATCCAGGAGCCGTGCAGCCCTGGTAGGCAAGAGGTGCGCCCAGGGAAGTCTGCTCTGCAAAGCCTGGCCTGCGTCCTCTCCCACTGAAGTTCTTCTGAGGAGAACCGACACTCTCTTTCTCCAAAGGGAGCAGGGAAAGGCACAGTGAGACAAAACCCATGCTCCCTGTAGCGGCACAGCCTGCCTCAGCGCAGCGCCTGGGCGGGTGGGAGCTGGGCCGATGGCCACCTTGTCCATGGGGATGGAGCTTTCATATCCAACTGTCTCCTCATCATGGGCTCTACATTTCCTCCTCTGGTTGGTGTGAGAAAGCTGTGAGGCTGCGACACAGAAATCACCTTCTACCTTGCTATTAAGAAAGTTTAGCAAATTGACTGCTGCTAAAATAAGAGATATGAAAGTGCCATCTGCAGTGCAGTCACACGGGGCAAATCTCACAGGCCTGACACAGTCGGAACACCCATGGAGCGCGCACCGCAGGAGCTGACCCACAGGATAATAGGGATGCATACTGAATGAATTGGAAGTCACACCTGGCCTTTGTCTGCAAAATTACCATTTTTTTAGGCCAGTCTTCAAAGCTGAACATTTCTTTAGGACTCTGGAGCCATTGAGGAGGCAGACAAAAGGCAGAGAGTCATGGAGAGACATGTAAAAGCTGTAGACCCAGCAGAAGGGGCGGGAGGGTATGCAAGAAGGCTGGGGGAACAGGAGTTAAAACCTCCATATAAAATTCCATTTCTTCCTGTGTGGATCAGTTTTTCCAAGGGTGAAAGGAAAAATAATTTCCCAATGTATTTAAGTGATTTCATTGCATAATTACATGCTTGCCTAAACTTTAGCTACATACTGTTACCCATCCTTGCAAGTAATCAGTTTTTGGTGTGTTTTACAACACATACTTAGTTTAAACATAAAATACTTTCATGTCTGTGTGTGCGAAGAGATACGTTTATCAAACTCTTTGCACCATTTCTCACTCTACATGTAGGAAAAGCATCTTTTCTGGGTAAACACAGACACCATAGAGGAAGAATGCTTTATCTGTAGAAACATCCAACATACATTTACTACACGTATCTAATTAAGAGAAAATTCCACTCTTCTACAGTAGCACTCAGGCTTCCAGATGATCAACTCGTTACACTCATGCAAAAAAAAAAACCATTGCAGAGCTCAACTGGGGGGGGTGTATGCAGAACACTGGGCAGTTGCATTCTCACAGATATCTCACTCTGGTCTGAGACTGATCCAGCGTAACATATGAGTAGGTTGAAGTTGGTAGAACTACTCAAATGCTTAAAATTTCACACTTTCTCAAATGCTTACTTTTCTGGATCAGGCTCTCATGAATAATTGGGCCTGCAGCTTCCTGGACCTTTTTTGGTGATCAAGTCATAAAAATGAGAATGCCATCTTTGTAGAGAATTAGCAGACACAAAATGCAAGCTGATCATCAGCCTAATTGCATGTCATCCTTTCCTAAATCAGATTAGTCACAAATGATTATCAGTTGAGCCCTAAAATCCTGACGTAGTTTGAAAATATACAAGTCTTTACAAAGGTTATCTTGGAGGCCCAATAAAAAAACCAAACATGCGAGCTTTTAATATATCTGGTGACACTGCCTGACAGCTAAGAGAAAACTTCAGGGAAAATTTCTGTGTAAAGTTACAATCTCTTCAAGAACAAGTCAGCTAGCTGACCTACAGTGCTGGAATCTGCTGTCATTGCCAGCAGCCACTCTCAATATTTTTGCCTTGTTTTGTCTTCACTAGCTATTAATATTTTACTAGCTTTACTAGCTTTACTAGCTATTAATATTTTAAGTAAATTATGCAATTTTGATTTCATAGGCAGGGAAAAATCCTTCTCATCTACTGGTGGCACCAGCTCTACCCAGCCTGAGTTTTTCTGTGCAGTCTGATGTGAGCTGTAGAGGTTACATCAGCCTCAAGGTTGGACCATTAGTCTCAGAAAACCTCTACAAGCATTTTATGGACAGCGGGGTGCTACTGTCCCAGATGAGCAAGCCTGTGTAAAGGTGTTTACTCAACTGTGTATAATATTCTTAAGTTTACTGCAAAGCAAGGAGCCAAAGCATCCCAGTGACATGCCACACTAAATCAGACGCAACTTCAGCACTTTCTGAGCAGTATTGTAATCACAACTGCATGTTACACCTTTGCAGAAATACTTCTTGAGATATGAAGTATATAGTGTGTCCTAGTACATAACAAGTTCAGCTGTATAATATGACTTGGCTGAACAAACAATTTTGGCTTTACATTTCTGTTCATCTGTCTCTTCTACTACCAGAACTGACTTTTCCACATATTAGTCTCTCAGTCTGTAATTAAAGGAGAAGACACCTCTACTTCTTCTCGAAGCACCTGCCTCCTGTTTTGAAATGTGGGGTAAGTGATAGTGTATGTTATTTTCCTGAGGGGAAAATCCTTTACTCTATGAGCACAAATAAGGTTGTTTATATTTGCCTCAAGTGCCAGAACTTAACATACTTATGCTCTAGTTATCCAGCTGACATTCTGTATTTATTAGATTTTTAATACAGTATGTGCCATTATAATCAATGTGCTATTGACAAAAGCACTTGGATCACACACTATTTATTTAATTTACTACACTGACTCTCATTTATTAAACTTAATACATACACTGTGTTTTCCTAGCACATTCAGATGCATTATTCAGAAAGGGCACACGGATTGCACAACCACTCTAAGTTATGTCACAAGCCTTTCTGTAAACTGTTGATCATTAACCTATTCTCTGCTGCAAACCTAGCTTGCTACACATGTTGGGCAGTAACTTGTGAAGTTTGGCCATAGTTATACACCATTTTAAATGTCTACTAAAGTCATAACACAAGAAGCATTTTATTGTAACCTGCAGGCACCATAAATACTAAATCACCAACATTTTTATAACCGGTTATATCAAAGGCAATCTGATTGTCACTCTTTTGCACATAGGATTCTCCCATTAGTAAGCAGTCTTATATTACAGGCATAAAACACTGTTAAGCATTTTAGCTCCACCAGACTAGCTGCAGCTGTGTCACATTTGTGTTTCCTTATTTTATGTGTGCCAGTTATCCAGATTAAAGTTGGAATAGCATAGCACTCCACTAGATGACAGGCTTGGTTTAAAGCCAGACCATTTAGTGATGCTTATCAAACAATTTTCAGCTACATACAGTAGCATAATTCAAAAACCTTGAGAAGACTAAATTATCAGGCATGCCATGAGAGATCATTTCTTTTTTGGATAGAGGATTAAAACGTTCTCCTTGCAAATAGGTGGAGTCTCCCTAGTCAGAGGCATCAGTGAAATAATCTGATTCCATTTTTTCTACTCATTTTTGGATGAATATGTGACCCTCATGGTTTTGAACATACACAATCTCACACAGTTATTTCAGGTTCAAGATGGAAAAGCTGTCATATCAGCAGCCCACGAACTTCACAAAGTCTTGCTTTCAATAGATCATTTTTCTGTTCTTTGCTCATTTAGTCTTTGTTTGCTTGGTTGTGATTTCTAAGGTATTAATGACTGACTCAGCTCCAGCTGATCCCATTAGATAGCAGCTCACCTTGAGCTTCCCATCGGTTAAAATGGGACAACCCGGGCTTGTAGATCATCACATATATTTGCAGGAAGAGTGTGATTGCTGATTCTGACACATCCTTGTGAGAGAATGTCTCCTGAGAGGCAGAGTGTTTGGAGTGGTACCATGATTGGTTTCTGGGTAGGCTGTTATAGGAAGGAAAACCTGGCTTCATCATCCAATGCCTATTGTTACCTGGTCCAAGGAACTTCTTCAAAGCCAGATTACTCCTTGCTCTAGAAAAACAAATGAAGTAAATTATATCTAAGGTAGACCAGAACTAGGTTCTGAACCTACAGGTCTGTCTGTTGCTGCTGTGGAAAAAAAAATCAAGAACTGTGTCCTGTACAGAGAAACAATCCAACAGTCTGACTGCATCACTGTCAGCTCTGTCACAGCTTGGAGTATATGTAGTGAACCAAGTTGTGCTTACGGCTGATTTCTTGCACACTGAGGAATGACAGTCAACTTGTGTTAACTTTGGAGACACAGACAAGGCTCATTGCCTGGCCCTACTGGGAGAGAGGGAGAGAAACTGGACTGCCTGCTTGCTTCGACCACATCCTGATTTGAAAGAGAAAGCTCTGAGTTCACAACTCCACACTTTTTCATTCTTTTTGAGTAAAATACCTCTTCTACTGTACTGTAGTTGATAATAAAAAAGCTATAAACAACAGCAAAAACAGCGAGCATTTAGTAAAACTCCAGAAATGAATGGAGCTAAGAAATGCAGGCAACTTGAGCATCTGTAGCAATAACGTTACAGCTGATACCTTCCTGTGATAAAAGCAATGCAGCAAAATGCATCTTGATGCTCAGAAAGATTAAAGAGCTAATGGTATGATCTTTGCAAAGTCTGATTCAGTCATTATTCTTTTCTCAGAAAAAAAAAAAAAAAAGAAACATAATCACCTGTCCTTTAGGCTTATGTTGTGTACATTTGTATTTTAATGTCTATTGAAAATGTCCTGCACATTTCCCTCAGCAGTATCTGTCAGTGTTTTAGTGTTACAGGGTCTGATTGTTCACTTTCTGGAGTCAGTGGAAATTTTCCCACTGATATCAGTGAAAGCAGAATCTGGTCCCTAATTTTTAGAGCATTGAAGCCATCCTTAGAACAGCATATGCTCTGCTCTCTTCTTTGATGACTTCTAACATTCTTTTGATGTGGACTCCGAAAAAGACATTTCATCTTCGGATATATGTGTTTTAAAAGATGAAAAACATTGAATAGCAGAGTAAGAACATTTTGTGTTTCAGGCCACCATCCCATTTAAACCAAAACTTGCTAATAGCTATTAGATGAAAGAGAGGAAGATGCAGAAGAATAAAAATGTTGGGCAAACAAAATGAATAACAACTGAACAGGCACTCTTCAGACTCATGGAAACACCATGCAGTTTGGATCATGAGTGTAGACATACATGATACGTACTGACATAGCATAAAAATGTCACACCCTGGTGTCTGTCTACAGTTATGAGCAGGATATTCAAGCAGAGGTCTTGTGAGCATCCTGCTTCTGCATCTCTGCACTCTGCAGAAAGAGTAGTTAAGAAAAATGGTAAAGAGGGTAAATGCCATTTATAAGTACAGAAGCCCAGTGCTCTGGCATGCTGATGGTGGAGGGAGGGGTAGAGACATGTCAGGATTATATTTGCTTAGGATTCACTCCCTCAGTGCTAGGATGAGAATAAACTCTGAAGAAGTTTACATTAAAAAATAAAACCGATAGCTAGAGAATTGTGGAAGATGCTTGGAAGTCCTGCAAGACGCTGAGCAGCCACAGCTCTGATTGACTTTGTGGAATATAGCTGATGGAACGGTCGATGGAACGTAATCACATTGTTGAATGTAGTTTGTTGGAAAGATGCCCCACTGTTACAATATGTGTAGTGTAAAAGCTGGGAAAGAATATAATAGAATAGATTAGAGTAGAACAGAAAAAAGTAACATTTCCTTTCAGAGTTTGGGGGTTTGATTGCAGCTCTGAAGTGACTTGAATTTCCTTTTTAATTTTTTTTCTATTTTAGTGATTAATTATTATCAAATATTCTTTAAGAGCTTTAACATCTGTTAAATGTAATTACTTTCTCTTCCATGTGTAAATCAAGATCTTTCTTTAAAAAAGAGGCAGTTTATACTTAAATTAACTACTTTTATCTGCAATTTGCAAGTTAAGGTGTATGTAAAGCCTGTGGCTATACTAAAGGCTCAGTTGTGCCTCCTAGGCACAGTGTTAATTAAAGGGTGATGTGGATTCGTACTACTCTGAAGGGAACTCTGGAAGGGATTATACCTTAGAGAGGCACAATGCCTCCAGTGCACCACAGCATATAATAAAATGCACATGCTGTGCACCACCCGTGTTGATGTTGCTCAGCATCTCTGTGGCCCATCTCCCTCCCACACCTCCTCATCCACTTTGCTGGGGTCCACACCCAGGGGGCACCAGGAAAATGCAGTCCTGGCATTCCTTACCAATTCCTGCACGCCAAGGGAAAGGTGGTGCTGACATCCTTATCGTTGCTGATAAATATTCAGAGGCTGGATACAACCTGGCCAAGGATAAACAGAAATTTCCAAGTGTCATTCCCTAGATATAGTTTCTCTTTTTACTCAATGACAGGTCTTTTAAAGTCTGACAGTGTGCATGATGCTTGACAGCTTCTTACATCTTACCTGAGCCCACTCTATGTAGCTGATTTTGAATAATTCTATATCCAGCATCTGATTTTGTTCTCCTTGATATTTTTCATCAGGGATCATTTCTCCCTGGGGTAGCTCTCTTGACACCAATGAAGTTTTAGGTAAGATTTACCCCTGTGCAAATAAGATCAGCATCAGACCCACAGACTTTTGGTTTAAAATATCGACAGTATCCAAAGGACATATTCCAATCTCTATGTAAATAATGCCTGTGATTAATTTAATGCACATTTAAGGGTTTTTCAAGGCCATATTACTCACTGGATTAAATGTACATTTTGGTAATATATTATTGTTATTGTACATCCAATAGATCTAATTCAGCCCAGGGTGATTTTTTATGACCAAGTAATAGACCACTGAAAATAGGATTTATTATAGAAATGCCAAGACACTTTTATTTATAGTATAATAGTACAAATTGCCACTATAATAAATACTCTGCAGTTATCAAATCATCAGTCTTTTATGGTAACATTGACAAATGATCCCATAGGCAGTATGATATTAGTAATCTAATGTATTTACTTCCAATTTTAAATTGGTTATTGGATCTGGAACAACTGTACATTATAAGATGCAGTTCAAGTAGACCTAAATTTGCATATCTGTACAGCAAAATGTGACTACAGAGAGTGCTTTAGACTATCCACATTCACAACATGAAAACAGGATCACTCTCAGTCCACAATCCAGCACAGATCCCTAGATTGCATCCACTTAGAGGAAACTGTTACCAAGGAATGCCTAAAAGAAAAATAATGCCAACAGTTTTTGATAAGCCATTGTCATTATTGGTCCAAAGTGAAAGCAAGTCAGTTGTTAAGAGTTGATGAAAATAAAGAAAATAGAAGAAAAGAATGAATATTAGTTTTTAATTCAGCTGTTGAAGGCTCTTTCCTTACCAGCAAGTGTTTGTTTCATAAGAAGCTGTTCACTGTTACCATACAAGAAACAACATTTAATTACGTATATTTAATCTGGAAAAAGTGCAGAACCAAGGTCCTTTGTAGAGGTTCTACACTTGTATAAAGTAAAATAAAATAAGCGGGCAGGATTAAGAAAATGTTATAAAAGTAAGCTTTGCGAGAAGTATTTATTTGAACAATGAGATTGGCAAGTCTAATAATATAAGAAATATACACTTAGCAACTTTTCTTACCTTAGCTCTGTAGTACTCAGTAGATACATTTTTTTATTCTCAGTTCAGTCCCATATTTCAGTACTAGAAAACCAAATAAATTATTATTAGTCTCAGAATGAGCAAGTGTCCAGTACTATTTAATTTTATAAATGTTATGCTTCAAGATCACCAGTAATTAATTCAGAATTTTAACTGCTCTTTTAATACATTTAAGGATTGATTGGAAATAAATGAAAATGTTCTATTTGTCTTTCTGGTCAGTTGGATAAAGTATATTTTATTTAAGAGAAATTTAGCACATTCTTTCCAGCAGCTGGTTAAATGTGGTCATTGTTGGTGCCAATGCACTGTAGAGATTTTAAAGGAAGCTAAATCGTTTAGACAGTCAATTGGAAAAATGTAGTAATCACAATGGGTTGTGGTGGGGATTTTTTCTATGTTTTTCTTATGTTACGTCTTTTACTGATGAGATATACTGAGCACAAGAAACATTTTTCCATCATGGAGAAAAATCAATTTCCTGCTCTTGGCTTGCTCGCCCTCTAGCATTCAGCCTCACAAGTCAACTAGAGCAACTAACTGTCTGATCAAACTTAGGACAGTTGGCTGTCACCCCCAGACCACTTTATAGCATGGAAAGAATCATGCTGGATCTCAGTCTCATCTCTGTCTGTCTGTCCATTCCCATCCAGTTAATGTGGTCTCTTTTCTTAGGAAACTCCTGCACTTGGTAGACGCATCTTTATCCCAGGTGGAGATTCCAGTGTTTTTACACTCTTCACCTGAAAAGCATCTAAATACTAAAATATATAGCCAAACAGATATTTCTGCAGACCTTTCTACTCACATTTGTCCAGCAGAGTGTATCTGTAATTTTATTAATTTATATTAAGACAACTCTAGACTGGGGATTAAGCGTACACAGCAAGGCATCAGATGTATGCATTAATAGGCAGTAGAAGCAGGTGTTTATGTCTGTCTGTCTGTCTGTCTGTCTTTATTTTGTTCTTAGTTGAAAGTATCCCTTTTCATCCCAGCTACCATCTCATACATTCATAAATAATCATCTAAGTGAAATACACTTCATTGCCCCTGTGGGAATGTCCTCTCTTCAGCTCATCTAAAGGAACTCTACAACTACAGAATGTAGCAAGTTAATGTCCAGCTCAGCAGCCCTTGTCTCATCAAAGCTTTTGCCCAAATGAAATCTTAGGTGGCTGATGGACCATTAGTTGCTATGAAGATTAATAACCTAGAATTACCCAGGGCACCGATAAGAGTCTGAAACAACCCCGAAGTCCCATTCTCTGTTGTCTATGTAACAGAATTTGTCAGCAAGGCTACATTTTGAGATGGAACTTTTGATCTAGGTACAAAAAATAATCCATCACTGATTTATACCTGCAGTTACTTTTGGAGATGTAATTATATCCACTATCCCAAAGCCAGAGACCAAGTCAAAAATCATTCTAAGAATCAGATGCTAAATGGATGCTGGTAACGTAAAGGCCTCGAACAGCTGCCCATGCTCAGTTCACACTTGATCCCAAGCCCACTGAAGTCACTGTGAATCTTTCCTTTGACGTCAATGGGCTTCAGATCGGGTCCTGAGCAATTTTTTAGAAACCTCAGACAAATCAAAACCATTTCCTTTGGAATGAGACTGTTCACACCCCTTGGTGAAGACTATTTCCTTTCCAAACACAGCTTTCATACCAGAGTCACGTCAGCTAAACTTCTATTTTTACCAAAAGCTGCGTTTTTTAAAGAAGCAGGAAGCATATTTTTTACTTACATTTCATCTATTAGCAGCTAAGCTGTTTTTGTTCAAACTTTCAAAAATATCCCCAGCTGAGCAGTCCAGACCTACAACCAAAAATGGGGAACACTTTAGAGAGTCACAGCCATTTAAAAATAAACTTTTTTAAAATGGAAATTCCTTGCAGATTTAACCATAACAGTCATTTTACGTGGTGAGGGGCTGTCCCTACACATTGCAGGCGGTAGATCATTTAGTCTTATAAAATGTCTGACACTTTAACAAATGTTATAGCTTATATAACAGAACTAATATAACATTAACTCTTACGTAGAACACCACACTAAACACTATATAAATTGATTTAGAAATGCTTCCAAAATGCAGAATATATTATAAGGTATAGACTTGGGGATAGTAGATCCACCTGCCCGGCATTGTTTCTGTATAAGAGTTTCCTGAAAGTGGTAGGGAGATTCTTGGCTAATTTTGTCTGTGGAAAGCAATCCTTGTGATGACCAGGAGAAGAATAAATGTTCCCCTTTACTGAAGACTGAGAGAGTGGTGAGTGTGTGTTCACTGCCTGGGAAGAACAAAGGTGAAAAGACATATTTAGGGATGCCATATTGATATGTAGAAAAGGCCAAGCAGAGTACACTGATTTGAATCTATTACTCTGTGTAAGTAGGTCTCCCACATAGTTTTGCACAGGCACTTCACTGACCAGTGGGCTGTGGAAATTACCTGGGAGACGTTCTGCCCTTTGCTGAATGCCACAGAAGTAGCCATTCCTCCAGCTGCAAGAACTGTCAGTCTTGCTGCCGAATGAAATCCTGCAGGAATGTCGTGCGATGCCATGCACAATACAGCCTCCCGGAACAGTGTCTGAAACTGAATTTGATCTATATATTTTGTGTACAGGTTTTTCTTTTCCACCTAAATACTGATTTCACCATGTCTGTATTGTTTCATCAACACAATAGCTGCCAGACTTAACTGCTAAGACTAGCACATGCCAGTGTTGATGTATAGCATCCTTTCAAGGAGTAAGGGTATAAGGCCTCTTTGCTTCTTGACCTGAAATGACTCTTTATGGTGATGGAGAGACTATCTCAGATTAGGTGAGCTACCACAGAAAAAAAATCAAATGAGATGAGCTGTGTTTTCTTTCTCTACTCAAGCAGCATGGGCATGACAACCCCACCTCAGTGATGGCCATCTCCTGCTTAACATGTGACTGCAACTTTACTCTGGGAAACAGCACTCTCTAAACATTGCTTCCTGAAGAATCTCCTAGGGACACTTCTTGCCTAGTTCAGCGCTCTGTTTCTGTTGCATTGGGCCTCCATCCCTTATGAGAACATCTGTGTAAAACAGATGGATAAGGTGAACTTCATCTGCAGTCTCCCCCAAACTTTTTCTGAGTATTCTGGAAAAATGTACCTCTCAGGGGTCCTAGATCTGTGATTTATTTTGATGCAGGAGCAAAGCACACATTTTGCGGAGGGAGAATTTAGAGCTTGTGGGATAACTTACAATGCACAGACAGTAGTCTTGAGTAGGTGCTAACTGATGGGATAACTTACAATGCACAGACAGTAGTCTTGAGTAGATGCTAACTGAGACAAGGCCAGAAGATGATTCCCCAGAGACTGCTATTAGATGAATAGTCCAAGCTGTACAGTAGACAATCCTGGGATGAGATAAAGCAGGAGAACTAAGTACAGAAAGACAGCCTAAGAAACCACTCCCCTTAAATTAAAACAGCAGCTAAGGAGCCTGACTGAAAACCACTGCCAACTACTGCTCCTGGACCCCATCACTTTCCTTTCCTATGCTAATGAAAGACTTAAGGGGAGAATTTATTGTCCAAAAAGGGATTGTTCTAGCACTTTAAAGGGGGGCAGTAGAAGGGACAGAAATTATTAGGTTGCCACAATACGTGAAATTGCCCCCAAAATATGTACTGTGCCTCACATGAAAAACAAGCAGACCAGGAAGTATAAAATAAGCCTTGCAGGCAGTGCAGGGGGTCACAAGTTTTTTGGTGTGAGGGTCTTAGTGGCCTCAGCTGATGTCAATTTAAAGAGACAAATGATTACGCTAGAGGCAGAAAAAATAATGTGGCATTGTTCCCTGAGGTATCAATATCTCATCAGACACATATTTTTTTTAGTTAAGCAACAAAAAAAAAAAAAAAAAAAAAAAATAGTTGGGGGAAAACCAAAAAACAAAACAAAAAAAAAACCCAAACCAAAAACACCACAGTTTCTCGTATGAATTTAACCAACTGGTTGCCTGGTCTTATTATGTGTTTTTAATCCAACAAAACAAACTGGCTTGCTTATCCAGCTAATTGGGACCCTGCTTGTATCATGTCAGTTCAGGAATTCTAAAGAAAAGGACTATAAATACACACAAAAAGAGAAGGAAAAATAGGCAGTCATCCTGTGAGTTTAAGAATTTCCCTGGCAGATACCGGATTCCCAGTTCTAAGTCATTTTTTAAACAGCACTGGTGAACATCAAAGAGTACAGCACAGAGCATGCTGAGTCCCAATTACACACCTCAGAAGTAAATGTTACCTCAATAGAAAGTCTTCAGAAATTCTAAATGAAATAAAGGCCAAGATGCCCAAATGCTCCCCGAAAAATGTAGACCTTTTCTTTATTGATAACGATGGCTTTATTAAAATAAATAGTTGTTAGCATAAAGTACATCGCTCGGTGAAAAAAATGTTTTAGAAATGTGTTAAAGCACATATGGTTATTACTACTCTTTGCAAGATATCAGAAAGAGAAGTGTCAAATAATTAATTTCAGTGCATTTCTATTGTTTTTTAACAAGCCATCTTTAGAGACAGGAAACCTTTTCTGAACGCGGCTCGTGTTTCAAAGGAGAAATAGTGTTAGTATAAATAATTGGTGCGCGTTGAAGTTGGAGGAACATGAGTTGTGTATTAAAAAAAAAGGAGACTTTAAAAGCTGTGTAAACTCTCTGTAGCTAAATACAAGTTCAAGGAGTTATATCTTTCACATCATTTAGCAAAAAATCAGAGCAATGACAGTTTTTGATTGTTGGGATTTTTTTTCTTTCTTCCCACACTAATGAACAGATTTTCTCTAAAACCTTAATCCAGTGCAAGGAAAAAAATGTAGCAATGTGGCCATACAATTAATTCAAATAAGTAATTAATAAAGAAATAGGCATAACAAGCAGCCTTTACTTTCAATTGTACATCCTTCCTAACCCTCATGCCAGTGCTCACATACGTATTCCTGTCACAGATACTTGCCTTCCTGCCAGTATATGCAGTATCCAGTGAACTGGCTATGGAAGGTGAATGAAAATATTGAAGTACCTTCTATAGTCTCCAGCACACCCAACATTTCTTTAATGGAAAGACTTTCAGAGGAAAATTGCTATGCTATGGTAGATATGCCAATACACTACCTGGGGTAATATGGATCAAATATGTAGAAGTATATGTGTGTATGTGTGTGCATGCTTTATTCAGCTTTGGCATTAAGCTGCCAACAAACTAGGGTTTGTGCCCTTTATGGGGTATTGATGTTTAGCTCATGTTTTACCTAGTCCTCCCTCTAAGACTGCAAATAGTTCTGTTTTTTCTTCTAAGAAAAAAACTAGAATAGGTCTTCCCTACAGAAATTAACAAAAACCAGGACTGAAAAAGTGTGGTAAGCCTCTTTTATTATTATTATTTGGATTCTAGTGTGGATGGATTGCAACTCAAAGCTTCTAGGTGTAGGAGATGTGTCAATACTGAAAGTAGCAGCTATTCAGGCTGAATATCTTCATTTATAGCATAAAGACTAACTTTACAGGGCCAAATAATTGAAAGAAGGCTTCCTTTTATCATGTAATAAAAATAATCATTATGTTTGCATTTCTCCAACTTTGTCAGAATTGCAAAGTGTTTTTAGCTTCCTCTTCATTGCTCTCTAATTCCCTTCCTCTCACAGCTTTTCTGTTATTTGATATCTTTCTTGATTTTGTTTTCCATAGCATTTCTTAATTTATTTCTCTCTTTCAACCCATGACCATAATATCTTTCCTCCTTGTAATGGGTTTCTCTAGTTTTTTATTTCCTTTCTTTTCTTTTTCAATACTTCTGTCCACTATAATTTCCTTTTAAAAAGAATAAGGGATCATACAAGCAAAGGGGGAGAATTTACATTAGATTTCACATTAAAAACTACGGCTGAGCTTAACTGTAAACACTACGGTCTAAAGTCCTTCAACCACACATTAAGATATTTTTTTTTTTAAATAAGCACCTGTGAGTAATGCCCGTTAATGAAAACAGCTGTATTAAGTTAACACTCCTTTCTGTTGTGAAAAACAGCAGAAAGTCATGTGACTTTGCCCAGGTTGGCAGCCCCTAGCTGTCAGAGCCCACCTTAGGTGCTGTGTGCACCCAGTGCCAAAAGAGACAAGGAGGGGAGTCAACAGCCAAGACTGCAGGGCGAGTGCTCAGCAATACCTGTAAGCCCCACTAAAGAAAATATTTAGCTGTAGAAGAAATATGGATAGGTAAAATGGTTATAAATTTGGGGGGGATATTTCTGCTTGATTAAGCAGTCATTATGCACCATGAGGGCTCTAATACATCTTAGAGTCAGGTGTAGTTGATCAAACATGGGCAGAAGCAGGTTTGGATACAGGATTAGTCAAACCTATAAGCCTTTACATCAAGATAGGTAGCAGCTGCAGCAGTACTGAAGCTAAAACACAGAAATCACACAGCAGGGAGGCAACTCACAGTAAAATGTGAGGAGCTCTGAAGTGTATGTTCTTCTTTTCACCCCCCCTCCCTTTTTTTTTTTTTTTTGCATGCTTTTGATCATTTCTAAAATAGTTGAGAACTGCCAGTTAATGCTGAATCCAGATAAATGGCAGCAGTTCCTACATGTTTTAGAGCATGTGGGATGTTAAGGGTTGCTCTAGGTACAGACCTTCGGTGGGGGTGGGGGGACTGTTGCTACCATAAGGGCTAATGGTTTACTCTTTCTTTCTTTTTTTTTTTTTTTTTTTTTCCCAGGAAATCTTGGATTGTGGACCACAACTCATCAGTCATTCCTTGTGGCTCAATATCACCTTCAGCATGATCCAAACCACAAATGTGAGTCACTAATTATCTTTCCTTTGTCTCATTAGACTCAAGCATTTTTACAGTTTTTGTGTTTTTATTACTTAATCAGGTCATGAAAACCAAACTTTGTTATTCACTGATACCTGAATGTCACGTACATTTTTTATTTTTTGTTGCTATTCCAATTTTTTTATAACACAGAATTATCTGCTCTGTGATGCCATAATGTCTCTTACTGTTTTACAGTAAATCACCAGTTTCAGGACAGTCAGAATGTCAGGAAAACTTGCTTTCAGAGTTGCACTGAAAAGGATCCTTCAGCTCAGACTTAATAGGATACCCTTGTGCCTAGATGATATCGGCAGTTTTTGCTATTAGCAATTTTAAGAAATTTTCCCTTAGTACAGTGGTGCTAGACTAGTACAGACTACTTCTAGATTTCAGGTTACTTGGTTCAAACTGCAGTAAGTGGAGTTTTCACAAACCACAGTGTAGTCAGTCCACTAAAAAAGCTGATTTAATACAGCTTTATGGATCACTGCTGTTAAAAAAGATGATTTTCAAAATGTCTCTTTAAAGTCCTTATATTTCTTATGACTATTTTATCTTTCCTTACACCAAGAATAAATACCAAGACAAAGTGATGCACTCCCGTGTAGTTAGAATTGCTTCAAGGAATATACACAATATTTCTGCATTGTAATCCTGCAACAACTCCCCCAAATTATCTTCATGCATGGAGAGCTCTGGATTTGACTGCCTTAGTTCCTGTGAGCCTAAACAAAGAAGATCAGTACTTCCATGTTTCTGCCCAGGATTTCCCAGCCACAAATATGTATTCACACATCCTTAAAATATTTGAGGTAGGCACAGTATATCTATTACTTTCATAACATGTCAGACATACTTGTGAATGTGCAGAAGAACTGGACACCACATGCTAAGTAGCTATTATGCCGCCTGGAAAATAGATACACTGTGAGTGTCGGAGCTGCCTGGCAGCGCAATCCAGCACTTTCTGAAGTAATCAGGCTTAAGGCAGAGCTACTGTCCCACAGGGCAGTGAACCTGCTCTCCCCAGCACAGTGCTCACATCCAGCACACTTAGGCTGCCATGCACCTAGGAAAGCAAATGCCTCCTCACCACCACCGTGCACCGCATTTTGGGACTGAAAAGCAACAACAGGAAAACCCCTGGGCAGATGGAAACCCCCTGGCAACGCGAGATCACACACGTGCAGCCTTCAGCAATTCCCATAGAAATGAGGGATCTATGCTGGTCAGAGTAAGGTTAGGATCTGACTCAGCCGCTGTTTCTCTCAAGAGAAGACTTTGGTCTTTGGAATTGGGTGTTACCATAGATCAACAAACAGAACTGACAAAGGGTAGAACATGCATTAGTGTGAGGATAATAACAAGCACATCAAGAAACCCAAGAATGAATTAAGCCAATAGAAACAAGCAAAGCAAAAATATCTACATCTATACACAATCAGTCTGGAGAAAGATAATATTTACAACAGATGTTCAGCTTCTTGCCCATTTTATGCAATCCTAAATTCAGGAGACAAGCACTGCTTTGGCAATGTTACTGTATGTGTTTAATGCAAGGTATTTAGAAAGCATGTATGCACTTCAAAAAGTTGACATTCATGGTAGTGGGGGGAATAAAAAAAGAAGAGAAAGAAAAACATAGGTAAGATGAAGGTGCTGGAATTGGCTCTGTTCATTCATTGCTACATGCGAATGTTGCTGGTGCACTTCTTCAACCTGGACGTGCTGACATGTGCAGACAATCAGGCACATTGATCCCAGCAGCGGGGGACAGGGGAAGCAGCTGAGCCACAGAGGAGACAAATTCAGGGCAGATCCCTGGATGGCAGGGGAGACTGCATCAGGAAAAGGGATTTTACATCCTAGGAAGGATATTTTGTTCTTTCAGGAGACTTCTATGTTATAATCGAAAAAAGGGATCTTAGGCATACAAGGTTTAATTGCTGTACTTCAGCCCAAAAAAGTACTGTGCAATGCAAATTTCAGAAAAACTATGTCCCTCATCCCTATTGGACAGCTCTGGTGAAAGTGTATGAAGAACATAACATATCTTCCTTGTATTAATATACTGTATAAAGAAATAGCTCTAGAGCTCAGGACACAAATGGAGCTTTAGATTAGCTGTCAACAATGTCATATCCATGTTAATAATGCCCTATTCATGCCTGGGGCTGACAGTCTTTCTTATTTTTATTCACAAATTCCATTTAATAACAGCAATAAGTCACTCTAGACAGTGCATTTCTAAGGGATTTTTGCACTTCTCAGGTGGTTAAAGTCACTTGACCTTCGGCCTCATGCCTTAAAAACTCCCTAAGAGATGTGCTAAATTGCCCAGAAATACATTGCCTGTCATGTCTTGTTGCTTAATTAAGGGCCAACCTAGATGGCCTATAAGGACTGCCCTTAAGTAATTACTAATTGATCTCCTACTCAAGAAAAATGAATAAAATCCACAGCAGCCGCACTGTCACATGGCATTTACTCAAATTCGTATTCCTCCAATAGAGAATGAAAAGCACACAGCAAACGGGTGGATTGAGGGCAGAAACATCTTTAGAGCGGCTAAGCCTCACTCCCTGAGTTTGTCATGTCTTATTGGCTGTAGCCACCACTCTCAGCCCTTTTCTTGTGTTAAGACAAAATACATTACTAGAAAATCAGAGCTTTTAGAGGCTAAGAAATATCTAGAATTTTCCATCAGTATTTGCCAGCTTTGACAGATACTTATTTTTTATAACAAATATCTAGTCAAGGAATCTCAGCAAGAATGGTAAATTGTCACCTGATGAAAGCAAAATAATTCGAACCTACCAAAACACCCAGAGGAAACACATTTCTGAAGAAAGGAGGTAGGGTTTAGGTTGGCACAGGAGAGGTTCTCGCAGCTTTTGTAAACATAAGTTGTTTATCAGAGTGCGTGAAACAGTCATCCTAGGCATCTCCTACACCTGCATCTTCTGTATAAAGCTCCAAACAGTCCAAAAAAGTGCTGATATCTTCTGTTTTTATAAGATGATGAGAATGCTTTGGGCTACATCAGAAATCTTGATTATGCATAGGAAGATGTTTTCAGGTATAAGGAATATGATATGATGCTCTTAAGAAACGTTTGGATGACAACATTTATTAACCTATTACCCTCAGTAAGAAGGTAATTTATATATTATTCTGCCTAAGCAGTTTTTACATACTGGCTTCTCACACCTACACTAGCGGTTTACACATCTCAAAATTGGTCAGAGTGGAAAGAACCCACCTCAGAAACATTTCCCTTGAACACACTGGAAGAAAGCAGGACTCATTGGAGTCAAAGATAACATTTCTATCAACTTCAGTGAGGCCAAGATTTTAGTCCTGTAGACATGAAGAATATGAAACTATATAAATTTGGAAGCCACACTGATTCATGATCATATAGAGTACAGGAGGATAAGCAAATATTTTTTGGTGCCTTTTAAGAAAAGCTGCAATAGCTTCAACTTGCTTTATGCAGGGCTCCCCCCACTCCTCTGAAATCACATTAGTAGAGCAGCATTTACGCTGGTTGCAGAGAAACAGGGAATCTGGACTCTGGAAAGACACTGATCACTGCGGTTGTACTAACACCAATGGCATAAAGCTAGAAGCCATATTAAGATACCTGTCTCACTGATTTAATGCTTTATTTTCCATATCTGTTAATATGTTAAATGTTACAGAGTTGGTGTACATAAAACTGTAAATGTTATGGATAACTGGGAACTGTCACATATACTTTCCTGTCATTGATTGCATAACTGATTGCTATTATTGTATTTCAACATACTGTACTATTGGTTTAAAATATCAAGAGATTGATAAATGAAATAAATGCACTAATCAAAAGGCATTCCTTAAGGCTCTTTGAAACAGGTGAGCAGTGAGCTGTGCAAGGCTGCTTGCCCATACCTGAATAAAACCAGAGGACTGAAAAGCACGGTCAAATGTGACAACTGCCCTTTCAGTCCGTCCTCTGGGTACTTTGTGTAAAAATTATATCCCATCCTATTTCTGCTGCTGATGCAATTCTGGAATAACATGTTGAAGCTGGCTACCAACAAGATGTGTAAAGATATGCAATGTAAGCTAATTTTTTGTGATATAACATTTTTACAGTTACTCGTGGGCAGCAATGAACTGGCATTTCTAGTCGGGGGTGTTTTTCTTCAGAACCTCAGAGCTCAACTAGGGGTTTATCATGTTAACGTCATCTTAACCAAACATCAATATTCATGCATAATTTGGTGTAGCAGGAGAGCATATTCCTTTAAAAATAAGGGAATAGTAATACTGATAATTCTGATTCCTGGATGTGCCTAGTTTCTTGCAGCTGAAAAGGCCTTTGCTGTCATCACGTTCTGCAATGATTTTTGTGTTTTTCTATAACATTTTTCTCCCTACACATGTGGGTTTTATATCCTCTTCATGTTGGTATAGCATGAAGTCTTATGTGGAATTTAGAGGATCTGAACTAAATGTAGCTAAAAGGAACTTTTTGGATGAACTGCCTGGGATTTGTTCAGATCTGTTAAAGTAATGGGGGAAAGCACAAAAGGATAAAGAAAAGAAAGGCCTTAATCTTTGTTCCATGAGTGATAGAGCAGCATCACATGGGTGAAAATTGGCCTGACCTTCACCCACATGATGCTGCTTCTGCCTCAGCCACTCTTTCTTTGCTCTGATTAAGTGAAGATAGCCTCTTTCTCTGCAAGGAAAAGTCAAAGAACAAAAAGAAAAAAAAAACCTGTCTTAACTATAAAAGGTTTATTTTTTTAATCACAGTTGGGCTCATACAAGCCAGTTTCTAATCTTATTTTTTTTTAAGCTAAAAAAGTGCCTTTTTAGAATTTCTTTGGCTCGGTTTCTTTAGCGTGCCCCACCCCCCCACACACACACCCCACCCCCAAACCTCAGGGCCTAGATCTTAACTTGCTTCCCTTGGATGTGCTTTGTTGCTCATCTTCACTTTTACATGATAGCTGTTTGACTTAAATGGGTTGTTCGCCAAAGGGTTGCCCCTTGGGGAATGGAAAAACTGGAGGGAGGGAGAGGAAAGCAGTACTCAGCCGGCTTAAATGGCACAGATAGTATATCTATTGGCAGGGTATCTCCAGTGCTCCGAGGAAACTTTCAGTGCTCAGCCTTTACCACTGGATACCATACACAGAGACATGGGTTTATGTATCAGGTTATCCATGTTCATATAGACAGCAGAACTTTACGGTGACACTGTGGTCAAACAGCTCCTGTGACTAATATTTTTAACAGCAGGATATTTAAAATTTGACAAGGATATAATAGTTCATTCTCCAGATAGTCAACATGCTTGGAGAGCTGGTAACGTCTTCAAAGGTGGCCCATTGAAATTAGTCTTTTTTTTAATCTGTACTATGCAACTAATTTTTGGTTACACTGTTGCAACGGGATCAAAATGTAGTTTTAATTGGATGTCAATCTACTAAAAATCACTTAAATTCACAGTTATATAGGCATACGTATGTATGTATCTGGCTGAGAAACCTGGCTGAGATCCAGTGAATTATTGGCTAAGTGCATAGGCTAGCTTCAATTTCCACTGGTCATTTTTTCCCTCAGGGGCTAAGAATATATGATGCTGTGCAACATAATGGAATGTCACTGTAATGTGTAATGTCTGTTATTGTATTACATATCTGAGGTAGGAAATGAGGAAAGACCTTCACAGCTTACCTACAAAACACAGGCATCAGACAGGTTTTAGCTGGAAACGTTCTGTATCTTACTTAAACACACTATAGTAGAAAATGGCAAATTACATACGTTCGCAGTAGTTTCTAAAACTGAAATCAGGTATATCAATACTACCATGCTCTGTGTAGGTCCAGTGTGACTAATGCTGATTAATTAATGTTAGAAACAACAAACACCAATTCACTCTGTTTAGAAGTTTTGCAGTAGCTATGATTTATAACATGCTTAAAATAATACTGCCTTTGATATATGAATACACTGACCCTAACAACACCTCTTCCTCTTTGACAGTGGTTTCAGAAGCATCAGCATAAGTTGTTTTCTGTCCTGAAGAAAGATTATCTAGCTATACACCCTCACATGCACAGCTGAATCAATTGGTTATTTTTTCGTGATATAACTGAGGTTTGGGAGATGTAGGTTTTGAGTGTGTAATAATACTGGTCACACCATCTAAGAATATGTTTTCATTTGTTTTCCCAAGTAAAATCCACCCTTGTGCCCACAGAGAGTACCACACAAAATGTTGTGGTTGTAAATATGTTCAGCAACAGTTAGAATTTGGACTCTGATTCAAAGCCCATTGAAGTCAATGAAAAGACTCCTATTGACTTCAGTGTGCTTTGGCTCCAGCACTTGATTCTTTATTTAGAACTTCTAATGATTATTCAGTGGAAGAGGCAATACTGTGAGCTTTGGGTGCTGCAGTCCTCTTGCTAAAAATAAAACTAAATCTATAAGGAAACAATTTTTCTGGGGAAAAAATTGTAATTTGTATAGCAAGTTTAAATTGCTTTGCTATTTAATACATATGTACATCAACACACACACATTTATGAACATTTATAGGGAATCATACATGCTTGCATAATACATACAACCACACACTCACACAAACCATCATATACAAATGATATTAAAACCATATTAAAAATTTAAAACTTAGACCTCTAGGGATTGATACACTGGCCAAAACAGGAGTGTCCACTGACATCCGTGGTGCTGCATGGTATCTGCGACACCGACAGGTGAGTGGCAAATACGACAGAAAGTCTGTAAGTATCATATTTTCTTCTGAATTGGCAGTAGGAGGCCTAGTGGCATCCCCAGGTGTTGCTGGATGGCATCAGGGTTCTGGTTTGAGGTAACTGGAGGGAACCCTTAGCCTCAGTAGTTAATTACCAATAATGGACTATCAAGGTTCTGTGTATTTTCTCTGTAGTCATCTGGCAGAATTGTTTTTAAGCTCTGAATTTGACAAACCAAATGGTTTTAATTTTGTGGCTTGAATCATTATTTCATTAACAAGAGGACAGCATTCATGATGGCATATAAAATATTGACGCAATAGGCTAAATTTAAAAAGACGGAACATACTGAAAACCACATTAAAAAAAAAAAAAAACAAAAATGTGGTTTTATTTAAACCACCAAAAATACTTTAAAATACATTTTTGGCTGAATTGTCTGGTTCTCTCAGAGTTTCTCAGTGCTAAGGCATTGCTTTCACAAGCCCATAAAAGCTCACGCTGGGCATACATGGTACCACCCTCACCAGTAGGGGAGGGAGGTGGTTTGGTAACTTCACCTACTAGTTAGTAGCTACTGACAGCACTAATCTGAAGCCTTCCTCACCATTAGAAGATAATGAGGACCAGTACTTTTGTTTATTTAAAAGAGCCTGAACCAGCCATCATATCTTACTGAAAATGCACGTTTCTACATATTAAATTGCTCTACATACAGCATGTTTTGTATGACTTTTCCAGTTCATGGCAGCTGCCTCAAACAAGTTTGAAAGGCTCTATTATGGTCTATTGGGTCAAAAATGACTTTTTTTGTAAGTGCCAAAGTACTTAGTTACAGTGAATTGGTAACACAATATCCACACCATAATATGCATATTGTGCATGACAAAAGGCGAGTAATTTGTAATCCCCATTTAAAATAAAAGCATAAATACCTACTGTATTCAGCAGATCTGAAATATTCTACCAGTACGTATTTAAGAGACTCGATATATTCGTGTGAAAGACCAAAATGATGTATACTTTGTGCAATGTGATGAACAAAGTTAAGATTTTTAGCTCTTTTTGAATTTTTGTTTATTCCCACTTTGTTTTTAACATGTGATTAACTATTGGCATGTAGCTTAGGCAATTCAGAAGTGAAAATCTACATGCAAATAACAAGAATGAAGGGAGGAGAACCTATATTAAGCCTATTGCACATGTAATCTCCCAGTGTGACCTAAGTTCAGATCAGAAAGATGTCTCTAAGAGAGGGCCCATTTCTGACTGTCATTCACACTAGAAGTCCCTTCTCCTTGGAGAACCCTAGAACAGATTAAGGAATAATGCAAGGCTCTACAAGTGTCAGAAATTATTGTTTTGTTGCTTAATCTCTTTGCTGCACAAATTCAGTCACTCCAGCTTTCGATAACCTTTTTCATCTAGTCCTTCCTTATCTATACTTGTTATTTTTTTTGTAAGAGAAGAGAAGTTCATTAGGCAGGGGGAGAAGAAACCTGTCCAATGTAACCACCAGATGTTAGTAATGCTAGTGACTGCTGTATTGTATGACCACTGTCCTTCATACGGCCCTTATTTGCCAGAGATTTACTTACTCTGCCTGCTGTTCGTCACAGATTTTTGCTGATAACATATATAAATATCATCCTTCCTTCTGTTCTATTTGTTTAGTGATCTACATGTAGTATACGTAATATGGGGGCCTGCATTCATTTGCAGCGCCTGAAGATATTGTTCATTATGTTTTATGTGCCAGAATAGATAAAAATTATTCCCAGAAGGGTGTATGTTTAAACTGGCAAAGAAAAATGATTGACATCTACCATAAGTACTTTTGTCAAAGCTTTGGCATGTCATCAGTTTGCAAAACTATTCTAATGAACAGGGTCCATACTCGCCAGATGTGCTATCAAAAATACGCCGGATACTTGTAAAATTCTGCTGCAGTCTTAATGCCAAATGTGTAAAATACAAACAAGTTGGGCTACAAGTTCTGCTAGATAAATTTGGTTGGATAAAGAGTTGAGCCTAGAGGGTTGAAGAATCTAAATAATTATAGGCAGAAGCCTACCCTCTTGGCTAGTTTCAGAAAATGTGGCTTACTATCTCTATGCTCAAACACTAAATTGCCTTGTATAGATTTGTAACTTTCATACTGATGCTGGAGGAAGTAGAAAATGCTTAATTAAAATAAGGCTTTACCTCTGTATCTGAGAAATAAATAAAAAAAAACCAGCATTGAATATTCCTGTTTGTTTACCCCTTTATTCCCAAATGCCCATTCCTAGCTCATAAACAGTATTGTTTACAGAGAGTACAAGGACAAAGTCTTTCACGAACACGTTTTGAAGAAAGATTTCATTCTTTCGAGGCTCTTAGAAACCAAGAGCTTGGCAGAGGTTTTTAGCAATGCCTTTTACTCTCAGTGTTAAAGGAAATATCTACAGAAAAGCTTGCTAAATTCCCCAGCACATGGTAGGTCTGTGCTTAGGCTGGGTTCACATCTGCTCTGACAACCTGAAGTAGCAAAGCAGGTAGGGGATACTGGTAAATGGGGTCTTGCTCTGGGTTTCTCCTCTGACTTTTTCAGGTATTCAAAGTAGAGAGTCTTTTTTCCCCAGCCACTTGTCATGGCATTCAGATGCGCCTTTATGAACTTCTAAAGCACTGACTATTAAATGCCGAAGAAGTTATCTTAAATAACTAATTAACATCAAATATTTTGTTAAAGTAATTCTTTTTCGGGGCTCTGTTCCTGTTGGGCCTGATACATTAGTAACAGAACATCAGACTTTTGTTTGTTCCAGGAAAAAGCTAATACATGTTTATCGATTCAGTTAAGAGCTGCTACACAAACAGGGGATTTTTATATTTCATTTCCCTGAGAATTTACCATAAAATTCTGAAAAATGTAGCATATTACCATTTTCTTATCAACCTCCCACCAATCATCCAAACACATTCTAGATACCTGCTTGAATGGTCTTGAAAATTAGCCCAAGAAATATATATGTTTATTTAGTGACATTTATTCGCAGTGATTGCTCCCACTCCATCACTCACAAAGTAAAACTTTGTGCTTGTGGTTTTTGTTGTGGAGACTGTCTCCTGTTCCACCTCCCATAATACTGGTTTAAAAGGATGCCTATTTCCTCTCTGGACTTAGGAAAATTCACCGCTTCCATGGGATTATGGTATGAACTCTGCTGCTGTAGATGTCTAAATGTATTATTTGTGCATTGTACTAAAATACGCACTGCCCGTGATTTCAGGTGGGCCCAGATACTCCCAGGTCTGTGGAACAGTCATTATGTGGCTGGTCCCTCCCCACTTGTCCCTGCCACGGGAGGGAGAATCCTCCCATACGGCTGGGAGGCTCAGTGACAGCTCTTCTTCCACCAGCTTCACTTCTTCCCACTAGTCCTTTCTCAGAGTTACTATGCAATCATACAGAGTAATATTTTCAGAATGTAAGTGAATAAAAATGCCAGAGTTTATTAGGGTGTGTGTCAAAATTACAAACACAGAGGTTGGTATATATGCATGCTAATAATTTCTAGTTATGCATGAAGTTAATTTACAGAAGAAGATTTACATTAATGACATTCTCTACAAATAAGATTCAATTATTTCGGTTTGGTTTTGATGCCTTTTTATGTTTTGCTTGTTTTGAGATATGTATTAATTTGGTTTATCAATAATATTTAAAATTAATGGAGCTCTTATTAAGGTTAAAAGCACCTCAGAGAAGTCGTCACTTGTCAGCTTTTGTTTTATTACTATGATTACAAGAAAGTTGTGTTGTTATCACTGGCAAAATAATTGCTCCCTTCTCCCTTGCAGGTTTCAGGTTGCTTTCCAGCTGCTGCTTCTGGAGAGGAGCATTTGGAAGCTGTCCTTCAGAGCCACACAGAAGCACATGCCAAGCAGCACAGAGGTAGGAATGGTACCTGTGTGTCCTCTGAGCCTCACATGACTGGGACACCCCAGCCTCTTCCTCAGCCTCTGAGCACATAGGCACTCGCATGCTGTGCCAGCTCCTGGGCTCCCCAGGACAGCTCTACAGGGCACCCATCTCCCCCCACACACTGCAGCTCCCCTTTCCCTGGCGTGGGATACTACCCACCCTGACTGTCCTCAGCCCCATCTCTTCCTGAGATCAACTGGACTCAGTTCACTGGCCTAAAACAGTGCAATAAGTCTCACAAATTTTCCTTTGAGAGATCCAATCCTTCAGATTTCATGAAGATGATTTTCCTGTTGATTTCAACAGAAGTTGTGTCTGAAGACAGAATAGCAGGATAATATCCATTTGAAGTGTAAGTAGGCAGCAGCATCAGATCAGATGGGTAGTGAGAAGAAACTGAAAGGAAAATGATGACAGGGCAAAAATATCCCAACATCTTCAACCTTTTTATTTCAGACTTTGTTAACCAATGAAGAGGGTCTCTCTTTGGTTAATGCAATTTAGCGATAATCCTTTGGGAAGGAGAAAGGATTCTTTCACAGCTGTATCAACAATATCTACTTTCTTTAAAAAAAATAGCAGCTGACTTGACATGTCAAGCATCACATATTTGGCCATGAAAGCAAAGTGTAAGCTATGCTGGCCAATAGCACAGACTTGGAACGATGCCACTGAGAAGTTGGTCTGTAAACTGATGCTACCTTATTTCTTAGATTCTAGGAGGACTTGCTGAGATTTAACAGCAATGCAGAGCTACCACATTCCTGGTAGATATTTCTTTTCTTGTTACATGAGACCCATGCATGAAGTGAAAAAGAGCAAATGAACATCAGGTTTACATCACCACTGATATGTGAATGATTGATCACCCATTAAATCACATACAGAGCTGGTAACAGCACACGGGGTAGCGTTAAAGTAAAATGTTTGATATTCTTTACTCTAATTAAACATGGAAATAATATGATGCAGTCTGTATTGTAAATGTTATTGCAGATTATAGACCTAGAGGAGAGGTGTTATGCCACCTTTATAGCCTCCAGTTCCTGGAGACTGTGACTTAGAGCTGCCTCAGGGCTGCCCTAAATTACACCAGTTGGTAATGACTCCCAAAGGGCTGCTATGCATCCAGTGGTTGCTGGAGTGTAAAGTACTTTGGCTATGCCAGCAGCCCATCATTTCACAATGGAGGCTGAGAGCAGCTGGCATAGTGCTTGGAGGAAATCCCCAAGTAGTGGTTTAAGACATTTTTCTAACACTTTTTGTCATGAGAGTGATATAAAATAAAGGCCAGATTTCACAAACACACAGGGGCTTTTTCTTTTTTATTTAAGCATCTGTAGTTGTGGGTTGGTAAACTTGGAGATGAGGGTTTCTATAGGATTTCAGAGCAGGTATCAACCTAATATTGCTTCAACTTGGCAATATTCCAGGTCTCTGTCCTGGCCCCGATTCCCTGCTCAGTAACGCTGCCTGTGCAGTATAGCACCACTGGCTGTCAAAAGCCTACTCCTGGTTTACATCTGTGTTAGCAAAAGGAGAACTGGATTCTTCCATGTATGTGTGAGTTTTCCAGTTCAGGCTCATATTCCAGCCTTCGCTGGAGCTGCCAGATACCAGTTGAGTTTGCATGTATAGATCTTTTGAGTATGTGTATATAGCTCGTGCAAAAGCTCAGCCAGTTCAGGCAAAGTGAGTGATGCATGCTCTGTTTTTTCTCTACACTGTGGGTAAGCCAACCATTCTTACACAAATATATCAAAGAGTCAGCTATGAAATTATTACCTAATATTGGCAATTTGCGGGGTATGGTTTTGACATGAGTATCTTCAGGATGCTCTGAAGTGAACATCCTGAAGACAATAACTGACTGCTGGCAGTGGGAAACTCATGACTCTCAAATTAAGCTAATGCAGTCCAAAACTCAACTAAGGACAGTGCTTTCAAACCTCTGAAGCAAGAAGCCACCACTCATGATCTTAATAAAAATTCTATGAAACACAGGGAAAAATAAAATAATTGACAGAGATATACACAGTGTGGAAAAGTGCAAACCCTCTGGGCATCTACAGAAGGGATTGGTGTGGTTCTCAGATAAATTTACTAGGAAGAGGTAATCATCAGTTCTGTACTGATATCTTTTAAAAAAAAAAATCCATGATCCCAAATAACCTCAAAGAGACAGATAATTTTGTGGATAGGTGAAATGTGGATGTGAATTCATAAAGATCTGACTTCCAGTTTAAGTGGAGAAAGGTGAGTGTGCTCGCCAGGATTAAATTGTAACCTTCCTAAAGGGAAGCAAATCATACCATCCCCTTCTCTTCCACTGAGTCTCTCCTTTGAGCTAGTGCTAGCTAACAGGTCTGTGTAGGGTGGCAAAGGGTCAAAAGGAGGATGGATGAAAGAAATTAACACCACATTTTGTCTGTTCCCTAGCTGTACAACCTTCTGCGCAAGGGGAAGAGAGATGGTCCAGCACTTCTGTCCTGGAAGGTTCAGAAAATTGTGAGGAAAGTTCTGTACTTAATCACAGATGGACACATGGTGAATTCCCAAAAGAAACTGAGGAGAGTGGATCAGAAAGTCACAGAATGAATCATAATAAAACAGTCGGAAAGGAGGATCATCTGGCCCATCTTTTGC